>NC_081405.1:168514656-168839773 GCF_030272615.1 Cryptomeria japonica
TTATTCTCCCGAAACGGAACAAAGATATCGAGAACAAAGAAGACAAATATATCATGATGCAAGTATGTTTTTTTATTTTTATTTATATTTATTTTTATATGTATTACGTACCAAAAATAGTGTTTATTTGTTAGTATTAATTAGTTCAATATTTTTTATCTAATATTTTTAATGAAAATTAATTTAAAAAATCTTAATTAAATTAATTTAATTTATATAATAATTCTATCTTAATTAATTCTAAATGATGTTATTTTTCTTAAATTAATTGGAAATAATAGGATTAAAAATAATCTCGTTTTAATTGGAAAGCATAAATAATTTGAAATAATATGTGTATTTGCAAATTTCAAATTCCATTAACTTGCTTGTTGTGTAATTGACTTTTTCTCCTATATAATTAAGTCCATTTATAATAGATAAGACCTATTAAGTCATAAAATTAATAAGACCTATTATGTCATAATTTAGGTTCTAGCTTATATTGAATATTTAAGACATGTACATAATTTCATGTGATAGGTCCTTTAATATCACATAATATATCTGTCTTAAGGGGAGTCAAGTATATTAATGTGAAATGTTTTTGCATATGTGGTCATATTAATTAATAATAAGGCCTATTATGTGATAAATTAGGACTTATTACATTGATTATAGATCTTAAATGTGACATAAATTTAGAACCTATTATGTCATAATTTAGGTTCTATTTATATGACTTCACGTATGCAAAAACATTTCACATTATACTCAAGAGTCCCCTTAAGATAGGTATATTATGCAGATCATATTAGGACATGTATTACATGTGATATCAAGAGGTCTATTATGCAATAATCGGTCTTAAATACACATGTGACATTCTAGTCCACCTGTTATGACACAATTTTTAAACGTCTTACTAAATGTATTAAAAATTTGGTTTCAAATTAAACTTGGAATTTCGTTGCATTACAAATATTCTTTGTCATCTTAAATTATGTGTAGAACAGGCTCGAGAAGAAGGGAGTTCTGAAGCGGGAGTCCAGGCAAACGAACCTGTTGAAGAACACAATATAGTTGATGAACATAGGGAGGAGATTGTCCAAGTTGAACCAATGGAGGTTGAAGGAGAGGGGTTAGGCTCCTTACCTCCTACCATTGGTATGGATGAGCATATTGTGGATCTAGCTAAACATGTGAAGAGGAATATTTCTTATAAAAATTTAGATCATTTACTTGAAATGGATGTGGATGAGTTGAAACATCTCAGTGAAGAACCTAGACATACTAAAAGAAGGTCAATGAATAAAAGTGTAAAAGAAATAATGTCTCATTTCAACAATCTTGATACTACACTAGAAAAATCTCAATTGTTATCAACTGTACTTACTCGTAAAGACTTAATAGATCCACTGGAATTGTTGGGTATAGATACAACAAGTAAAAAGAGGAAAACTTCTCAGCTACAAAAATCTATTGTTGATAATGTTAAGAAAGATTTGGTGAACATTGGTAAAAAATCTCCAACAATAGATAAGACCATTTCAAGAAGAGTGATGTTAACATCTTTAGTAAATGAAATATTGCCTCAAAAAAGACAAATCTCTTCACTGTCATCTGAGTTTGGTTTTAGTAGAAGGACAATATCAAAATATGTTAAAAGGAGAAAGAGTTTGGATGATACTACCTTAGAAGGGAATTGGGCAATTATGTGTAGAGCTCCTCATTCTGATAGAATTGAAGATGTTGTTAGGAACTTTGTGACAAGTTTTTAGAATGATAATACTCATCCTTCATCAAATAGTAGAGATGTTATCAAGAAAAGGATTGGTCTTGATCGTTATGATCTCCATGTAAAACATTGGATAGACACAACAAAACATGAATTGTATGTGTTGTTTACTAAAACAAACCCTCATATAAAGATCGGACAAACCATGTTTGAATGGTTAAGGCCATATTATGTGAAGTTAAACAAAGTTTTCAAAACTTCTTGTTGTCATTATCACATCGAATTTGATCTATAATATCAGGTGTTTCAAAATATTAGAGAAGATAGTGATGGTTATGAAAATGCTCCTCCTAAATGAACAAGTCAATTCATAGCATCCATCTTATGTGATAAATCAGATGATAATGCAACCGATCAAATAAATTGCATAAAAGGAATTTGTGGAACATGCGGGGACTTGGATAAATTGCCTTTGAGAGATGAAGATACTGACATGAGGAAGATGGTAAATTGAAAGAGTTATAAGTACACAAAATTTGAAACAAAATTTGAAAAGGAATCTACAAGGTTAGATTATGTAGAAGAGGAAATACCTATTGGAACATTTATGAAAAATTTTTGTAAGTTGATAAAACCATACATATGCCATGGTTTTTTTGCCAAGTGGAAAGTAGAAAAATTTAAAAGATTAAGAGACACTTTCCCACTTGGAACTATTCTATCCGTAGTGGACTTTGTAGAAAATTACTCTTTTGCACATCAAAAAGAGATTCAATCAGAGTATTACTTTTCAAAGCAAATCACTATTTTGGTGCATGTGTGTTATGGACATGCACATATGAATTTGGATGGTGTTGATAGTACATTTGAAAATCGTGTCATTAAGAAAGAGTACCACTTCTATATCAGTGATGATAAGGAGCATGACACACTTTTTGTACAACATTGCTTTAAGAAGTTTTTTGAATATTTGAAAGAGAGAGGCATAACAATAGTTAAACATTTTGTTTGGTTTGATGGATGTGCGACATAATTCAAATATTTGAGGCCATTTTATGCACTATGTAGATATCATCGAAATGACAAAATACCACATGTTTGGAGTTTTTTTGAGAGTGGTCATGGAAAGGGTGAACATGATGGTGCATGAGCTTGTATCAAACATGCTCTAAGAAAGCATCAAATAAATTACACAGGAGATCGTATCGATGATGCACATGATGTTGTTGAATGGTATAAGAAACACTTTGAGCAACCTAATTATCTTGGTGAATCATCATTGAGAACATACAGACCCATTCCATATAGAGTGTTTTGAGAGATAACCGGTACATGTTATCTTTTAGTGTTTTATTTAAATTTTTTAATTTTAAAAAAATGTTCCTAGTTAAAATGTTTCAATTTAACAACTTGATCTACATGTATATGTTCGTTTACACATGTACATTTTGCAGATGTGGATAGAAGATCAATGCATGGATGCAAGAGCGTGGAGGACACGATCTTTGCATTGTGTCATGAGTACAGATAATGGCCCATGGACATTATATACTAGGGATTATTCATGTTTTTGTTCTGATTGCATTTTGGAAAACTATGTTGATTGCAGGAACCAAGACCTTGGATATGTTAGTGAATGGAAATTGGTGCCACTAGATGTTTCTGACACATACGAGGATTCAAATGAGGACAAAAAATTTGAAGACATTCCTTTGATTTCTGGTGATTATGATCATATTTCAGGATTGATTAAAAAAGGTACATATGGCGTACACACACACACACGGATATATATATATATATATATATATATATATATATATATATATATATATATATATATATATATATATATATATATATATATATATATATATATATATATATATATATATATATCCTTAAAAAATGCTGCATACATGTAAATATTTCCTTAAAAATGACATGTTTAGAATTTATTTAACTTGTTTCAAATTGAAGGAGATATTTTTGCAGTCATAGCAAAAGATGGAAATATAGAAGGTGTTAGTTATTATTTATTGCGTTGCACAAAAGAGAGAAAGAAGTTATCAAAATCTGAAATGAGTGATGGAATTTCATTTCCCATAGGTTTGAACTGATTTGAATATGTATGTACAAATCGCTTACGTGCAAATTTTTAATTTCTCACGTTTCTTATATACATGTACATGCAGACTCAGTTGTATTGCAAGGGACATATTTCAAACAAGTTAAAATTGTTCAACATGGGATTCATTTCACTGAATACCGAATTGACAACAAGGTATATCAGTATAGCCACTTGGTCATTGCTGTTGGCCTAATTCTTCAAACAGTTACATGTCGCAGGCGGTCTCAAAAGTGGAGACTAGATAGTGAAGATCATGACAAAATATTAAGTGTTATTGAAGAGCATTCTGAACCACTTGATTTGGTATGAACTATATATATTTAGTAATCCAAAGTACATGTGGTTCAACCCATGAATTGAATTAATACTTGATAAATTAGAACTTAACTTGTTTTGAAACTTGGATAAATATTTTCATATATATATATATATATATATATGGCTTACATGTGGATCATATATTTTTTAAGTTTAAATACATGAAATTTTCAATTATATCAAATTAGGATGTATGAAGTTAATTTGCATGTATGTTAAAAATAATATTTACGTGCATGTATGTAAAGTAAATTCTAGGACATGTGGATGAGTTGAAAATGTGTAAAAAGGCGGGTGATGTATGTAGTTGATTAGGATGTATATAGTAGATATCTAATTCTAAATGCATGTAATTTGTAAGTTGTTTAAATAATTTAATTAAAAATGCATATTTAAATTAGAATGTATGTACATGGGTAAAATTGGTATATGGAATTAGGACATACATGTGTAATATAATTGAAGAGCCCGGTCTGAACCACTAAGTGATGTGTTGTGAACTATTTAACTTGTATACATACCTAGAAGTACATACCATGTGAACTATTTAGTACATGGTATTAAGTTTAGTTTGTTCATTTGATATTAATTAACAAGTGTGATTTTTATATTGTTCATGGCTTACAAAATGGAGTAAAATTAATGCATATCTACTGTATAGTTTGAACATGTTCTTTTAAATTAATGCATATCTACTGTATACGTACATTACATGTAAAATTTAAAATTTAAAATTTAAAAATTATAAATATATCAATCTTTTTTTAATCTATCTACATGTACACATGTAAATTCAGTCACATATGTATATAAATTTGAAAGTTTTAGAGAACATGTGCATTCTTGATCATATATATTTAAAGTGTACATAAGTATTTCTAACATGCACGTGCATTCAATCATATATATAATTATCTGAATACAAATGATGCGATATATTTAATCCAGGATCAAATGCACAAACTATACATGTATATATAAAGTATAATCTAACCATACATGCACATGATATATATAATCCAGTCCATCGAACATAAAGTTCATATAATATAACATGTACATGTGCATGAAATATATAATCTAACATGTACATGTGCATAAAATATATAATCTGATGAAACACAAATTGTATAAAGTATAATCTAGTCTAAACTTCATACATGCATGAAATATATAATCTGATCAAACACAAACCAGGTATAAAGTATAATCTAGTCTAAAATTCATACATGCATGAAATATATATAATCTGATCAAACACAAACCAGGTATAAAGTATAATCTAGTCTAAACTTCATACATGCATGAAATATATAATCTGATCAAACACAAACCAGGTATAAAGTATAATCTAGTCTAAACTTCATGTACATGCATGAATATATATAATATGAAAGTCTATAAAAAGATAAACAAATGAGCTATATAGTCTAGCAAATCAACAAGAATCATGTCGGCCACGAACAAAGTGACCATCTGAGGGAGAGTCTCGGTGAGAGTCTGGATGTCCAATAGACCCTTGCAAAAGTAGAATTTATTTAAATATTAAATACATATCTCTCTAGACACATGTACATCAAATCCGAGTAGATTTAAATATAAATTGTAACACATGTATACATACATGTACATATATACAAAAAACCATAACACATGTACATGTACACACACACACACATGTATGTATGTATTTAAGGATTATTCTAGGATCATTTTAAATGATACAAATTAACTTAGAACTAGATTATTTATTAAATGATCTATATATAGATTTATCCTACATTACAACATGTATACATATCTTGTAAAAATTTAAACGCACATGTATGTACATACCTGTGTATCAGGAGTAGGCTGTATAGTCTGATCATGCCCTGTGATCATATCAACCACATCACTCATGCTTTCATATCTCTCTCTGGTTGTATGTATGACTGAGGAGTGTAAGGGGCTAACTAGATGACTAGGCATCATGGATGAAGTGTCTTACTGTAGTAGCATATCCATAAACCCAGTATGGATCAAACCTCACAGCTGATCCTCAAATGAATCCAAGCCCTCATCTGTGATATGGACCTGATCAGCTTGTATCTCCTCCTCTGCAGCAACAGAATGGTCTGTGGGTGAGTCTGTGCCTGGAACATGCATAGAGTGATGAGAATGCTGTGACTACCTTGGGGTATGCGTCGATGCAGCAGTAGCCTGCCCGTCTCTAAGAATCTCCTCTCTAACATCAGCCAATGGTATCCCAAGTCAAGATGAAATAAAACGGTAAGAATGTAGTAGGTCCTCAGCTAAATACTGTGACATCTGTACATGTCTACTACGTCCAACTATAGCTGCTACCTCATCTGGGAAGGGGATGCCAACAGTAATATACTAATCATCTGAATATGAAGCCACCCCATGACTAGAAGATGCATGATCTGTGGATGATCTCGAACATGGTTGGCTCATCATATATCTACCCAGCCTGTCAGATGATATGGTGGCTGTTGCCGATGCAATATGTCCAATCCTATCAATTACTTCTCTCTGAGAAGCAATCACAACATGATCCGCTATGGGGGCCAAGACTGGGACTACTACAAGAAATCTCTGGCCAATAAGGTCCCTATGTCTAGGTGGAGCTCTATCACGCCTACGATATGCATCTCTATCAGCAATCCTGCCCCTCCCCTGTCCATAATATGCTGGAATATCAAGGTAGTTTGGTGTCATCTGACAATGACCCTCAACAAATACCTACTATGTAAAGTATAATGGCATCTGGTCGTTATTAGCATAATGACCATGGGTAGCTAAGAAGCGTGGGTAAATCAATGATGCAACCCGTGGGTCGATACATCTCATGATCTGATATCCTCTCACCTTACTCTTCTCGTGATACTGTGGAAAGAATCTCTCCTTGATGGTCTCCTTTGAGACCACCCTCACCACATCAGCAAAAGAATCAGGACCCCTCACCTCACTCCTCAACTATCTATAAATATCCTTTGTAACCTCAGGTGAGAATGAGGTGTGAGAAACTAAGCGGTCCCTCAATGTCTGCAAACTATAAAAAATGGATGTGCATGTACTCTTGTACACACCATCAATACGGGGGTCATCTAATATGACCCTCAACCTATGCAACTCATGATCACTGTACTGGAAAATAGTAGCAATGTCGAGCAAGGGGGGATCCTGGTGTGGAGGATCAACATCATCAATGTGTGGCTCCTGATCAAGAGCCTATATAGGTGGATCCCGATCAAGAGCCTGCGAAGGTATATCCCGGGACACCATCTATCTAGGTACATGTCATAAAGTTAAAATAAATACGTAAGCACACACACACATGAAGTGCATTCAATTTAAAACATTAAAAATTAAAATTAGTTAAATTGCAGAGAGAGAGAGAGAGAGAGAGAGAGAGAGAGAGAGAGAGAGAGAGAGAGAGAGAGAGAGAGAGAGAGAGAGAGAGAGAGAGAGAGAGAGAGAGAGAGAGAGAGAGAGAGAGAGAGAGATTTAAATCTTCAAGAATACATCAAAAAAATATTTCAGAGAGAGAGAAAGATAACATATATTTCAGAGAGATAGAGAGATAACATATATTTAATTCTTGAATACATAAAAAATTCAAGAACATGATACATATATATATATATATATATATATATATATAATTTATAAGGACCAATAACAAAAAAATTAGACCTATATTTTATTGTAACGTATAAATAATTGTAGATAGAGAGAGAGATCATTTTCATGACAGAGAGAGAGATAACATATATTTCAAAGAGATATAACATATATATAATTTTTATAAGTCAATAACAAGAAAAATTAGTTCTATATTTTATTGTAACGTATAAATATTTGTGTGCATATCAAAATTAATTTTTTTGTTTGAAACTAAAACACAGACATTGATCTACAAAATGGAATGCAACTTCTCTAAATTTTTTGACAAATTGTTTGTTATTGAACTCCATATCTCAAAAAAATAGAGGTCATTGTATTTTTGTAATGGGCATATGATTATAAAATTATTAAATTTGTAATATGTGATTCTAAGGGGAATGTCATATGTACAATAGGATGTTATAAGGGGTCATATGTGGTGCAAATGGGTCACACATGTGTTAACGCATGCGTGACCCCTTAGGACCACATATGACCCCTTAGGATACTATGTGATGGACTAAGGGGTATGTCATTCACACTAGGATTTTATAAGGGGTCATATACAGTTCTAAGGGGTCACGCATGTGTTATAACACATGTGTGACCTCTTAGGACCACATATGACCCCTTAGGACACTATGTGATCCTAAGGGGAATGTCATATGTACACTAAGATATTATAAGGGGTCATATGTGGTCCTAAGGGGTCACACATGTGTCATATGTACACTAAGATATTATAAGGGGTCATATGTGGTCCTAAGGGGTCACGCATGTGTTAACACATGTGTGACCCCTTAGGACCACATATGATCCCTTAGGACACTATGAGATGGACTAAGGGGTCATATGCAGTTCTAAGGGGTCACGTGCATGTGTTAGAACACATGCGTGACCCCTTAGGACCACATATATGTGATCCTAAGGGGAATGTTGTATGTACAATAGGATATTATAAGGGATCATATGTGGTCCTAAGGGGTCATGCATGTGTTCCTTAGGACACTATGAGATGGACTAAGGGGTCATATGCGGTTCAAAGGGGTCACATGCATGTGTTAGAACACATGCACGTGACCCGTTAGGACCACATATATGTGATCATAAGGGGAATGTCGTATGTACAATAGGATGTTATAAGGGGTCATATGTGGTCCAAAGGGGTCATGGATGTGTTAACGCATGCGTGACCCCTTAGGACACTATGTGATGGACTAAGGGCTATGTCGTTCACACTAGGATTTTATAAGGGGTCATATGTGGTTCTAAGGGGTCACGCATGTGTTATAACACATCTATGACCCCTTAGGACCACATATGAGTATATGCACGAAGTTGTGGTACCAAAAAGGTGCCACACTTAAAAAAATTGAAAAATGCTCATAAAGCACACACCTTATAAGGCGCGCGCACTATAGGGCGCGCACCGTATAGGCTTGGTGTGCCAAACCTAAGGCTTGGCACACCAAGCCTATAAGGTGTGCACCCTATAGTGCATGTGCCTTATGAGAGAATGTGGGCTTGGATCACGGGTCAAGGGTCACATATAACCATTTTTTAGTGCAGCTCATTTGGCTAGTGCCAAATGACTTCCATTGAAATTTTTTAACCTTTGATAAATTTATACTTTATACCCTATAATCTATACTCTATACCCTATAGTTTGATAGCCACAACCATAAAAATTAAACCATTTCAAACCTATAACAAACACCCTAGATCGTATGACCAAATATGCTAAATCCTCAACCCAATACAATAACCATAGACCCTATAACCCAATATGCTAAACCATATGAGGTCGTTATGGGTTGTATGGTGTCCTAAGGGGTCATATGGTGTCCTATGACCCCTTAGGACACCATATGACCCCTTAGGACACAATGTGAACCCTAACGACATGTAAGGGGTTATATGGTATCCTAAGGGGTCATAGGACACTATATGACCTGTTAGGACACCATATGACCCGTTAGGACACCATATGACCCATAACAATACTATATGGTGTTCTAAGGGGTCACATGGTGTCCTAAGGGGTCATATGGTGTCCTATGACCCCTTAGGACACCATATGACCCATAACGATACTATATGGTTTTCTAAGGGGTCACATGGTGTCGTAAGAGGTCATATGGTATCCTAAGGGGTCATAGGACAATATATAACCCATTAGGACACCATATGACCCCTTAGGACACAATATGGTGTCGTTATGGGTCGTATGGTGTCCTAAGGGGTCATATGGTGTCCAAATTTCAATTCAAACATTAAATTATCAAACATTTTTCTAAAATGCTGAAAAACAATAAATATACAATTATTTAATTAAAAAAATAAATTAACAAACAAATTATTTATTAATTATTGAATAAATTTAATAAAAAAAGACATTATTAAACAAAAAAAGGGTTATTTTGTGCACCTGAAATAATATAGGTTGAAAGCTGAAATGTGAGACATGCTAGGTGCTGCAGATAGAGCACGGTGACGTGATGCTGATGACAGGTTCGATGTAACCCCCACTGGACAGAAAAAGACAAGTTGGAAAATGACAGTTTAACTGTCGTAGTCGGAATTTATGCAAGTTTGAAAAAACCAATTACAAACTGGGTTTGAGTGAAGGGGGGGGTTCGATTGAACCCCTTAAAATATAATTTTAAGGGGTTCGATTGAACCCCTTAAAATATAATTTTAAGGGGTTCGAACGAACCCAAAATCCACTTGTGGTTCTAGCGAACCCATGTCCGATGGCGGGTTTGCTCGAACCCTTAGGGGGGGCTCGCTCGAACCACCCTACTTCGTTTGAACCCCCCCAAAAATAATTTCCCAACTTTCGCCAATTTCCTTCGTTGGCGAAAGTGGGAACCATTAATGTGGAATTACCCCATCGGCATAATATCACACAAGACTTCATCATGATAATTCCCAATTTTCAATTTCACCAAACATTGCTCACTTACTAATAGCTCATGTTCATCCTTTATTTATGCTATCTGATAAGGCTTAGGGTGTTGCAATCTTTCCAAATTCAACTTATTCACCATCTCTTCTGAAACAAGATTATTTGAACTACCACTATCAATAACAACTTTACAACACTTACCAGATACCTTACATCTGGTCTTGAACAAATTCTTCCTCTGCAAGGGCTCTTCATCTCTCCTGGTATGACACAAAGCTCCCCTCACCATCAATAATTCTCCATCTTCCAGTTTATTATATGCTTTGGTGGGGTTTTCTTCCACCACTGCTGCTCTTCTGATATTCTCTATCTACTTACACTAGAAAGCACAATGTCCTTCTCCTCCACACTTAAAGAAAGTTCCTCTAAATGTTCTCGTCTTGTCTTCCAAAATTCTCATTCCGGTAGCCATCCGATAGAAATTTCTATCATCTTTCTGGTATGAATTACCTTCTTTGTTCACTTCCTTTTCCTTGTTCTAATCTGTATAGGTTCCTCTACCTCCGGTATATCCTCTTCCTCCTTGAAATCTTCCTCTGGAAACCCTTCCGCCTCTACCTCTTTACCTCTACTCATGTCTTTTTTTTATCTTTTCTTCTACCTTTAGGGCATACCGGTAAGCCTCTTCAACACTCTATAATTTGATCAAACTAAGTTCATCTTGTATAGACACCCGCAATCCATTCAAATATCTTGCAACTGGTTCAACTTCATCATCAACATGTCCGGATCTAATATTCAACTTGTAAAATGCTTCAGTGTATTCCTTCACACTAGATTCCTTCTGTCTCAAATTCTACAACTTCCAAAATAGATTCACTTGATAATCAACTGGCATAAATTTTGTTTTCAACTTAGCAATCATCTGATCCCATGTCTTGATCTTCTCTTTACCTCTTCTTTGTTTATCAACCTACAAATGCTCCCACCAAAGAGATGCATGACCTTTCAATCAGGTACATGCATATTTCACCTTCCTTTCTTCTACAGTGTTTTCAAAATCAAAATATTTATCTCCCTTCGAGATCCAATCCATCAATTCATCCGAATCCAATTTTCCATCATATTCCGGTGGGGTAAAATGAGGTTTAGTATTCGCCCTACTCAAACCCCTCAAAAATACTTCCTCATCCGGATCAATTGCCGGTGGGTTTACTTGTCCTGTCGGGGCTTCTTCTCCTTCATATTTACTTACATCCTCAATGTGTCGGCCTCTTCTCTGGGATATCTCCATGGCTTCCAACTGGGTTGCTATTCCTCGTAACATTTCCATCACAATAGGGTTTGCATTCCCACGCACTCCACCATTCCTAGTTCCTCTTTGCGCCATCTTTACACCAGTCCTCTGCAGCTATAGGTTGGATCCATAGTCCACCACCTTACAACAAAATTATCAGGACCACGCAACCTCCGAAAAGAAAAGTCTCTCTGATCCCACTTGAAGCAGTCACTAGTTAGGAGGGACCTCAAAGAGATTAGTCCAAATTGGTCAGCAAGAGTAAACATAATGAAAATGCAAAGACATGATGGAGGCAATACAGAATAGATTGAATTATAACATGGAAATTTATTACAACCAATCGGTAACAACCGGGTTACAAAAACTGTCTCACATGCCTACTAAAACATGCTCAAAATGCAGAACAGGTCACAACCGAGACCTCAAATCTTAAGATCTATTTTCTATGCTTAGTCTAACTTCATGGTTGCATTCTAATGCTCTATTACAATTATTTATATGATCCAAGAGGATACGGTTGGCCCAAAAAAGGGATCAAAACCCGAAGAACAAGACCTAACGTGCAAAACCAACAAGGTTGACCTCTGCCAAAGAAATTCCTCTGAAAAATCCAAAGGATGAAGAGTAGATGACGGGAAAAGGTCAGCCACATGACAAGGAACATCAAAATCAACGCTCAGGGCTCCGCAAGCTACGTAAGGGATCCAGTAGATCACAAATGCAAATAGGTCTAGGAAACTGGTAACAGGAAACTATGAACCGATAACAGGAAATTGTCACTAAAATCGATAGCAATAACTTGCCGGAAAACGATCCAAATGCTCCACGGTTTGGGAATAAGGAAGATGATCAAGTCTTCAAAATCTGGTGAGCCAAATCCAAGACACACAGAAAGAAATGCAAAAACTCCAAATAAAAAGGAAATATTTTTGTTGATGCAAGATTGCTATGAACCGGGGATGCTCCTACATCAATTAGAGGGTAGGTAAGATAAAATAAAATAATGAAGGGGTAGGTAGAGGAAAATTAAGAGATAAATGACATGTGTCATAGAGTGAAAAAGCCATTGAATTAATTAAATAAATAAAGTTTTTTTTAATTAATAGAGGAAGTGAGACCAATTAAATAAATAAAACATTTATTTAATTTAAGAAAAAGATAATTTAAATAAATAAAAATATTTATTTTAATAGGGAAAGGCTAGAAAATGATAAATGAATTAATCATATAAATAAAAATATATTTAATTAATAGAAGACTTAGGATAAAATAATTAAATAAATAAAATATTTATTTAATTAAGCTAGGACAATTTTAGGTGTCTACACCTTCAAACGTCATTTATTGCTCCCATATTTACACACGAATTTGAAAATTAGATTCCCATTTTGTGATTTCACTATCTTGTCTTGGTCAATACTAGAGTGCTTAGGTTTAATATTAAATGGCTTAGAATTATCACTAAAATCTAATAAATTCTAGATTTAAATGATTAAATCTTGCTATCATCACTATCCATTGAGGATCTACACACTAGATTCTTACATGACATGTTGTTTTCTCTTGGTATTTAAAGGTCTTTGATGTACAATTAGTTCATACGATGACAAATAAATAATAATAATTATAAAAACATTAAATGATTTTTACCTTAGAAATAATCCGCCACACCAAAATTGACATATATGCTATTTACACATGATTGAGAATTGTTCCATCAAATATTCACTAAAATTTGTAATCACTCCCAATAAATGAGGTTTATTAAGGAGAACAAGAGTCTAATATTTTTAAAAATTCCTCAAAGGTATTCTTAATCATTTCCATAATCATGTACAATTATAATATAGAGATCTAAGTGACAATTTTAAATGTTTACTCTCTACTAGTCTAGTGATGTTGTGGATTACAAATGAATATTGTATATTATATTACTTTCCATAATTCTCAGGTTCAAGCTTAAGAGGCTTCGATTCAACACAAGTAGTTTTAGAGATTGTATGGAGCTCAATTCATTATTTAGACTACAAGTATTTATTTAATATTTTAGTATGACTAAATTCTACTCAACATCAACATTTGTTCTTAATCATATTTCCCAGATATAAATTTCATATCTATTTTTTTTTTCTTAAAATAATGTTTTGTTTTATTCCATCCTGCTTGGTTTCTTTAGTAAATAAGTCTAGGCCAATTTATTATTGATTGTATGAATGATTCTATTTTTTTAGGTAAGATGTACACAAGGTAGTTATAATGTACCTAGATTAATACTATAATCGTTGTTACTAAAAGGATAAGATTAGGCATGTTTAATATTTTAACAAAGTCAATAAAAGTACTTTCCTATTTCATATATAAGAATTCTTACCTTTATTTTATCTATAAGCACACATGTTCTTCATTTTAAAGATATTGAATAATGGTTATGTGCCACCAAAAATTTCCCACAGATATATTATATAAGTGCCTTATCCCTTTTTATTTAAATATTAAAATAAAATTTTATTTTATTCTAAATATGTGTGCCTTGTCTGTTTTCATTTAATTCTTAAAACAAAATATAATTTTATCCCATCATATCTCTTCATCATTACTTAAATCTAGGTTAATTTAAACTTTATTGTGTGGTTGATTTAGTCATCCTTGATTTATGTAACAAGATTGAACTATTTTCTTTCAAATGAGATGTGCATAATGTAGTTATAATTTACCAAAAGTTATAGCATAATAGTTGTTACTGAAATTACTAGAGTAGGCGTGTTTAATATTCTAACATAGCCCATAAAAGTAATTTCTTGCAACATATCAATTTTAACAAGAATAATAACATTTATTTTAATTAAATAAATATATATTTTATTCATTTTAAAGATATTGTAAAATGGTTAAATGCACCACTAAAAAATGGTTCATAGGAATATTACATAAAGTATTATAATAAAGGAACACTCATTTATTTATCTTTGATATATCAAAATTATAAGAATAAATGTCTCTTAATCAACTAAATAGAGAGTTATGTGATTGTAGACATTTGTTGACCACATTGAGAAGTTACATAGTTACACGCTCAATGAGGATTTGATTTACATGTTTTCCTATATCTTGATACACAAAACTAAAACCATCTCTCTCATTGTAGAAATGTAGCTAACCCCTTGCAAAGTCATAAGCATAATCCTTGGTACAAGTTGGAACACCATCATTTTTTAGAAACTCCCGATTTAATTCTTTGTGTCATTCATCCAATAAATTATGAAAATAATTGAAGGCATCTTCTTCAATTGATCCTGGATTATCTTTCATATAGAACACTATGGATGAATTTATCTCTCATCAATCTACCTCACCCTTCAAAATCAAGGATTGAAATTCATTTAAAAAAAAGTGAATAAATTATGCTTACATTTAACTCATTTTTCACTTTATATGTGTATAAATAAAATATCATGAATATTAAATATAACATCAATACACACTTTAAAGGATTTGATGTCACCTCTTACTTGAAGGATGAAGCCCACAAGATTATCAAATCTTGATGGATAATCAATTTTATTAAATATATTTTTTGGAAAAATCCCATCTACTCTTAATATGACTTGCAATGTAGTTGGACGTTTTGTTGAACTATCTATTCCATTCTCTATGTGTTATGCCAGAGTTGGTATGTGTCTTGTAACATTCCACTTAGCCTCTTGTAACATAGTATCTATATAAGTTTCCCACTATGTAAACAAACAAAAAGCTATGTTTAGCTTCCTTTTTAAATTAGAAAAGCTAAATATGTTAGTAAACTATACAATCATGATATAATTTAATCAATAGCTTTATAGAATTATGTTAACATTCTAAGAAATAATAAAATATGTACTCATACAGCATCTTATCCCGTCTTCAGCTTCACTTAAATATGTTGTAGAGAATGTTTTAGCCTCATCCAGAATTTTGTCTCCTGGAAATGCAATATATGAAATAATAAAATATGTACTCATACAGCATCTTATCCCGTGTTCAGCTTCACTTAAATATGTTGTAGAAAATGTTTTAGCCTCATCCAAAATTTTCTCTTATCCCGTGTTCAGCTTCACTTAAATATGTTGTAGAAAATGTTTTAGCCTCATCCAAAATTTTCTCCCCTGAAAATGCAATATATGAAGCTCCCTAGCACAAGAAGTGCCCATTTGCAGTTCTAAAGGGTCCCAACATTCCTGCGATTATTTTATCCCCAATACACCAATATCAAGTGAACAACAAAACCAGATCAAATATGAGTAAAAATTTAGGTCAAACGATTCCTTTCTTGTCTTTCTTCCATGCCAGTAGATATGCACAACTCTTTTATCTTCAAAATGTATCCCAAGCTCTTGACCAATCCCTAAAGCCGTGTCAAATGCATAATTGATTTATAAGTCACATTTGACACGGCTTTAGGGATTGGTCAAGAGCGTGGGATACATTTTGAATTTTATGAATTAGTTTTACATCACTTTGAAAGATATATATGACGTCCCATATATTTATTTAAAAGGGGCGCGCACGTTTATACGATGTATTTATTCGATTTTTATGATGATACACGACGGCTTTTCGACAAGATTTGTCACTCATAAGAAGAATGTTAAAAGTTTTGTGAAGTCGTAAAAGGAGGAATGAAGACTTTGAGCTTTCAAAGATGACGTGCAGCTTATATTGCTTTTTATTAATTCAATAAGAGTGTATAGTTGTAATGTCTTTTGGTTGGTAGTCTCTCGATGGTTTCATGTATGGCTGCTGTTTATGGTATTTCAAAGACTTGTCAAAGTATTCCATTTGGTTGTTCTTAATTAAATACAATTCAATAGTCACATCTTGTAGAGTTTGGTTGTAGGATCCACACAACTATTTTTAATTATATTCATTTTGATTAACAGATTATAAGAACAAATTTGGGCACTATGACGTTACTTAGAAAATTTGAACTCGAATCTCCAACATGAAAATCTTAAGGACTAGCCAAGTAAACTCAAACCTTATATGTTTCTTTTAATTTCAAATAGTCCTCAGCAACCAAGTGAGAGTTGATTTGCTTAGATTTGTAGTCCATGGACGAGTTTTCGATGATTGGATTCTAAACAGTCCACCCACATAAGAATTTTTTTGTGGAGACAACACAAGTGGGAACAAGAAGATGCCATAATTGCTATGGCAAGGGAGTTGTTTATGTTTGTGGTAGTTCAACTTGGTCAATTTTGGCAAGAGATGGAGAAGGGGAGGTCAACAAATAAAGAAAGAACACGAAAAATGGTCAAGGGGAGGTTGAAAGAATGCTGGTGCCATTGACTAGCTGGTTGTGTATGTATAGGCATTTGACTTGGGCTGAATTTGTATGTGATGGATGCTTGTGTGGACATTGTAGAGTTGCATGAAGAATATATCTATGGTACACCTAAGATAAACAGATGGACAAATTTTGCAAGGAGTGCCATACCAAGTGAGCTTCCTTTTCAATGTTTATCCTTATAGGCTTGGCAGGGACAGTCGCTGATTACCCATATACACTGGAAAGATGGAATTTACACCATAAAGTCGTTTGGATGGTTCATTTGATCTTTTATGATTTGAACATAGACCGTAGATGGATGGCAACCATTGAGATCAGCATTATTCCAAATGTTAGTAGGCAGGACCACATGAGCAGTTCGCATGCAAAGTACATGGAACATGCACAAAAATCCAATGTCAGATACCCCGCAAGTGCTGGGGAGGATGGCAGTGTTGAGGAAAATGGCAGATGTTCTGTGGATGGAACGTTCACCAAGTGTGGGGAAAATGCTGATATTATAATTAAAATTATACCAGTATGTGTAATATATGGGGCTCTCATGAGTTAGAATGTTAATGTATTAGGATGGGTTGGTAACTCCATTTTGTAATATAAAAAGTAAGTTGATGTAACATATTAATAGATGCAAACAAGGATGAGTGTCCCTAAAAGACAAATCACATGTGATGATATGAGTATACATGTCACTTAGAGAATGCATCATCGCTTGGGAATACGCCTATATGGAGAGGTTTGGGGCTCTTTGTTAAGGGATCTTACTTGTTTGTGTAGGTTGGGCTTAGCATGGGATTGTAAAAGATGGAGTCTTGAACAAGCTAATTGTAAATGGCTGTCCTCTGATAAAAATGGGGTGTTCGAACCCATCTGGGCAAGGAACGCTTGATGAAATGGGTAGATCTACATGAATAGAGAAACTTTCCATTTTATGTGTGTTACTTTTGTGCATGCATTTCGTTTTGTTGTTATCTCATAGATGACTCCATTAATGGAGCTTGCACACTTAAGAAGTAGAGACTACAAATAAATGGATCTAAACCTGGCAAGGATCTGGCTCTATATGCACTTCAGTTGAATTGTCACTGATGGGGTTTCCTCCATCACTGGCTGATGTACATATGCGTCTGGGTTCTTGAATATTCACTATTTTATGCATTATAGTTCAAGTACACCTTGGGGTGGTAAAATGTTTCAACAATGTAGGAGAATTCAGCTATAGAAATTTAGAAATGCTTGTGCCATGGTCATACAGATAGGATTCATTGTTCTCTGTCATCCCAGGAATTCCAAATAGAGATCCAAAGAACACTTTTCACATGAATAAACCTCTTTTTGTCTGCTTTCTGATGTATCTGTCCATGAATGCCACATTATTTGCAGCCGTGGGGCTCATGCAGAGTTCAGCTTTCAAGAAATCAGATCCTTCAGCACAAAGTATAAGCCCTGACAAACATGTATATACATAGATTTTACGATCAATAGCACAAGCATGTATGTTCTGGTATATCTGTACATGAATAGCATGTTACTGTTCCAAGTGTTGCTTACAGACGTGGAATATATTGTTAGTTTTCATCGTAATTTATATTGACTTTGAATATCACATTGGTTATCTTAGTAATGGCTCTATAAAATGAATCATGCATGCATCTTAATGCTTTCTTCAGTCTAATATTTGTTATTCTAGTTTTTTTTTTCAAATTCAAGTATTTGAACATAAGCTTGTCAATCTTAATTAATAGAAAATAATAATATTGATGATTAATATCACTTTTCTTATGAGCAGGTGGAATGTGGTAGAGTCATGATATACAAGTTTGACACCTTGGTTAATATTGTAGATTCATTCATGATACCAATGAGCACATGAAAATTTAGTTAACGTAAAGAGGTTTTGGGCTTTACCTCTTTTGACACTTGATTTATCTTTTAGTCTCCTTTTTTGTGTTGTAACAAAATTTCAAGAGATTGGAGAGGTTGATGTTTTGTTCTTTGCTAGGGTTTTGTGTCTTCCTTGCATATAGTGTGTTTCCTCCTTAGCCTTACATCATACCGCTTTAACTATGAGATTCCTTTGGGTTCATAATGGCCTTAGGCATCCTTAGCATAGTAGTTTTTGCTGGAATTAATGCTTTGGTGACTGATGATAATGGCTCCCATGAACAATTGTTCGTAGCAATTTGTGCCCAAAGTGTTTCACAAGGTAGATCTTCTGAGAATCTTGTGGATTCCATTTTTCCCATCCAAGATTTTAATAATACATGTTTAGAACAACATATTTTGATAGGATATTTTGTTGGGAGGGTCCCCCATAGAGGTATGCTGTAGGATTGGGTTGCTAAGGCACGGACCCCTCATGGGGTCCACTTAGATGGCATCCAAAACCTGACTAAGGGTTATTCTATTATGTTTTGCTAAAGTTAGCCAGACTATTTTACATCAATGCCCCTAGTAGGTTAGGTCTTCTTTGTTGGTCTTTCAACCTTGGTCTCAAGACTTTACTATCTCTAACAAGAAAAGGCTACATGTCCAAGTTAGGGTTGAATTCCTTGGGTTGCCATTGTCTTGTTGGACATTTTTTCTTGTCATTTCTCAATCCTTGGGTAAATTTGTTTGTGTCTAACTTGACCGCATTTATGATGCTTGACCCAAAAAAGGGTTTGCATTGAAGCAGATTTGTATCGTGACATCAAACAAACTATTGATATTCAAATAAGAGCTCTATGCCACACCAATGTGTGCTCTATCTGAATTTGCAACCCAATACTTGTTTTCATTGTCAAATCTTCAAAACATAAAATTAAGGACTTCCCTCTAGCCACTGTGCGAGTTGTCACCTCTTAAGGAAGTTAAATTCTAGATAATATTATATAATGACAAGTCTAGAGTTGCAACGTGACAATCCACAACACTTTTAAGCCCTCCAAATGTGCACATGCTAATATAGCCAACTTTGGAATGAACTAATAGTCAGCTTCAAACTTAAGTATATACTATATAGCCACTAAATATTTATTTTTCTTTAGACAAGAATTCAGTGTTTAAAAAATAAAGAAAAATATATACCAAAAGATCATTTCTTTGATATATTAAAGAACGCTCAGAAAAGAAAAGTTTCCACAAACATCAACAAAAATATAAATTTTGCAAGCAATATAACTGTTCTCTTTAATATATTAATATCAAAGCACATATAGTTTCAAGGGCCATGGAACACCAGATCTATATAGACATTTTTTTTGGTCCATGGAACACTATATATGTATTGACCTTGCATAATCCATATGACACACACTAATTTTCTAACAATAAAATCCATTGGAAAATCCTCTCATAAACAACACAACACAAGAATCCATTGAAAAAAATCCCTTTATCAAGCAAACAACACCATTCATATCGAGTATATATTTTATCTATTTTACATGCTTCTTTGTTTGATTTGAATGACTCATAATAAATGAGGTTTGCTGATAAAATGCATTCCACCTTTATTCATGATATCTCCTAATATGGTACATGCATGTATTCTTTAATAACATCATGAGAACTAATGCACATTTAAGTCATGGAATGGGAAAATTTAGTCACAACCTCAAACTAAAATCATAATACACTCAAATTTACCCTTTACTTGGCATTTTGCTCAAGATATCTTTGATAATTTAAAGTCTGCATGGAAGAAACATTAAGTAAAATATAAAGAGAATAATTGAAATAATGAGGAGTTTGGAGTGACAAATGATAGGGCACATTGTTGAACCATGGATCGTGAAGAATGTTGTTGTCATGTTTATGAACAATGTTTGGATAGGTGACTCTGTTTGTTGAGCTACTCTACCTCATGCCATTGCTAAGCTAGTAAGCTCTACAACACACCAATGGGAAGAACTAGTGCATCATATCTTATGCCTTTTAAGATAAGATGAGACAAAGGTAGAGTCTATAATTGATTTGATTACTAATCCACTTCTCCTTTTTTTTTTGTTTTGTTTTAAGAGCGCTAACCTTACTCTTCGAATATCAGACGTTACTACTTCCACTTCCATGCTTTTGTAAGTGCCCATTATTTTTTATGTACAAAGATTCATTCATGGTGTCACTGCTATACAATATGGCTATTGGTATAAGTAATTAGGTATAGTCAAGTACACATTAAGTACATCCACCATAATGGGTCCAAACCTAGTGTGAAATTGTAAAGCAATATAATTTACAACACTATATTTAGCCCTTACTTTAGAAGGAGTATGGAACTACAATCATACACTTTGTAAAGTATGGAGAAGTCAAATATTCTATCATCAAAATATTGGGGAGACAAGACTACTTGAATCTTAGTAAGATAGTAGCCACCAAGACTTGGGCTCTTATCAATCTACAATATCAAGATAAAAACAATCATTAAGTGAGAAAAAATATCGACATAAGAAACATAAGTGGAGCATAAACAACATAAGTTATGGCATCTAGCACTAGTAAGTTCCTTTGATAGATACAAAGAGCCATATAAAAAACACAAGGAGCATAATCTAAGACTAGTAAGATCCTTCGATACTTAATAGGATTCATGTTACAAACTTACAAATCATGGACTCTAGGTCTAGTGAGACCCTCAAATACTTAATATGAGTCATTTCCACAAAAGGTTTCATAAGTCACAAGGCTATACATTATGTTATGCTAGGTGTACTATGAAAAATTGAATGCCTCACAAGATAGTAGAAATCCTTAGATATACTAGGTGATATTCATTCTAACAATATCGAGGATTACATGGCCAAGCAAAAACTCTCTATTTAATATCTAATCTTAATATTTAATGTTCCAAAATGGGTGTTGTGATAGCACAAACAATCTCGTGGTGTGTGGTCAAAGTGAGGAACCAATCTCATGGTGTATGCACAAATTGAAACACATAGAGGAACGTATGCCCCCAACTTAATGAAATTGTGTATGCACTGACTAGGAGTAATTGCCTTTAAGGTAGTATATATGTTAAAAAATAAGCATGTGACAACATACAAATTCTATCAACATAAGGAAATCGAGGTGATATCACATACAAACAAGATTACGCAAGAGAAAATAAGGGAACCAAAGGTATAGGGTATGTATTAACATAGGATAAATAGTGTATATAAATATTATTATTTTGAATTGACATCATCCCTCAAATACAATGGAAACACAAGTACAAAGGAGGAAGATCACATAAGAAGAAACAAAGGTATTTTGGATCAACATAGAAGAGACCTAAAATGTCTCAGTTCTTTGCACATCATCCCCAAAAGATAACAAAAAATAATATTTACAACAAAAGTATATTTATGATAAAACATATTTATGATAAATAGAATAGTGGAGACATAAATAGAAAAATGTCACAATATAGTCCATCCCTTTGTATTATCCTTTTGCCAATGGATTCTCAAAGGTCATCCAAAGAGATCTTAACAAACAAAATTGATGCCAAATGACACATCATGAGGAATCACATTACAAGAAAGAAAACAAAAAAAGATAAAGGTATATTGCACATAGAAACTAATCTATAGAAAATTGTCCACCTTCCAATGTTGCTCATAATAAATAGACATAGGGAAAGTTCCTAATGGAGCTATGGCCACTACAACACAAGGAACTATATCTAATTCAAAAAATGGACCATTCCTTAAGGAATGATCATGATGTGTGTCAATAGGAGTTAGATTAAATGCTTTATAAAATATTAAAAATAACTTAGAATCATTATGTATAGTTTCAACCATGTCATTAGAATCATAATCCAATTTTATCACAATAGGTGGTGCAATAGTGATATCAACATCACCATTCACATTATCAAACATAATTAAAAGAAAAAGAATAAAACATCTTTTGAAATTGACAACTTAATCTTTCAGTTGGGTTGGGAAAGATAAGAGTCAATCTTAAAGGTAGGTGGAAGTAAGAAAGGTTGAGGAGTCAGGGTTAAATATACATCCAATTGAATAGTGTAAGACTCACCTCTCATAACTATCTCATGAGCCATTGCATGACATCTTTTCTAGAGTTCTCTTGCACTATGATTTTGTTAGTTTCAATTTATAGATTTTTGTGAAGGAGGTGGGGTATAACTCAACATCAATTTATTTTCTTCCTTTGCTATAGGAATATGAAGAATGAAAGGAACCTTTATAGGTTGAGAGATAAGATGAGGTACAAACGATGTTGGGCATTTGATTGGTTTTCCTTTATATAATGGTAGAGGTGGAACTATAATATACACACTAGACACTCTAGGAAGGGGAAATATTCTTGGTCTAGCATGTGGTTCACTCATTATCTATAGGGAAAGAAGAGTTACTTTAATATCCTTTGACATCATAGAATCCTTAGCGGTAGCAATTAGAGTGGGGCCTGAGAAACTACCTATAGATAACTCAACTAATCTCTTGGCCTTAAAATTTTTGTAAGAAAGGAACAACAAATTTTTATGAGGTTGAATGGGTTATGGTGGTTGTGTGTAAAAGTAGACAAGTGTAAATTTTTCACACTCAAAGAAGGGCTTGAACATTTTATGAAATAAGTATGCACTTGCCTTTCAAAACAAAAGTTTGAAACTCAGGCGATGATGGGAAGGAGTAGGAGTTTTGAAGGGCCTAGGGTTTCTAGAGGCCTAGGGTTTCTAGAGGTGGTGGATGTGTTGTTGGTGATGGGGAGTCACATTCTGATGAAGATGAAGATAATGATGTTGATGCTACTACTTGCACTGATGACATTGAAGCTGTTGCAGTCATCTAGTTGGATCTCTTGGTGTGTGATGACATTTGGGCTCTATTTTCAGTAGAGAAGTGTGGATGATAGTGGAGTCTCTGATGCTAGTTTTTGGAGCCACCATTGTGGATGCTATTATCAATGTTTGGTTTAATCTCTTTGTGTGCTGTCTTGTAATGACCTTGGTTTTTGGTGGGGTCAGCTGTTGTTGCAGGGGTTTCTTGGAGGGGGTTTACTCTTCTTCTTTGGCTTCTAGTTGATGAATAATGATGAACAAAAAATACCCTAACTGGTACTGAGAGGGGGGGTGGGGGGGGGGGGTGAATCAGTACATACAAAAACTTCTCTGCAACTTATCAAGTTAAAACAATGCTAACCGGTTGTCTTCATTACTTAACTTAAGCATGGCAATACCACTTAAACACAATAAGACTTCAAACAACATAAACCTGTAAAACTGAACACTTCAAATAAATTCAATACTTGATAACTACTTCACCCATAAACATATGCATGTGGTATATCAACAATACCATAACAATTAGCTTTGCATGCATAATTACTCAAACAAAGAATGCTTAATCATCGAATGAAAAATACACAACTCATGACACATAGATTTTTCATGTGGACACCCAAATGGGAAAAACCACGGTGGGGATAAATACCCACAAGCTTGCTTTGAACTCTTTTGAAGCTCGCTCTGTTAGGAGCCTAGTCCGGTTAAAGACTTTACAATAAGGTTATGCTAGAAACTGATCCTATTAAAGATCACCTGGTTAAGGGATGGCTATATACCCTGTTAAAGGTTACCTCGCTAGAGGATTTAAAGAACTCAATGAACTTGAGTCACCTGGTTAGAGGATTTATAGTAAGCCTATTAAAGCTACCCGACAAAGGGATTTTCCTTTTGTTGAAATGGTTAGAAGACAACAGGTAAAACTCTGATCTGATAACAACACTATATGCTAAGGCAAATCCTTTTCAGTTCCTTTACTTTGCAGTCAAACTTTGCAGTTTTCACTCACTGGTCTGGCAAGTATCTCATCACTCGGATACTTACACAACTTTTGCCAACAACAACAATAACAAACATCATTGACCTTATAGACAACAATTAGGTCGGTATCATAAACCCTAAACCCTAAGCATCTTAGGTTTACAATTATAAGCCGTCCAATCCTGACCGTCCAAACACATTTCATAGAATGAAGCAATCTCAAACAGATCACAAGTCATTCTGCATCATCCATTCTTCACCGCACATAGAAATTAGTAACCCGTCACACTTTCTTCTCATACCGCTAAGAAGAATGTTCATTCTCGAGGTAGACATTTAATGCAATCGATCTTCTCAGGCAAGATCCTCAAGGAAATCCTTCATGTGCATAAAAATGACGTGGCATCTCGATCTCATCCTTATTTATTAGCTGACACATCACAGAATATCATCGGTTGCATTGCACAAGCTAGATTGCCAAACCAAAAACCCTAGAGCTGAGACTACCAAACGGTAGTCACACTTAGTGAAACCCTGACACCGGTTCACTACATCTCTTCATACCGGTTCTCCAACTTGATCATCAATAACAACCTCTTCCCAATCTTCATACTAGTTGACCTATACTTATTGACATCAATGACAACATATATTATCATCATATTATCATATCATCATATGCCAACAATCTCCCCCTTTGGCATTGATGACAATACTTAGTGTAGCATTGCAATTATAAACATCATAGACTAGTGCATCTAAAATATCTTCATCAGATATCTTCTCCCCTATGATATATGTTCTCCCCCTTTGAAAACAATGCCAAAGTGGAGGCACAAGCTTCCATACTCCATTATGCTTCTCCCCCTATGGAGTAGCATCCTTCAACACATCAATCCTGAAAGATTTGTCACTATAATACCTGACTGATGTGGAGCACACATCTTTAGTTTACTTAATGAAGGGGCAAAACCCCTAATTCACCTCTCAAATAGGTAAATGTAGTTTTTGGTAAGGGCTTAGTGAATATGTCTGCTAGCTGCTCCTTACTGGAAACATGTTGTAATACGACCTCTTTGTTTTGAACCTTATCTTTCAAGAAATGATACTTGAGCTCAACGTGCTTAGTTCTAGCATGCAATACCAGATTCTTGGAAATATTGATTGCACTAGTATCGTAACAAAATATACTCACCGGTTCAGAAATAGGTACTTTGAAGCCATTCAATACATGTTTCATTCAGATTGCCTAAGTGCATTTCATAAATGCTGCCATATATTCTACTTCAGCTATAGACTGAGAAATATAACTTTGCTTTTTACTTGTCCAAGAGACTATTTTTCCACCAAGAAAGAACGCTCAACCGGTCGTGCTCTTCTGGTCGTCCACATTACCTGCCCAATCTACATTGGTAAATACCTTGAGATTAAAATCACCATTGTATGGATACCATAATCCATAATCAAAAGTCCCTTTCATGTATCTAAGAATCCTCTTGACTGCTACCAAGTGGGATTCTCTTGGACTTTTCTGAAAACGAGCTACTATGCCCACTGCATGAGCAATATTTGGTCTACTGTGCACCACATAGTGCAACTTACCGATCATTGACCGGTACTCCTTCTCATTCACCAATGCTAAATCATCTTCCTTAGTCAGTTTACAGCCGGTCACCATCGGTGTACCAACCGATTTTGATGCAGAGCATCATGGAAAACCAACTCACAACCAAGGATCTTACTAATCCAATCAACATTCCAATTTGTTTATCACCACTTTCTTTATAATAGAGGCATAATCAATAGCCAATCAACCATATCAAACAACATAACTATCCCAATCCATCATTAGGATCCAATCTTCCAATAGTCACATAAACATCCAATCAACAATTTAACCAAACCCTTACTTCCTTAAGGCATCTTAAACACTCAACCAATCATTGCAATATCATTCCATCCATATGTTTCAAGGTCAAATTCATAACTCATTTCTGATTTTAAGAATCATAAACTATTCAACAAGTTCTTACCTTCATACCCTTAAACCACATGTATCCTAATCACAAAATATAAATCAGATTAATTAATCCACCTCCAAGCACCATTTAAAATACCAACTCCATATCCCAATCACATTCAAGCCACAACACCTAAATCTGATCATAAACAAGAACTTGCCATGCAACTTTCATTAGACCATCATTCTGCAACTTTGATAGTACAAAACTCTGTTGCTCATAACTTTCTAAAACAACATCACGTGGCCAATCTATTAGTGGGAATATCCAATCCATTTTCCAAGTAAAATATGCATAAAGCAGCAATGTAATGTGACTGTCAACATAACAACAAATAGAGGGTTACACAAAACATAATACATCTTCATTAATTCTTCCAAAACCATTAAAAATATTTGATCTTCATGGTGTATACTTCCTCCCTTGCACACAATTTCATCCATCCCTGAGAAATTACATTCAAATTGGTGCCAAACACCATGACTGTCACCTTCAACCTGCAGATTGGGTGACAATTAGAGGCAAATAATTGCTCTCCTTACAAACCCTTCCTCCAAACCTACCACCATGACTCAAATTCGACCATTAGATGAAATATATAATATGTTTCCCCCTATAACTGATTAACTACCCCTTTAGGACCAAATGGAAACCTTTTACATCAATTTTTGCAACTTTTTGCAATGTTGCTCTTTGCAACTTTTTGACAATTTTTGCATTTTAACCCAAATGACCTCAAACATTTGCATACACATTCTTGACACTTCAAAAGGGACTAAACAAAACATATTACATCATATTTACCCTCCCATGGGTTATTTGGCACAATTTGACCATATAGACCAATGTTGACCCGAATGACCCTATTAGGACTTTAATAGACATTTTGAACAACCTGATACAGGTGGCTCATGTAGCCTTACATATTGATTCAAAATACATTGAAATAAATTCAAATGACCTTTAAAGCTCAAATATCAATGAAATTGTTCATAATAGAACCTTTTACCTCCTGTAGCCTAGGTGCTCCTGCACCAGATTTGCTCTCCTCCATGCTAAAGGTCTTCAATACCTCTTTGACATACTTGGACTGGGTTATAAAAATACCCTCTTTCATTTTCTGAATTTGTAAACCAATGAATAACTTTATCTCTCCAATCAAAGACATCTCAAACTCTTTCTTCATTTCATCTGCAAAAGCATGACTCATTTCATCATCTCCTCCAAAGATTATGTCATCTACAAATACTTCACATATCAGAATCTGATCACCTTCAGATTTCAGGTATATGTTACTGTCCTCACTTGTTCTCTGAAATTCTATATTCACAAGATGAGAGTGTAACGGTTCATACCATGCCCTTGGTGCTTGTTTCAATCCATACAGGGCCTTGTGTAATCTACACACCATGTTACTCTCTTATGATAAGGCAAACCCATCCGGCTGCTCAATAAACACTTCCTCTTCTAGGATTCCATTTAAGAATGCAGACTTTACATCCATTTGGTGTACCTTAAATCCCTTGAATGCTGCAAATGCAAGTAGCATTCAAACACCTTCCAGTCTAGCCATAAGAGCAAAGGTTTCTCCATAGTCTTCTCCCTCTTCCTGAGCATATCTCTTGCATACAAGTCTTGCCTTGTTCCTCACAACCGTGCCTTCTTCATTTAGCTTATTCCTGAAGACCCATTTGGTACCTATGACATCCTTGTGTTCTGGTCTGGGTACCAAGGACCATGTTGCACTCTTTTCTATCTGGTCTAGCTCCTCTTCCATTGCCTTAATCCAGTCTTCATCTGTAAGTGCTTCTCTGGAAGTCTTGGGCTCCAATTCAGAAATCATGCAAGAGTTTTCTTTCACCTTTCTTCTTGTGAGTATCCTTGCATCTTTATCTCCTATGATCTGCTTCGGATCATGATGTAGTTTCACATATCTAGGAATGACTCTAGCTAGTTCTGCTTGCTTCTCCTCTTCTTCTTCACTTACTTCTTCTTCTACAACCTCTACCGGTACAGGAACACTGAGGTATTTACTTGTTTCTTTCTTAACTGGTTCCCAGAAGGCTATACCCAGTTCATCTTCCACATTCTTGCTGCAGTTTTCCTCAGGCTCCTTAGGGGATTCATCAACCTTGACATTTATACTCTCAATAATTTTCCATGTTCTATTATTATAGCATTTGAGAGCTTTGCTCTTAGTGGAATATCCTAGAAATATTCCTTCATCACATTTAGCATCAAACTTGCTCAGATGCTCACCTCTCTTGATGTAACACTTACTACCAAATACTTTAAAATAACTCACAGTGGGAGTCTTCTCGGTCCAATACTCATAAGGGGTTTTATTTTTACCTTTCTTGACGAGTACCCGGTTCATAGTATAGACTGTAGTGCTCACCGCTTCTCTCCAAAAACTGTGAGCAACCTTTCCTTGGATCAACATTGTTCTGGCCGCTTCAACTACAGTTTTGTTATTTCTTTTTGCTATGCCATTCTATTGTGGTGTCCTTGGGGTAGACAACTGCCTCTTGATACCGCTATCTTCACAGTACTTGTTGAATTCATCAAAAGTGAATTCACCTCCTTGATCAGTTCTTAGGCATTTTATCTTTTGACCACTTTCCTTCTCTACTAATGCTCTAAAGGCTTTGAACTTTCCAAACGCCTCAAACTTCTCTTTCAAGAATGTGACCCACATCATTCTTGAGCAGTCATCAGTAAGAATCATGGAATACCTATCTCCCTGAATACTTCTAGTTTTCATAGGACCACACAAATCGGTATGCACAAGATCAAGTAAGTTTTCTACTGAAAAAGACTTACCTTTGAAATTTGAGGAAGACATCTTCCCAAGTTGACATTCTCTGCATAAAGCATTCTCCGGTTTGTTCAGCAAAGGCAATCCTCATACTGCCTTGATCTTACTAGCCTTTACATATTATCAAAGTTCATATGACAAAGTCTCCTATGCCATATCCAACTGTCATCAAACTTTTCCATCATACACCGACTAATCTTGGCATTGAGATGAAACAAGTTACCTCTGGTATGCTTACCGGTGGCAATAAGTTCACCACTCTTTCCAATTATACTGCAGATTCCACCTTTGAACTCTAGAACGAGTCCTTTATCATTTAGCTGAGCAACACTCAACAGGTTATGCTTAAGACCTTCTACCCAGTAGACGTCACCCTCGCTGCTCTTTCCATTCAGTGAAATGGATCCTTTTCCTTTTACCAAGCATGGTGCATTGTTGCCAAATCTGACAAAACCTCCATCATATTCTTCTAGAGACAGAAACTTTCCCCGGTCACTAGTCATGTGGTGAGAACAACCACTATCAATAATCCACTCATTAGAGTTGTCAATGCAAGAGACAAGTGCTTTCTTGTCAGACACTTCTTCCTTTATAGCTACAAACACTATGTCCTCATTCTATTCATCCTCAGATTCTTCATTAGTAACACCTTCATCCACTACAACAAGACAATTTGTTCTATTTCCTCCTTTATACTTTCTAAACCTCTTCGCTTTTTCCTTATTGTCATTGTTAGGACAGTTAACAACTATATGTCCTATCTTATTGCAGGAAAAAATTTTTAAAGGAAGTTTACCTCTGTATTTTCCAATGCCTTTAGGAAGTCTCTTGGCAGGAAGAGCTCCAAACTCCATCATAATTTCTTCATCATCCATACCTCTACTTTGTATGGATTCATAACTGGTACTTACTTCTTTTCCTTTTTTGGTTGGTGCAACAGATGCTCTAAAAGCTGATTCAGTCTTCTGAACACTACCATCATAGCTATTCAACTCACATGGAGTCAATTTTATAATGATAGAGTCTAAGGATACCTTGGTTTTGTCAATAGACCTTAGTTCCTGAATAACAACAACTCTGATTGCATATATCGGTAACAATGATCTCAAAACTTTACCGACAACAGTGGCATCTTCAATTGTTCCACCAGTGCTCTTGATATCTCCAGCAACAATCTTGATCCTTATGCCATATTGCTGAATGGTCTCACCTTCAACCATCCTCATGTCTTCAAATTTTCCTCTAAGGCTTTCTTCCTTAGCTTGCTTGACATGCTCATCACCGCCATTAATAGTTTCCAGTGTATCTCATATATCCTTAGGAGTGTCCTTATCTTGTACATCAATGAGCTCAATATCGGACAAACTGCTAATAAGAACTTCCATAACTTGCCCATTTTCTTGAATCTCTCTTTTTTGATCATCGGTTAAAGTACCAGTGGGGATTACATAGACATTCTCAACATAGCTTCAGTGTTGAGCACCCAAACTCTTGATATAGATCTTCATTCTATCCTTCTATATTTTGAAGTTATCTCTATTGAACTTAGAACCTTCCCTCTTCATCATTAAGGCATGATTTTATACTCAGTAGTTAAGCTTATATCACTGAGGACCTAGAGTAGCTCTGATACCAATTGATGAATAACGATGAACAACAAATACCCTAACTGGTACTAAGAGGGGGAGGGGGTGAATCTGTACATACAAAAACTTCTCTACAACTTATCAAGTTAAAACAATGCTAACCGGTTGTCTTCATTACTGAACTTAACCATGGCAATGCCGGTTAAACACAGTAAGACTTCAAACGACATAAAGCTATAAAAATTAACACTTCAAATACATTCAATACTTGATAACTACTTCACCCATAAACATACGCATGTGGTGTGTCAGCAATATCATAACCATTAGCTCTGCATGCATAATTACTCAAACAAAGAATGCTTAATCATCACATGAAAAATGCACAACTCATGACACACAGATTTTTCACATGGAAACCCAAATGGGAAAAACCACGGTGGGGATGAATACCCACAAGCTTGTTTTGAACTCTTTTGAAGCTCGCTCTATTAGGAGCCTAGTTTGGTTCAAGACTTTACAATAAGGTTCTGCTAGGATCCGATCCTGTTAAAGATCACCCGGTTAAGGGATGGCTATATACCCTATTAAAGGTTGAAACCCTGTTAAAGGTTACCTCGCTAGAGGATTTAAAGAACTCAATGAACTTGAGTAACCTGGTTAGAGGATTTATAGTAATCATGTTAAAGCTACCCGACAAAGGGATTTTCCTTCTGTTGAAATGGTTAGAAGACAACAGGTAAAAATTTGATCTGATAACAACACTATATGCTAAGGCAGATCCTTTTCAGTTCCTCTACTCTGCAATCACACTCTACAGTTTTCACTCAATGGTCTGGCAAGTATCTCATCACTCGGATACATATGCAACTTTTGCCAACAACAACAATAACAAACATCATCGACCTTATAGACAATAATTAGGTTGGTAACATAAATCCTAAACCTTAAGCATCTTAGGTTTACAATTACAAGCGATCCAATCCTGACCGTCCAAACACATTTCATAGAATGAAACAATCTCAAATAGATCACAAGTCATTCTGCATCATCCATTCTTCACTGCACATAGAAATCAGTAACCCATCACACTTTCCTCTCATACCGCTAAGAAGAATGTTCATTCATGAGGTAGACATTTAATACAGTCGATCTTCTCATGCAAGATCTTCAAGGAAATCCTTCATGTGCACAAAACTGACGTGACATCTCAATCTCATCCTTATTTCTTAGCTAACTCATCATAGAATATCATCTGTTGCATCACACAAACTAGATTGCTAAACTGGAAACCCTAGAGCTAAGACTACCAACCGATAGCCACACTTAGTGAAACCCTGACACCGGTTCACTACATCTCTTCATACCAGTTCTCCAACTTGATCATCAATAACAACTTCTTTCCAATCTTCATATCGGTTGACCTATACTTATTGACATGAATGAAAACATATATTATCATCATATTATCATATCATCACATGCCAACAATCTATCATATCATCATATGCCAACACTAGTGTGGAGTTTTTTCTTGCTCAAATTTTGGTGGTAGTTTCCTCTTTTTTGGGTGCTACATAAGGGGCTCTTGGTGGAGGTTGTCTTCCCCTCCCTGCTTTGTGGTGGAAGGGTTTTTTCTTGACCTCTATCTTTCTGATCCTATAACCCTTGTGTTTGAGGTTTAAGCTTTTGTTGGCCCTTAGTTGGTTCTTACAGGTTGTTTCATTATTTGGGGCTTTTCCTTTGTGAGCAAGTTCTTTCTCTCCCTCTTTTTTGGCCTCTAGTGATGTGTGTTAGCTGGTTCATTGCTACTAGTTTTCAAGGGTATGTTTTGGTAGGGAAATTTTGTTGTTTGGGTATGGTTGTGCTTCAAGGGGGCTCTTTCTTCCCTTTTTGGGTCCCATTACTCCATTTATTTTTGAGGTGGAGGGGGTGGTGCTGGGCTGTGGTGCTTTTCAACTTCTCCTTGTTTGTTTTCTACTAGACCCTCCTATTTAGGTGGAGTTGTCTTCTATGGAGGTGGAGACATGGTTTGTAGGGTATGTGGGGAGATTTTTTTTGTGGCTTTAGGTGCCCTTGGTTTTGAGTTGTTGAGCTAGTATTGTCAACTAGGAAAATGGGTTAGAATAGACACAATATCAAAATGTGAACCACAAAAGCTAATATCTTGTAAAATAACATCCTAATCACATCAATAAAACTATCAAAACAAAGTGCAAAATGAAGTAAATAGAATTAAAATCAAAATGAAATAAAACTCATTACACTCCTTTGATAGTGCTTCATTGCTTCTTCTTTCTCCTCTAATTTTATGTTGCTATCAAATAGGTGAGTGTACAAATGTGATAAAGCAAAGGCAAATTGACAACGTGATCACAAGGATAACCGAAATATCATGGTTGCAAGAATGAGAAGTGAGAGTCCAATTAATAAATAAATTGGGATTGATTGAATGGCTAAGATTGGTTGGGGACTAAAAGTGATCAATGGAAAAGAAAAAATGAGAGGACTTGTTAAATGAGGATAAAGAGGAAATTGCATTTCCAAGTGGAAGAAGAAATAGAAATGAGGAAGAGCTAAGTGAAAATAAATATTGGAAATATTTATTTTCAACAAAATATGCCATTTGATAGTGGAGGATAGTAGTTAAAATGGAAAGAGAGAAGAGTTAAGTGGGGAGATAAATTAGCAAGTAGGAGTGGGAAATAGAGAGGAAATTGGAAGGTGGAAGGGTTAGAAGTGGAGACAAATTAGCATGAAAAGTAGATAAGTGGAGTGAATTTTAATAAATATTATTTATTAATTCCTCCACATGCTAGTTAATTAGGCAATTAAACAAAATAAATTTATTTAATTGTGAGAAAGATAAAAAGGAAATAAAGAGATAAAAATATTTATATATATCAAAGGAGGAACATTAGGATAGGGGGGTAAAATAATTAAATAATTATTCACCCTAGGATAGATTAATGCCAAGAGGACATAATGATTAAATAATTGAGAAAACTATTTAATCAGAGAGATGAAAAGAGTGATTGAGAACAAATTGGTAGAAAGAGATCAATTTAGAAAACATATTTAATAATTAATTAAATAATCAATGATATTTAATTAACGAGAGAAAGACACAATGTTGATGAATGATAAAGACCAAAAAACTGACAAGAAGACATGTTAATAAAAAAGCGTAGCCGTAGGAGGTAACAAATTTTTTGTGTCTACATTTTGCATGCGATTCAGAGTGTTGTTTCAATTAAAAATCAAGAAAAATCGCATTAAAAGCTGCCCTAGCCATAATGGTTTACAAGGGTGCCCCCTCAAAAAATTGGGCAAAAAATTGGAACAAGAGGCTGATTTGTTGAAAATAATTCAGGGCTTCCAAGAACGTGAACATAAGTGATATTAGAGGTCAAACAATCGAGGTACGGGTCCCAAATTTATAGTTTTTGTACTAGAGCACAAGACCAAGAGGACTAATTGAAGAAGTGCTAGTAATCCGAGGCATAAATTAGACAAAGAACAAATAGTGATAATGCAACCTTTCTTTCATAAGTTCACTTTATCTATAGAGAGCTTATTTAATATAGTAAATGAATGCATCACACCATGACATATAAATTCAGAGCGATAATGTGACTCCTTTGCACAAAATAGACACATTGCAGTTAAGGAATGCTTCAATCCATCCTGAAACAGTTGTATGTTAAAGGTTGAGGTATGTGTGATAGTCACAAAGTGAACGTTCCAACATAGACACCCCAGACATATGTGTCATAGAATGTCATGAAAACATCCCACAAGAAGAAAAAAATAAATGCCCATGAACCATTCTAATCTTGTTGTCAAAGTTGATAGATAGTGTTCAATAGAACAATCATGATGTTTGGTTTTATGAATTAAGTACCCCATTTAAGACGCACACAATTTGGTTCGAGTATATCACACCCTATATAAAACATATGATAGTTGATAGAGGATTGATAAGATTGATTGAAATGAAAAGTTTGATCTGTCTAACTGTTGACGTGATTGGATAGTTTATCTATTACGTGATTTGTTAAGCTTTGTGTTTTGCATGTTTCCTATCCACGTCTTCTCAAATATCTCTCTTTGCAAGGGATAGTTTATTGATGAAATGAAATGATTGTTGTTTTTTGTTTTTTTAACCATTTTCAAGTTTTAGGGTTTGTTGGGATATTTGATTTTTTTGTGCTTTCCTCAAGACATTTTATGAATGTTTTTGACATGTTTTTAGCACTTTTTGAAAATTTGTAGGAATTTTTTAGATTACAAGCAAGATGATTTTCTTTGCCCCTAGTGTCTAGCAAGGAAAGGATTATTATGAGTTGATGAATAAACTATTGAGATGGAAATGGTGTAGTATCATAAATTGTGACCGGTCCAATTTACACCTCATGTTTGTGCTCCCACTTTATTTTGTCCTATCCTCATCCCCTCTCTAGGTTTGTTTAGGCCCAATTATCCAACTTTGATGTTATGTGCAGCCTTTGGTGGGTCTTATTATGGGATACCCTCCCCCCTAATTTCTTATTTTGGTCTTGTTTGTGGAAGGACTAGGGTGTGGAATGCCTTGGTTTGGACTAGGGCATACCAAAACACCCTGGTCCCTCTCAAAGGGCCCCTAATTTGAAATGGGGTAGGTGCTATATCTCCTTGATAGAATTTGATCCCTAATGCTACAAATGACCGTTGGAGATTGGGCTAATCGGTAAATTACCTAGGGAACTATATATAAAGACATTATATCAATTCATTTTAAATCTAAGACCCCATTCCTAGTATTTGTGCATTCATGATCAAGAGTCTTCAGAGATTCAAGGCCGCGTATTCATTATTCAAGCACTATGGAGCATAGTTACATCAATCTTCATGCATGCATGTGTGTCTGATTAGGGTTTTGCATGTCCATGTGTTTGTCATGCCATTACATTCAACATTTGTGATTACATTCAAAGAGCATTGCATCATCATTAACAATTGTAGATGTGAGGTATATCTCCTTACCATTTATTTCAATATTTGCATTATTTCATTCATGGTTAATTCCAAAACTAGGGTTTGACCTAAGGCAAATCTCTATTAACAACATCTTTTCCTTTTTTTTTGTGTGTGCAGGAAATAGATGCAGAGTTGTACTGGGGAAATCCGCCAGAGTCAACAGCGATGAACAGGTCAACTTTCAACGATAGAAAATTTAGAGGACCAAGACATATATGTTCTACTTGGTCCCAAACAAGCAGGTCGATCTTTGCAAGACAAGTTTTAAACATTTTATGTTGCCTAGATCCAATTTTTTGGCTCCGTCGAACATCTGTAGCTTATTGTTTATGTTAGATTACCTCAATAAATCCTTCATTTTACCCTAATTTCATAACTACATTACAATTTAACTTAGAAAGAGGATAATCAACCCTAACCAATTGAATTTGATTAGAATTTTAGTCTGCCTCCTCACCTGGATTGAGCTAAGATCTATTGGGTTCAACTCTCTTTGAATGTAATTTGGTGAATTGGTCTATTTAGTGGATTTACTTAGTAAAACCCTAATAGCTAATTTCCACCCATTACATTTTGGTGAACCCAACTCCTTGCATTCTTATTTATAATTTGTGGTCTTAAATCTAATTTTAGGCATTTGACAAATATTTTTTTCTCTCATAAATCATATTTACATAAATTTAGTGGTTAATTTGATAAAAACCCTAATTTATTTTGCTAATTTTGGCTTGTGGGTTGCATAATTTTTCATTTATATTTTTAGTTCTTGTTTTAGGCACTCATAATGGAAAATTACTAACTTCGATTTGTTAGCTATTTTACATATGATTACATTTCTTTTTAGTTACATTTATCATGATCATGTGTTGGATAATAGCTTCTTTCATTTTAGATTACTTCTTTTCATCCATAGTACTTTTGCATATTGCCTTTATAGGGTTTCCAAGATATTTCCTACTTGAAAATTATATATCTCAAAGCTTTTATCCATGTTATATGATGTATTATGATGACATTTTTAAGAACATGCATTACACGTGTAGATCACATAAAGGCTTTTGTAGACAATGATAATCGTAAAGATGGCATTGGAAAGGCTAGCACTCATTCCTCTCCTAAGATATCTATTGTGAATGAGGAAAAATTCAATGCTCCTCTCAATGATCTCTCTAATAGAGAGAAAGCATTGAAGAGAAACATGACACCATCCTCTTCTCATAGGCATATTGTAGTGCAAGGGGGCACGATCAACATGTTGGCTTACCAATCCCTTTAGATCCACCTTATCCTCCTAGAGCTTATCTTAATCATCAAAACATTTGTAGGGAAGATGATATTATGCATTTTATTCATGACCTATCTCCTCATATAACATTAAGAAAAGCTGAAGCCTTAGATGATAAGGACCTTCCTTCCCAACCTATCAAAGAGGATATGAATAATGATGATATAAAGGAGAAACCTACACCAAAGGATATTCCTTCTTCATCTAATTCTCCCCTCGATCCTTCCATGTGTCCTTATACAACAAATTTAAAAAATATTCACGATAATGGTCCCTCTTCTTCACAATTGAAATATTCTTATAGGAGTGGTTATAACATAATCTCAAAACAAGGTTTTAGTGGACAAGGACTTGGAAAATATGTTCACAAGGAATCAAAGTCCCTATAAACCCTCCTTCATGAGCTAGTACCAAAGATTTAGGACATCCTCATCATTCACCTATGTATGATCTTCTTAAAATTCAAATGTTTAAGGAGCATCTTGCAAGACATAAAAATTATCATACATCTAAAGATGCTTCTTCCTCAAACATTCCTTTTTTCTCATACCATCAAACTCATGATAACCATGCCAAAAATTGTCCCATTTTCAAAATGGAATATAATTACTCATTGATAATGGAACCATAAAAATTATAGAAGACAATTATCCTCCTTCTAGCAACTCTTGTCCCACATCTTAAGAGAGAAGACCTACTCCTATTGATGGTGAAGAAAAATTAGCTACTAGAATATTTTGGATGTGCTATTGGTGACGGGGAATTAGAGTTTGATGAAGATAAAGATGATGATGTTCATGGTGCTACTAGAAATGATGATGCTAAAGTTGTAGCAGTCAACTAGTTGGATCTCTTAGTGTATGGCAAGATTTGGGCTCTGTTTTTACTAGAGCAGTTTAGATGGGAATGTAGTCTCTGACGCTGGTTTTGGGAGCCACAAATGCTAATGCAATTACCTGGTTTGATCTTTTGCTATATTATGTTGCAACTCGATCTTGGGTTTTTGTGGGGTTGGCTGGGGTTGCAGGGGATTCTTAGAGGAAGGGGCTTTCTCTTCTTCTTTGGCTTCTAGCGTGGAGTTTTGTCTTGCTCCGATTTTCGGTGGTGATTTCCTCTTTCTTGGGTTTTTCATAGGGGGCTTTTGGTGGATGTTGTCTACCCTTCTCTACTTTGTGGTGGAAGGTTTTTTTTGGCCTCTACCTTTTTGAGCCTATAGCCCTCGTGTCTAAAGTTTCAATTTTTTTCGGCCCTGAATTGGTTCATGGGGGTTGCTTTTTTGTTTGGATTTTTTCCTCCATTGGTGAGTGCTTTATACTCTCCCTCTTTTCTGGCCTCTTAGTGTTGTGTGTTGGTTGGTTCATTGTTGCTACTTTTCAAGGGCACATTTTGATAGTTTGTTTTCGGTTGGGGGTTTTTGTTATTTTTCCTTGGTTGTGCTTGAAGGGGGATCTTTCTACCATTTTTGGGTTTCATTACTTTGTGTCTCCTTTGAGGTGGAGGGGATGGTGCTAGTTTGTGGTGGTTTTCAGCTTAGATCTTTGTTCATTTTCTGTTGGACCCTCCTATTGAGGTGGATTTGTCTTCTATGGAGGTGGAGACATGGTTTGAAAGATATGTGGGGAGATGTTATTTGGGGGCTTTGGGTTACCTTGGTCCTGAGTTGTTGAGCTAATGCATGCCTTTTTTATTTTTTATCTAGTGTTAGTGTTCTATTAGTATAGGTAGAAGAAGCTGGAAGGGGGTTGTGGATGCCCTTCCTCTAGTGGACTATCCTCTTCTCCTATTGAGGTGGAAGTTGAGGGCGTTTCTCTTTCACCTTCTATGGATCTATCCTATAGACTTGGAGGTATATTCTATTGAGGTGGAGACTTGGTTTGCAATATGGGAGACTTATTGTTGCAGCAGGGTTTCTCAAGCTCACTTACTATTGTTCTACTAATTGTAGGCAATGAGTAACTTGTGTTTTACTTGTTGTTGTTCATCTCAAGGTTATGGGAGCCTTATTAAAACCCATGATGATTGTATTCATTAGTTAAGTTTGTTGATGGCTTCAAAATTGTTCTTTTATAGATGGATCTTTGATGTTCCTATATTTTTATTTTATTCCTATTAGGTTGTTATTGGTCTTGGTTGATCTTCTAGAAACATTCCACTTATGGCTTCCATATCCCTGTAAAATCTTGTTATAAAGGGTTTTGTTCCCCCTTCAAAACTTGTTTTAGCTAATCAAAATAGAAGTTTGAAACACTTATGGTCTATGTAAGGGATTTATTTCATGGAGGTGAGATAAGAAAGACCCAAATTGACAAAAAAATTGTCCTAGGTAGCAATTATGACAAATGACACATCTAATCTTTTAGGCCCAACTTGAACATGAAGGGTTATGAAAATAATACTAATGGTACAAGTGAAACCGTCATGCACCTTAATCAAGACATCATATTTATCATAAAAATTTAAATATAATTCATATACATATATTAAATAAACTTAGTAACCATATTTACCATGTTTACTAAATGAATAAGCACCCCACGTGTGGGTTTGTCATTAATTCTAGTGGTGAAGTATAATGGTCTATCATATCCATGCATTGAGATCACTTTGAATGAAGATAATACTAGATACAAGCTTAGGTTTTGATTTCTTATTTTAGGAAAGGTTCTATCATATTAACTAAATGTTCTCCTTGCTTGGTTTGGAAATTCATATCTATGTAATCAAAATTTGACTCTAAAATATTTGTGGAATGAGAAGACAAAGGATTAGTGAAAAATTTCAAGTTTCAATTAAGATGTGCTACATATTTATTCCCTTTATCATTCACACCAAACACCTATATGATATTAGAGCCAATGAGGTCTTGTACTTCATGTATTGGATGCATAGATTACTTGGTATCATGTCTAGGAGTATGATGTTATTGACAAAAGGCTTTGGGTTAAATAGATGAGATAATAGTTTGGAAGTGTCTATGGGATGGATAGGGGTATTCTAGTTAAGTTTTTGTTTAGTAATTTTTAATCGTAATGAAATATAAGGACTTAGAAAGCTAGCAAAATTGTCAATTCTTTAGTCTAGAAAAAAAGTGGGTTGCAATACAAGGTGAAGTAGCTGCAACTTGTGTTTAAATATTATAAGAATGATGATTTATCTTAATAAAGTTTTTTATTTGTTACTTAAATGCTTGATAAGTTGAAGGGCACATGAGATTGGTCAACTGGAGTCATAGAGGAAGAGATTTTATATTAAGTAACTGATAGTTGATAATCATGAAGGTTTGTGCACAAGTCTATAAGTGAAGTTAATTTAATTAATAATATATTGATCTCTAATACCATGTTGAATTTTGCAACACAAGCTTGCAAGATCAAACAAAAAACTAGAACACCTTCCACAAATGAGAGTAGCAAGAAAAATATGTCATATTTCTCAAAAGCAAATATTATAGGATGAAATGACAATGCATAATGATGTGCTTGTATAGAGAGCAAAATAATTCCCTAAAATAAAATTTAGGAGAACTAACGTGCAAGCATGAGGAGCTTAAAAAAGATCAACTCTAGCTAAAATAGATGCACAACTAGAGCACATAGAAGCATAAAAGAACGACTAAGTGAACTTAAGAAATAAAAAAATTAGTTGTTAAAATGCTCTAACAAATATGATGAAAAAAAGAAGAATTTTTAGAACATTAAATGATTTTAGGATAAAAAAGAACCCAACACATTAAAATTGACATATATGTCATTTACACATGATTGATAGTTATTCCTTCAAATATTCACTAAAACATGCCATAACTGTCAATAAATTAGGTTCATTAAGTAGAAATTTAGTCTATTTTTTTAACAAATTCCTCAAAGGTATTCTTAATACTTTTCATCATTATGGACAATTATAATATAGAGATATATTAACAAAATTTATACTTTTACACTTTTCTAATGCATAATTACATATTAGAGATCCAAATGATTAAATTTTAGATGTGTAAATGTACTAATATAGTGATCTCATTGACCACAAATCATCTTATATATTATATTACTCCCATAGTTCTTAGGCTCAAGCTAAAGGGGCTTCAATTCAACACAAGTATTTTTAGAGATTGTATGGAGACAAAATCATTCCTTAGACTATAAGAATATTTTAATTTATTTTAGGATGACTAAAATTCTACCCAACATCAATAATATTTATTCTCAGTCATATTTCCCAAATATAAATGCCATATCCATTTTTATTTAACTCTTAAAATAATATATTTTTATTTGGTCTTGCCTGGTTTCTTTAGTAATTAAATCTAGTTTAATTTATTCTTTCATTGTATGGATGATTCTATTTTCTTGTAGATCAAATGTACAGAATGTATTTATAACTTACCTGAATTTATACCATAATTGTTAATATTAGAAGGACTAGATCAGATGTGTTTAATATTTTAACAAAGCCAATAAAAGCACTTTCCCTTTTCCTATTAATTTAATAATAATTATTACCTTTATTTTAATCAACAAGAACACATGTTCTTCACTTTAAAGATATTGTATAATGGTTGTTGACCACCATAAAATGGCCCATAGGTATATTATATTTAAGTGTTTATCCCTTTTTATTTAAATCTTAAAATATATATTTATAATTATATCATACCTCTTCATCATTAATTAAATCTTAGTTAATTTGTACTTGTTTGCATGAATGATTCAATTATCTTTGCGTCATGCTACTAGATTCTCTTTTCTTGGAAGTGAAATGTACACAGTGTGGTTATAATTTACCAAAAGTTAGACCACAATAATTTTTACCCAAATGTTTAGATTAGGTGTCTTTAATATTATAAAATAACCTATAAAAGTAATTTCCTACAACATTCCAAATTTAACAAGTATTATAACATATATATTAACTAACAAACATATATTTTTATTCATTTTTAAAATATAATAAAATGGTTATCCTCCATCGTAAAAGCCCCACATGAACATTAAATATAAAGTATCATTAGCAAGGAGCACACATTTATTTATCATTGATAATAATAAGAGTCTCTTAGTCAACTAAAGAGAGACTTATGTGAATGGAGACATTTGTTGACTACATTGACAAGTTACATAGTTACAGGTTCAATGAGGATTTGATTTACATGATCTTGTATATCTTGATATGCAAAACTAAAACCATCTCTCTCATTATAGAAGTGTAGGTATCCCCTTGCAACATCATAAGAATAATCCTTGGTACAAGTTGGAACGCCATCAATTTTTAGAAGCTCCCAATTTAATTCTTTATGTCTTTCATCCAATAAATTCTGAAGATAATTCAAGGCATCTTCTTCAGTGGATCCTGGATTATCTTTCATATAGGACACTATGGATGAATTTGTTTCTCCTCGAGCAACCTCACCCTTCAAAACCAATGATTGAAATTCATAAAAAAAATTAATAAATTATGCTTACATCTAGCTCATCTTTTCACATTATATTCAAATAAATAGAATATTATGAATATCAAATATAATATCAATACACACCTTAAAGGATTTGATGTCACCTCTTACTCGAAGACTAAAGCCTCCAAGATAATCAAACCTTGATGGATAATCAATTTTATGAAAGATATTTTCTGAAACAATCCCATCTATTGTTAATATAGCTTGCAATGTTGTTGGACGTTTTCCTGAACTAACTTGTCCGTTTTCTATGTGCTCTGCCAAAGTCGGTATGTGTTTTGTAGCATTCCACATAGCTTCTTGTAGCATAGCATCTATATACGTTTCCCACTATGTAAACAAGAAGTAAATTTGAGTTAGATTAATAGAATGATTGATTTATAATTAGAAAGAAAAATGCTAATTTTAGACCCTTTCTGAAGTCTTAAAAGTTAAATATGTAAACTAAGTATACAACCACTATGAAATTTTATCAAATATAATGAAATAAAATGTTTATTGTAAAACATTAGATAAAAGGTAAAAGAATGAAATAATTTTGATGATGTACTATCTTTACCTATGGGATAATTAAAGTGCATAAACTATTTATTTTATAAAATACACTTTCTTTCTATAAAATAAGAAAAATATATATTCATACAGCATCTTTAGCATGGGAGAGAGTCTCTCGGCCTTGAAACTTTTGGGCTTCTCGATCCATTTCATTGACTCCATTATACAATACCATGTATATAATTTTCATATAATCAGGGAGTTGGTCTATAGAAGTTGGATCCCACCTAAAAGACACAAAAGATTTTTGTCAGAATCTTATACGCAAGTATTGTTAGTTATAGCTGCATAAATTATGATTCATCACTTACTTCTTAATTGCTTCTGTGAGGAGTTTCAATTCATCAACTGTTCCATATGTGTCATATGTGTCATCTAAATATGTTGCAAGTACACAAGACTTTGCAAGGCTCGATCTGAATTCAGAATACTTCTCATCCTCACAAATCGCACATGCCATAAAGAAAAATTCTACGTGACGATGGCGAGCAAAATCTACATTAGGCAAACCAGACTCCCTCCACCATCTAAAATACCACATCCAATAAAAAATACATCCAATAAGAACCTCAATAACTGAAAGCTATTAACAATTTTTTAGATCAAAAGACGCTATAAATAAAATTAAATGTATTGGTATTATAATTATAAAATCCAATACCCATCTCATTTAACATATAATTCAAGAACTCACCTAGAAAAAGCTTTAAGCTCTTGCTGATGCAATGACTGGATCATGTTGAAATCCATTTTCGCTAACGATAAAAGCTTCTCATTATCCTCCATCCTAAAAAATTATTAGTTAAATTAAAATTTTAATAACAAGTAAAAATTGAAATAGAATCGCAAACCCATTGAATTGTTTTGCCTCGGCTATTATCCCAAAAAAAATCTCTAAGTAGATGGAAAGAATGGTGCAGAGTAAACGAAAGGCATTGCCGACTACCTTGCCCATGAATTGTTTTCCCCATAGATTTCAATATATTTCCTTGCTTCCAATCTGGGCAGAAATGCGTACCAATCATACCTCAGATTGACTGATACCTGCGCATATACAATGTTCATATTACAGTCAATAAACAAGTTTAATGGTAAGAACATGTACATTTGATAGGGTCTTATATTTTCAAAATTCTTAACATTACCTCATGTAAAAGGTTGGAGCTGATCCCTGTCTTCTGCAGAGCTTCCCTTAAATATGTTGTAGAGAATTCCTGGGCCTCATCCAAAATTTTTTCCCCTGGAAATGCAATATATGAAGCTCGGTACAAATTTAGAATACTTTTAATTTTCTCCTCCTCTGTCTGGGCGGTGGAGCAAAAGGACTGCCCAGTTGCTGTTCTAAAGGGTCCCAACATTCCTGCCAGTATATTACCAACAATACATCAATATCAAGTGAACAACAAAATCAGATCAAATATAACTAGAAAATTTTAGAGCAGTTGAGATTTATTGTGATCAAACAAAAACATTTTTTTTAATACCTGGAGAAACAGAGTATCTATGGAGCCTTAGAATCCGGAAGCCCAAGGCCGTGGTGTTTAGATCTCTTTGGCAGTCATTCCAATTCCTGTTACGTTATTCCATTCTAGATGTTATATACTTGTACTTCTAATAATAAAACTGATGGCATGTTATAATAGTATTGTAAGATGAAGAAACAAACCTGTAAACCAATTCAAGGGCTTCTTTTATTTCCTCTTGAAAATGTCGATCTATTCCAAGGCGTTCGATATCATCGACCAGGGAAAGAAGTTTGGAAACAATGTTCTCACCACCAGCAGCTGCGTTGAATCTGTGTTTTATCTCGCTAATAAGTTTCCCACAACGCTCAGCATAGTGAGGAGCCTGTTTTATGAGACAGTTGGAGTGTTAATCAAAACTGTAGAAAACAGAATTTAAGAGCAAAGAGAAAGAAGAGCGTAAGAATAGCTTGCCTGATAAGGATGGTTTGGAAGAGACTGTATAAACTCGTCGGCCCACAAATTGGGATGATGTTTTCCAATGCGCCGCTGTGGGACTTCAGTTGTAGTTACGGCCTGATTAACGATAGGGTTAAACATGTTAGCCTTTGTTCTGCGCATTAATGGCAGTGTTTTACAGCAAAGCTGAAAAGTGTGGGACTGAGACTGGGATTGGGATTGAGATTGGGTAAGCTGAGATTTGAGTCCCAAGCTCAAATTGGAAGAAAAAGTAGAGGAAAGAGCCATTGAAAACTCAAAGCACTTTTTTGTTCCCTGCCCTTTTGAATGCAACGAATGCGAGGAGGATGCAAGGAACGCTTAGTTGTTGCGCTTTTATATAGACAAGTTGTACAAATTGAAGATTCTGATCTTAAAACAGTCTTTCTTTTCTGCGCACGCTTTATGGAAATTTCATATATTTTATCAAACGATTCCTTTCTTGTCTTTCTTCCATGCCATGGCTATCAATCTTTTACTTCGAATTGAGGACATGTTTAAGAGGATAAAAGCATATGCATAATTGATTTATAAGTTACATTTGACACGGCTTTTGAAAGATACATTTGACATCCAATATATTTAAAAGGGACGCGCACGTTTATATGATGCATCTATTTGATGTTTATGATGATATACGACGGGTTTTCGACAAGATTTGTGACCCATAAAACATCGTAAGGAGAATGTTAAAAGTTTTGTGAAGTCCTAAAAGGAGGAATGAAGACTTTAAGCTTTCAAAGATGACGTGCAGCTTATATTGCTTTTTATTAATTCAATAAGAGTGTATAGTTGTAATTTCCTGCTGTCTTTTGGTTGGTAGTCTCTCGATGGTTTCATGTATGGCTGCCGTTTACTGTATTTCAAAGACTTGTCAAAGTAGTCCATTTGGTTGTTCTTTAACTAAATGAACAACCAAATACAATTCAACAGTCAAATGTAGAGTTTGGTTTTAAAAGTTGTTAGGAATTAATCTTTGTTTGATAAAGTTAATTTCTTTTTATTTGTTACTTGTAATATTTTTAAGGAATCTTTACAAGTCTTTTGTCTTATTTAAGTTCTCACAATTGGACTCTCTCTCTCTCGACTTTGCCTTCATTCATAATACATTAGGTGTTTTTATTTTCTTTTCCCCTTTCAAAAGCTTCCGTTTCTTCTCATCATATTACAATGATTCCTCTGAAGTTGCTCTACTTTTTTGGTAACATTACTACAATCACACTAAAAGAGGGGTAAAAATTTATTCCAGAACAAGAAAGATACCGAGAAGAAGGACAGGACGCTGCACAAGGAGCTTAAAGAGCCCTATCACTATCCACTAAACAATCTAACATAGCAGCCATTTTAGAAGGCAATTGCCCCTTATCCTCAATATTCCAAGAATACATTTGATCATAAGTCCATTTGGCCAAACAATCAACAAACCCTTTCCACTCCCTACGAATATGCCAAAAAACATCAAAATAGAAAGAGCCACAAAACCAAAGAATCTGCCTAACAATCGACTGTAATTGCCAGCCAACACCATCCAATTACTGTCTATTAAGCAAAGTGACCACCACCTAAGAATCAGACTCACAAATGATTGTTCTCCAACCAAGAATAGAGCTGCATTCAACAGTGCACAAGATGACCATAGCCTCCATAAGATTATTCGTGTAGAGGCCTTTATAAACAGAAAAAATAAACTACAAGAAAACATTACAAAAACCTGGGTACTATGATGTTACCTAGAGAATTTGAACTTGAATCTCCAATGCTAAAACCTTATAGACTAACCAAGTAAACTCAAACTCTATATGTTTCTTCTCACTTTGAAAATACAAGTCTATATATAATAAAATATATTGTTAGTTATTCGTGTAATTTATATTGACTTTGAATTTCATCTTTGTTATCTTGGTAATGGATCTATAAAAGGAATCATGCACACATCTTAATGCTTTCTCTAGTCAATAATATTTGTTATTCTATTTTTTTTTTTAAACTTGTGTTTGGACAAAATCCTATCAATCTTAAGTAATAAAAATTAATAGTTGTAATATGGTGAAAAATGATGAGGGGAGATCAAGTGAAAAGATTTACTCCCCTCAAAAGAGGAATGCAAGTTTCATTAAGGATTCCCTTTAATTTTTCACACATTACATTCAAAAGAGGGGTTGAATTCACTAGATCCAATCCCCAATGGTAAGAGATTGAATACTAAGTGAATTGCAGTAAATTTGGAAAGTATTAGGAAAGTAAATTAACATCTTTTGTAATAGACTAGTTGTTGAATACAATGCGCCATTGAGAGGGGGGTGAATCAGTGGTTCCTAAAAATCTTTACCTTTTAAACCAAGCTTTGAGTACCGGTTAACAACCTAAGCACTAAGCAATCAAACTGGTAAGATATGAGAGGATATCAAAAAGACAAGCACACAAATGCACAACTCACAACACCAGATGTATGAGGAAAAACCAGTATGGGAAAAACCTCGGTGACAAATGCTGCTAGAGTCTACTGCTCCAATCTAGCCTCACAATAAAATAATGGATTACAATGATTTAAGGAACCAACCCAAGGAGCACCAACCCCTGCACCAAGCACCAACTCGGTGTAATACAATGAAATACAATTTAATGCAACAATAGCACCTTGTTGCAAATGAGTTTTTGATCAACTGATGTCTGCCGGCTACCAACCTCCTCTGTTTCACTAGTTCTTTCATTTCCTGTTATCAAATTGCTCTCTCTAATCACTTACCGGTTACTCTCTTCCTTTCTTGTCTATTTCTAATCTTCACCCTGTACCGTATCACTCCTGGATGTCATCCTAACTGTTCGATCCCTACGAGTACACTTGACTGTTAAGACTATAACAGTTGACTGGTTACTCTGTCACTGCTGGTAAAGATCTCTTACCAGTTCTGTCTGCTAACTCCACACTTTGACTCTCTATAAAAGAAATCTCAAATAGACTCTCTCTCTTCTTGCTCAAGCTCTCTTTTCTCTCATAACTTGCATCCAACATCAATCCCTTCAGTCTTTAGTCCACATATTTATATCTGAAGGTTCCCGCCATAAGAAACATTCAAACGGTGGCACGCTAGGATTTTTCATCATGCACTGAATCCACATCAAAACCGATCGGATCTCATCCCCTCGAATGAGGATCTACATCACATCAGTTAGCACCACCATCTCCTCACCTTCCAATGTGCATTTTCTATTTTTAGATGTCTGCAACATGCATTTCGGCATTGCTCTGTCAATCAACATTAATGGCTCAGCTGTTTCCTTCAGCCAATGAGAACAAGGATCAGATCGTCCTGCAAGATCAGCTCAATCACCTTGCCACTTTGTCTCCCTCGAGCTGCAAGATCCTGCCATCATCCCATGATTTGCGGGTTTTCCATTAATACTAACCTACTCATCAAATACCACGCTGATGAACACTTCACCGACTTCTGCGTGCTCATCACCTGGTGTCCACCTATCATCCTTGTTGACATCCACCTCTGTTCGGTCTGCTATGTCGGTTTGGCATCATTCTTCAGATTGCTATGTCGGTTTGGCATCATTTACCAACCAAGACACACTACCGGTTCAACTCACCTTGTCGGTATAACCTATCCTCACCGGTGGATCTTCATACCTGCTAACCTCTTCTCTGTCGATGGATCAAGTTGATCTATCATCAAACACATCGGTCCATCCACTAAGTCCCTTTACTGATTGCATTATACTTCTCTTTGTATACCGATGATCACATCCCTGTTATCCTTTGCTTGCTTGCTGGTAGATGCTGCACTTCATGTGTACTGGTAACATACCTCTTTTGTCTACTTACACACTCCATCCTTCATACCAGTTGACATCACTACTTACTTCACCCATACCGGTCACCACTAATTATTCACCAGTGACCATGCCATACCGGTTGACATCAATGCCAACCTAATGCCAATAATCTCCCCCTTTGGTAGTGATGTCAACACACTTGCAAGTCTCCACACTGATAGATTTCTCCCCCTTTGACACAATAACAAAGGGTTAGGGTATTTCATTATCCGGTTTATTCTCCCCCTTTGACCCATTTTTAACCTGTTAGATTGTAGGTACTCCCCCTTAGTCAAATATTCTCTTTGTGATTACAACCGATACTGACACATAAAATTTTGCTCTTCCTATGACCAACATGTGGTTCAAGAGATATATATACTACTATAAACTCCTCCTAAACCATATATCTCCTTACAAACTTAAGTGCATAAGGCAGGTAACACAACTCCCAACTTGTGTCTCAAGTACTCAAAAGTGCTTACCAGTAATGGTTTGGTAAAGATACCTACCACTTGTTCTCCTTTAGGGATATATTCCATCATGACTTCTTGTCCTTCAACCTTCTCTCTGAGAAAATGATACTTGATGGCTATATGCTTTGTCCTTGAATGCATAACTGGGTTCTTTGATATGTTAATGGCACTTGAATTGTCACACCAGATGGGGATAAGATTAGAGATGTCTACCTGTATGTCCTTGAGGGTCTAATTCATCCAAAGCACCTGAGAGCAACATGTGGCAGCAATAATATATTCTACTTCAACAGTTGATAGGGAGACTGAATCCTACTTCTTGCTATGCCATGAGACCAACCATTCACCTAGGAAGAATACACCACCACTTGTGCTCGCTTGGTCATCAATGCAGCCTGCCCAATCAATATCTATGTATTCTTCCAAGGTAAATTACCCTTATTTAGGGTACCATAATCCATAATTGAGTGTCCCCTGCAGGTACCTAAAAATTCTGCTGACTGCATTCATATATGACTGCTTAGGTGCTGCTTGAAATATAGCCACCATACACACTGCCTGCACTATATCCGGTCTAGAAGCAGTAAGATATAATAAACTGCCAATCATGGATCTATACAAGGTCTGATCCACTACCAATGACTCATCATCATTGCTTAGTTTGCATCCGGTCAACATGGGGGTACTCACCGGTTTGCAATCCTCCAATTGAAACTTCTTTAGCATGTCCTTTGCATACTTGGTTTGTGAGATGAAGATTCCCTTATCTAGCTGTGATATCTGCAAACCAAGAAAGTATGTCAACTCTCCAAGCAATGACATCTCAAATTCTGACTGCATCTGATCAGCAAAATCTTTGCAAAGAGTGTCCTTATTGCCTCCAAAAATGATGTCATCTACATACACAACCACAATGATCATATGGTTTCCATTTGCTTTGATGTATATATTGATGTCAACACTCCCTTTTTGAATCCTTTCTCCTTCAGGTACTTATCCAGTCTTGAATACCAAGCCTTAGGATCTTGCTTCAACCCATACAAGGCCTTCTTCAACCGGCACACAAAGGCTTCATCATCATGTAACAGAAACCCTTCCGATTGTTCTGTGTATACCTCCTCTTCTAAATTTCCATTTAGGAAAGCATATTTCACATCCATTTGATACACTTTATAACCCTTGTAGGCAGAAAAAGCTAGAAACATCCTAGTTTCTTCTAGTCTATCTATCAGTGTAAATGTTTGTTCAAAAACAATACCCTCTACTTGAGAGTAACCCTTACACACAAGTCTAGCTTTATGCCTAATGATTTTACCTTCTTCATTCATCTTGTCTCGGTAGACCCATTTGGTACCAATGATGTTCTTGTCTACCGGTCTAGGGACTAATTCCTAAGTCTTGTTCTTCTCAATCTGCTGCAACTCTTCTTCCATTGCATCCATCCGTTTCTGACTTTTGCTGGCCTCATTGAATGTCTTAGGTTCCATTTCTGTCATGAGGCAGAAATTGACTTGTTCATCATTTCGGGCAAGTCTTCTTCTAGTCTGCACACCATCACTCTTATTACCTAAAATCTTCTCTTCTGGGTGGTTTTTCTGTACATACCAGTTAGGGACCTTATTGGATTCTTCTTCTGGTTCATTGTCTGACTGAGCTTCTTCACCTTCATCACCAAAATCATCATACTAGTTTACTTGTGCTTGTCTTCCTTTATGCATATCCTCATAAACTCTTACATTCACACTTTCAATGACTCTTCTTAGTCTTTTGTTGTAGCATTTGTAGGTCCTACTGTGAGTTGAGTAACCAAGAAAGATCCCTTCATCACTCATGGAATCAAAACTACCTAAACCATCCATGTTTCTCTTGATAAAACATTTACTTCCAAATACTTTGAAGTATTGGAAAGATTGTTTCTGGTTATACCACAATTCATAAGGTGTCATATTGTTGTTTGTTCTCAATTGTACCCGATTCAAAGTATATGTTGCAGTATGAACCGCTTCCTTCCATCCAGTAAACTTGCCTCATTCAACATGGTTCTTGCCATCTCCTTGACTATCCCGTTCTTCCTTTCTACCACACCATTTTGTTGTGGTGTCTTGGGGGCTAAATACTGTCTTCTAGTTCCATGTCTTTCAGAGTAGTCCTCAAACCTATTTGACGTGAACTCACCACCCCTATATGATATTAGGCATTTCAACTTGCATCCACTTTCCTTCTCTACCATCTTCCAGAAGATCTTGAATCTATCAAATGCTTGTGATTTATCATGAAGGAAGGTGACCCATGTCATTCTTGAGTAATCATCAATAAAGAGCATAAAGTATCTTTCACTAGCAAGAACTTTTTTCCTAGTTGGACCACACATATCTGTATGTACAAGTTCATGTGGTCTTGAGGTGTTGTGTTCTTTTTTCTTGAAGCTCACCTTAGTCTACTTTCCTTTCACACATTCATCACAAAATGTGCTTACCAGTTTGATGATGGGTGGTATATTTCTCACACAACCCTTTTTGCTTACTTCAACTAGATTATCAAAATTTATGTGTCCTAATCTCCCATGCCACAACCAGCTCTCATCCACTTGTCCCATCATGCATTGGGATTCAAAACATTCTTTCAGATTGTATACATTTCCATCTGTTCTCTTACCTTCTTCTACAACCTGACCGATACTCTCCTTCTTTATCTAACAATCAGTAGAGTCAAAGGTGAATTTATAACCTATTGTTGGCATTGTGTTGTCATTGATGTCAACTAGTATAGGATGGCTATCGGTATAAGAGATGTACGTGCAACACTGTCATTGATGCATACCGTATGTGATGTCTTTGATGTCACCTAGTATTGCAAGTTACCGGTAAGGGAGAGAATGTCATTCAGTACAATGGCTATTGGAGTCATTGGTACACAAGTTAGTGTTTGACTTATGTTGAAGATATGGATATGAGACCGATATGATATAATAACCAGTAAATGATGACATCTGTAAGAGAGAAAGATACTGGTCGGTTGATTGTGATGAAGAGGGGGGAATGTTATCTAAATCACATCAACTCCGAAGGTGAAGTATGTACAACCACCAGTATGCTGTGTGATGTCAATCTATAGGACTCCCACCGGATAAAGATGTAGTCACCATTTGAAGAGAAGACTGATAGTGAGTGTGCCCAAACCAGATCACATGTGCCTATTTGAACATATACTACTCAAATAGGGAAGCCACATTGGTGCATTGTAGGATGCAGATGACAAGGATCCACTCCCAAAGGTAAGTGGAGCTTATCTCCTATTATGCATGGAATGCATCATAGTCCTCCAAGATAAGAGTGAAGAGTTAAAGGTAGTTGATAGAAGGCTCACATCAGATCAACTGGTGGAACAAAAGGATGCCCCAGGTGCATGAAATCAAATATGCGCACTAGATCAGAAAGGGTTGGCATGGTGTGCCACCGAGACAAAGAAGGAAGAGTAAAGAAGTGATGGGTTTGTCTCTTTGAAAAATTGGTTAAGACATGATCCAGGCTGATGATGAAGAAGGCAAGGATGAGCAGCTACTGATAGAGAGCACAATCGATATGCAGATGCCTTAGATGGAAACAATTGAAGATTGATGACATGGTGTCATCAAGGGTGCCTACCAGTAAGTATGAGAACCGGGAAGAGAGGAAAAAGGCTAATTGATGTGCTCCTTCTTGATGAAGATGAGCATATGGTGGAACGGTATGTTTGGCAATCAACAAAGGTGCTCCACCAGAAGGGAAGCCAAGTGCAAGGTGATGGTAGATCGGTTAGGGTTAATCGATAGGGTTAGTAAGCCGTTACATGAAACCAGTCATGGAGTTGGTCGGTGATCCTATGTAGACCAACATTGATGACCTAGCAAAGGTGGATGTCGACAAAGTGGCCACATGGAGTTGAAGTGGAAAGCATGCATGCATAGGTTAGTGTGGTGTGTTGGCAATGTGCTCGTCGGTGAGGTAGATAGTGGCAAGTCGACATTTATGTTGACTATGTGATTCATGTGATGTGCAACAAAAGTTTGTGGCTCGAGGTCAAACAGATAATAGAGATCTAGGATTGATTGTTTGTGTAGATCAAGGTAGGTGAAGGAAACCGTGAAACCATTCTTGGTGATCGACCAAGAGATCAACTAGTAGATTAAAAGCATATTGCTAAATATGGATGGCGTGTTAGGGAAGGCATGAAAATGGTGGGGCTGATTGATATGTTGTAGTTTATCAATCAAGGCGATCAGATCTAATGAGATATGATTGGATTTAGTTTGCCTCAGGGTCGAAGAAGAAACCCTAACCGCCTGAAGTTTGAATTGGTTTTTGGCGGGAAAACTAGTTTATAAATATGCAAGATAAAATTGGTGAAGGTTGCCGCTAAATGAGAGGGTGTTGCTGCTGAAGAAGTGAATTCAATCAAGTGCTCAAGAAGAAGAAGAAGAATATATTGAGTGTGAGAAGGAATAGGGTTGAAGAGTTCAACCGATAACAGTGTGGCAACTGGTAGTCTGCCATTGAGTCTCAGAGAGAAGTACATTGATGGTGATTGAACCGGAAGAGAAGAGGCAAATACGATTGTAGAAAAGAGAAGAGAACAGTGAGAACCAGAAGAGAACTGGTAAGCTGAGAACCGACAATAATCGGATAGTGGATATTTTATTGAGTGAAGTAGACTGGTGGAGAGAAGTAGTGTAGAAGAGAGAAGAGAGAACCGACAGAGAGGAAAATCAACATAGTACAAAACTGACAAGGAAGAAGAAGAGGCTGAACCGGTATGGTTTTGTCAGGAGATAAGGTTGCAACAGAGAGAGATGGATGACTATTGCATGTGTCAACAGTTGGCATATTTACATTTGGCATTAGATGCATTTGACATACGATGTCAGGAGTTATAGGAAGGTGCTCCAGTAGTGATGATGGACCGGTACAAGAAACCAGTATATGCAGGAGGTTACCAATATGAATGCTAACACGTACTTGCAGGTTATGTAAGACAATGAGGTTCGAGATCATTGCATTAGCTCCAATAGCTTGGAATGAGGTGGATATATCTCAAGTGGTATTTTTGTATTAGAAATAAGGAGATCAAATATACAAACAGACCGCAGAGTATCAGAGTTTAGAGGCCATGCCTCACACCATCAAAAATGACATATACATATACATTGCCATATACATAGCTAATACAGAATGTCACATGAACCATCCACCCAGGCAATCCAGCCAAGGGGGCCTTCCATCCAAACTAAGTTCTGATGCGCTTGCACTTGAGTGAGCAAGGAGAGCTCATCCATCCTAGGATTCGCGTTCTTCCTGATATCTTTCTTAAGCTTCTCACAGGCAGCATCAAAAGCATGAAGATCATCCAGCGTTCTCCGCCAAAGGTAGCCATTTTTCAGCTCATGGAAGTAGAAAGACGCATGACCGCATTGGAGGAATCTTTTTAGCTTCTTATTCTCAACCATCATGGTGACATGGACCTGCAAAAAGATTTTGAAATGTGTGAGTTTTCTAAAAAACTCAGTAAGAGCCCTTGGCTTACCTTGGTACTTCTCTTCGTTCCTGCATTTCCAAATCTGCCAAAGAATGTTAGAGGACAACATATTCCAAAATAAATTCGAATCCTTGGGAAGACCAGGGATATAACCAGTAATTATGTCAAGAATGCTCACATTAATAGGATAGATAATACCAAACATGCTCTATATTTCTTTAGCAAGAAGACAATCAAAAAGAATATGTCTCCCAGTTTCCGGGAGTCTACAAAGATTACAAAGATCATTACAGGAATCAGAATCAGAATTGAACCTTTTGAGAGGAAGCTTATCAAGTAAAACAAGCCACTTAAAGCAATTGATTTTTGGCTCAACAGGACTTCTCCATAAGCATTGAAACAATTTATTCCAAATCTTAATATCAAATGAGGAATGCCAAACAGAGTTCACATGATTAATAATGTCATTATTTTGGTTAATAACAGAGTGAATATTTTTGGCTTTAAGGCTAGCCAAAGCAACACCCCCCGACCACTTGCAATTAAGGTGTCTAAGAGAATCCACATTGCAAGCAGACGGGATATTTCTGGAGGCTTGAAGAACCATATTATAAGTTTTTTTCTGTGAATCAGGAATATCATACTTGGACTTAATAGCATTCCAAGACGGGAGGCAATTAGATTCAAATAGATCCACAAATTGGTTTATACCTTTTTTAGCCCAGGATCTGGCAGAGCATCCTTGGGATAGGGCAAGAGGCTTCTCGCTGATGGCAAGATTCCACCAAATAGATCTTTCCCCGTGGAGTTGATCATGGTGGTACCAGTCCTTGTTGGTAATGTTCTCCCTGACCTGTTCCCAGGCCTTCCATATTGACTTGAACACCAAAGAACCTTGAACAGAGACAGGGAAGTTACCCAGGAGGAGATCACCGAAGGGGAGGTTTTTCCAAGACTTAGCTTTCTTGGGAAAACCTCTCTCAATGTTATGCCTGACAAGCACTTTCCAAGGGCTGTTACCCTCCAAGGAATGAAAGATCCATTTGGCGGAAAGGGCAATACCCTGGAATTTCAGATCTTTAAGCCCAAGCCCCCCAAGGATCTTGTCAGCATGGCACCAGGCCCATTTAACAGCATGATGTTTCTTGTTTCCTTTTCCATCCGACCAGAGAAAGGATCTGATGGCACTTTGAATCTCTTGGATTTGATAGTTACTAAACAACCAAGCCGAGGAATAGTAGATACTGTAAGAAGATAGGATTTTCTGACAAACTTGAATTCTGCCAGCTAAAGACAAGGTTCTATTGTGCCATTTGTTAAGTTTATTAAGGATTTTTTCTTTAATCCAAAGCCACATATTCTTAAGAACAGGATCCACAGAGAAGGGGATACCGAGGTACTTAACGGTTTTGTTGGGGCCTCCCCACGGAAAACCTGAATTGGAAAACCACTCAGGGGGGTGTTCGTCCCATCCAAGACAAATCGACTTAGTATGGGAAATGCGAGCACCAGAGGCAGAACAGAATAGGTCAAGCTTCCCTTGAAGGACTCTAAAGTTAACTTCAGAAAGTTCAAAAAACAGAGCAGTGTCATCAGCAAACTAACAGTTAATAAGCTCATCATTATTAGGGAGATATAGACCTCTGACCTCAGGAGACAAGGAAGAATCTCTGAGAATATAAAACAGGGCTTCAGAGGCGATGACAAAAAGGGCAGGGGCAAGGGGGCAACCCTGCCTGATAGATCTACTAAGCGGAAAAGAAGGGGAAAGAACTCCATTAATTTCAATCTGAGCCGAGGCGTCCTTAAGAAGAGTTTGCACGTCAAGACAAAAATAGGGAGGAAAGCCAAAGGCTTCCAACATCATCAAGATAAATTTCCATTCGACTCTGTCATAGGCCTTCTCGAAGTCAAGAAGCAACATGGCAGTATTCTGGTGAGAACTTTTTGCCCAGTCCATAGCTTCCCAGCTGGTGATAAGATTTTCCAGAATATACCTTCCCTTAATAAAGCCAGTTTGGGAGGGACAAATAAATTTAGGGAGGATATCGACGAGCCTAAGAGCCAAAATCTTCGCCAGGACTTTATACGAAACATTCAGCAGGGTTATAGGTCTCCAGTTCCTGATAAGAGCCTTATTCCCTTCCTTAGGAAGTAATTTAATAATACCTTTGTTTATCTCCGGGCCTAAAGAGCCATTAGCAATGGCTTCGTTATAAAGATCAAAAAGGTCTTTACAGATCCAATTTGAATTAGCTTTATAAAACTCAATCGGAAAACCATCCGGGCCCGGGGCCTTATCATTGCAAAGGGTTTTAACAACAGTCTCAATCTCTTCAATGGAAATAGACTTAGATAGCCTGTGGATATCACTGGAGTCAAGCTTGCTAGGAATAAGTGATTTACATTTATTTCTAGCAGCTTCAGCTATCAAAGAGTCTTTGGAAGAGAACAAGGCTCTGTAAAAATCCGCAAAGGCATTGGCGATAGCAACAGGATCAGAGATGTCTTGATTGTCAATCGACAGCTTATCAACAGACTCTTTACAATGTTTATTCTTAAGAAGATTAAAGAAAAACTTAGTCCCTCTGTCTCCGACTTGGAGCCAATGGGCACTAGACCGAATTCGCGCACCCTTAACCTTAACTTGCTGGTGACTTCTAAGGGCATCTTTAGCAGCCATAACCTATGACAACCGATCGAGATCGGCAGAGTTATTTTGAATGTTACTCTCGGCAACTTGCAAATTAGCACATAACTGTTTTTCAATATATCTGTAATCCTTGGCCTTCTTTTGACCAATCGTTTGAAGGAAATTCTTCCAGGTTGACGTGTTACACAACCATCTTTCCAAATGAGAACAATGTTGCAGATTATATTTATTAATGCCTCTAATGATCTGGATAGCAGCAAGGACATCATCGTCCAAAAGAAGACTGGAGTTAAGAATGAATTTGTGATTCCTAACTCTAGAAGCAATAGGAATAGTGATAAAATTAACATAGGCAAAGATAGGATGATGATCAGAGAGAGGGGTAGCGATGGTCTTAATAATGTTATCCGCATCATAGGGAAGGAAGGAGAAGGAATGCTTGTTAGCATAGAAGCGGTCGAGCCTAGAGTATATTCTGAATTGGCCCTGTTGAAAATTACACCAAGTGTGCCAGAGGCCGCGGTGGATAGATCTATTCCCAGCAAGAGGGTCAAACAGGTTTTTATTATAAACAAATCTATTCCAATGAAACCCTTCATTATCATTCCAATGGAACGGGATACCTCCAATTTTATCATCTTGTGACTCAATCATATTAAAATCCCCCCCAAAAAGCCAAGGGATATCAGGGAGAGTATTCAGCCAAACCCATAGGTTACTCCTTTCACGGGAGTCATTAGGGGCATAAATAGAACAAATGCCAAAAGTATGATTGTCATGCTCAATAATACACCACACAGCTCTCTGACACGGGGAGCAACCATGACGAGCAATATAGTTTCTCCATTTAGGGTCGATCAGAAGGGCAATTCCCCCTCTACCTCTTTCATGATTAGTAAAAATTTTAACAGCATCTTTCCAAATAAAATTAAGATTAGTCTCTAATATAAAACCAGTAGCTTTTATTTCTTGCATCATCAGGAAATCAATGGAATGCAAAGAAGACAACAAACGTTTAATAACAAATTTTCTGTCGGGAGATTCAAGCCCCCTAACATTCTAGGACAAGCAATTCATAGGGAAACCTTGTTAGAGTTAGAGTACGCATCAACATCCTTGTTAATAACTTGCGCGTCAACCTCCATGGAAGGTAAGACAGTGGACCCATCTAAAGAGGCACCTGCAGGTATAATCTCAAGAACATATTCATCTTCTATTTCTTTGAAGACTTTCTGTGGGAGTTTCTTACCCACGTTATTGGGAGGGGAGCGCACGCAGGCCACCCCACTTTGCGAGATTGAGTTCAAATCAATGTCACCAGGTAATTTATCCTGGCGACCTATGGTAGGGCTGACCACTTGATGCGAATTGGCGACAAACCTTTTAACAGAGCCAGAGGCCACTTTCTCTTGCCGCGAGATGTGAAGACCTTTTCGTTTTTTCTTTTCTTGCACAATGATAAAACCGTCATCGGAATTGAGGTCGATGCCGGAGTTCTCAACGGGAGACAAATGAGAGCCGAGAGGGGGGGGAACTACTCTAAGATTCTGGATAAGGGCATCCTTGGGATGCACAACACCATTAGCAGGGGGGACAGAAAGAACAATGGGATCAAGGTTCTTAGAAACGGAAGTAGGGTTGGACGACCTATTGGCTCAGTAGAACAATCATCTTTATAGGGAGGAGAGATCTTAGCACCAACAGAATCCTTATTATTTTTTTCAGGCAGATTAACATTAGCAACATTAAGGCTATTCACCAAATTTTTCTTAATGATAGGGCAATCCTTTCTGCGGTGCCCCTCCTTGCGACAGAGGAAGCACGCATTGAGCCCCCCCAAAACTTCCAGCGGGCAAACGAAAGATTCATTTAAGATATTCACAGAAATGTTTTCCGGAACCTCAATACCCGGCAGGAGTGAAATCAACATCCGAGCATCCATGTGCGGGACCAACCTCACAGAGTCATCCATTCGGATGGTCCTGCCGAGGGGTTCCATCAATTGGGGTAAAAATTTCCACAAAAAAGGAGGAACATTCTTAACAAGAATCCACGTGGGTGCCGCCAAAGAAAGCACCTCTTCGTGAGCCACCTTTGGAGACTAGGCTAAAGCCCTAAAAGAGGTAGAACCCACAACCCAATATTGCCTCTTTAAGACCTCTTTTTGAGCATCAGAATTGGCAAAGAAGATGACATATAATCCTTTCTGTAACTGCCTACAAAATGAAATATGAAACCCTAGCTTGTTATTCCAAAAATTATGAAACCAGTCATCCATGAATTTCCTCGGCGGACATTTATCCAACTCAGTAACCAAAAAGAAAATAGCAGTGTTACTCAACCTAGATTTTTCCTTTGAAATCTCATTAAGCATTTCCAAATTAGGAACAACAGAGAAGGATGCGAGGGAAGCCGAAGGGCTCTTACCGTGTTCTGCACTTTTTTCATTCGAGCTAGGGCAAACCTGATCAAACCTGGCTTTGGGGTTAAGATCCGCAGTGCGAGACACTGCTTCAGAAAAAGATTTCGGGCGATTGCTGTTGGGAGGAGCATTAATGACTTTGTCATAGCTGCTCCGCGGGCTACCACGAACAAACTGTGCACCGGCGACATTAAATTCCTCCATCACTTCGTCACAAATCGGAGCAGTCGAGGCATTGCAAGTAGGAATGTCAGGTACGTTGCTGAGGATCGAGGAGTCCAGCTGGCGTCCGCCACCCGGATCTTCCGATGAGGGAGCCACCATGTTGGCGGCGGAAGTAGGGGTAACCACTCGCTAACCACAGCTTATGCGCATCTCAAGTGGTATTGGAAAAGAATTGAATGATATATGATGGCCCAATTGTTGATTATGTATGCATGCATCCTTTGAGGGCTAACCGGTCTAATTCATGGCATGATGATGACATTCTATGACATTATGAACATCCAGGATCATGTTACAGGTTGTGGTGGATATAATGGAGCCGAAAGATCATCAGATGATCACATTTGCATAGCTCAACTAGTATATGGTGAATATTGGAGCTCCGGTTTTGGACCTGACATGCAATGGGAACCTGAGATGTATGACTCAGGGGAGTTGACAACCATGTTTTTCTGACTAGTATCAGACTTATTGGACATAGAGGGTGTGAAAGTGTCTATGGCTGTACAAGTATGTTTGTGTTTTTGGTGGTATCCATGATTGTGAGATATTTTAATGCCTATTCAATTAAAATCATAACTGGATCACTGAGAGTGTTGCTTGCTAAGGAGGAGAGTTACCTGCACAAGTGAACATGCATTTGGTATTGGAAGAGATACAATTGGTATCAGTGTTAGCTTCAACACTTGGTATCAAAAGGGAGTTGATGTAGTTTGACCGACAAGTATGTTATATTCACTGACACTCATCCTTGTCTTCATGTCTTCTCCGGTTGTGGTTAGATCAACCTTCTTCCGGGGAGAATTTCTAACTACGAAGGTTTGACCCTTGTTATCTCCATTTGAGGAGACAAACAAAATGTCATTGTGGGGGACATTCTTGCTAGTGGTTGGCATTGTGTTGTCATTGGTGTCAACCAATATAGGATGGCTACCGATATAAGAGATGTATGTGCAACATTGTCATTGATACATACTATATGTGATGTCTTTGATGTCACCTAGTATTACAGGTCACCGGTAAGGGAGAGAAGGTCATTTAGTACAATGGCTATTGGAGTCATCGGTAAACAAGTTAGTGTTTGACTTCTATTGAAGATATGGACAGGGTTCTGGTCTGCGTATACACTTGGTTGCTGAGAAATTGGTGTTAGTTGGTGGTTATGCCCTCTATCTCAAGTGCTGTGACTTGAGAAGATGTAAAAAATGATGGTTGAAGGAGGAGAAGCATCCGGTAGAGAAAAAGGGAGAGAGAAAGCTGTGTCAGTGCTCGACTGACACAAGGAGGAGAGAAACCCTGACAGTGCCCTTTTCCATTATTGTCAAAGGGGGAGAGATATTTTATAGTATACCACATACTACATGTGTTAGAATCCATGAATCACACAAAGGGGGATAAAGAATATGTAGTATGCCGGATACTACATGTGTTGACATCAATTCCAAAGGGGGATATTGTTGGTATTGTGTTGTCATTGATGTCAACTGGTATAGGATGGCTACTGGTATAAGAGATGTACATGCAACACTGTCATTGATGCATATTGGATGTGATGTCTTTGATGCCACCTAGTATTGCAAGTCACTGGTAAGGGAGAGAATGTCATTCAGTACAATGGCTATTGGAGTCACTGGTACACAAGTTAGTGTTTGACTTGTGTTGAAGATATGGACATGAGACCGATATGATATAACAACCATTAAATGATGACATCTATAAGAGAGAAAGATGTTGGTTGATTGATTGTGATGAAGAGGGGGAATGTTATCTAAATCACATCAACACCGGAGGTGAAGTATGTGCAAACCACCGATATGCTGTGTGGATGTCAATTTGCAAGACTCCCACCAGAAAAAGATGTAGTCACCATTTGAAGAGAATACTGACAATGAGTGTGCCCAAACCGGATCACATGTCCTGTTTAAAGAATTCTATTCAAACAGGGAAGCCACATTAGTGCATTGCAGGATGCAGATGATAAGGAGTGGAGCTTATATCCTATTATGCATGGAATGCATCATAGTCCTCTAGGATAAGAGTGAAGAGTTAAAGGTAGTTGATTGAATGCTCACACCAGATCAACCAGTGAAACAAAAGGATGCCCCAGGTGCATGAAATTAGAGATGTGCACCAGATCAGAAAGGGTTGGCATGTTGTGCCATGGGGACAGAGAAGGAAGAGCAAAGAAGTGATGGGTTTGTCTCTTTGACAAACTGGTTGAGACATGATCCAAGCTAATGATGAAGAAGGCAAGGCTGAGTAGTTGTAGATAGAGAGTGCAACCTGTATGCAGATGCCTCAGATGGAAACAGTTGAAGGTTGATGACATGGTGTCATCGAGGGTGCCTACTAGTAAGTATGAGAACCACTAAGAGAGAAAAAAGCCTAAGTGACGTGGTCTTTCTTGATGAAGATGAGCATATGGTGGAATGATATGTTTGGTGTAATATCCGCCAAAATACCCTAGAGAAATTAAAACTACTAACACAATAATGGAGATTTTTTTTATTAACATCTATTAACAACTAATGTGTCACATAACATCTCCATCTAATTACATTTATTAACCAATAACCATTATGAGCACACATCATTATATTAATTATGTAAGTGGAAATAACATAACATCATTAATCTCTCTCTAAGGTACTTCAATGTCATTACTTATTTTACCACCATAATGACATCCTACTCACATGATAAACATATTCCATCTTAATTTAATGCATCGTATTCATTTTCCTCACCATGAGATATACAACCTACCAAATTATCTATCCATGATGATATGCATTCCATTCTACCATTTTACTACACATAACAATCCTTCCTTAGAGATGTAAGACAACCCCATATTCATACATTCATTTTATGCACCAAATCTAAATGTGTTTTAACCCATCATTTCCTTTCTACATGCTCTTATCATTTTCCATAATAGTGCAATCCTAATGCATGGGTATAATTCAATCGTATCTAATACTAACATGATCTCACTCCATCTATTATGATTATCTACTCATAATGTATAAATCATAATTCATTCTTTAGTCCACATGATAAACTAAATTCCCTTATTTCTTTACTTAATCACGAGTAAGAAAAACATCACACTATTCCTTCAATCAAAAAGTTCATTTACTAACTTACAAATATATAAATATATAAATCCATTACATCTAATATAAGTACATGACATACATCATATACAAGTCACTTACTATCTATCTAGCATGATCTACCTATTAGCAACATGATCTATTCACATTTATAATTCCTTCATTACATCATAGGTTACACATAGTACCAAAAGAAAATCCACGATTCCATTAGCAATAGTTTCCTTTTTCTAATCCAACTACACATACAACCACTTTCCTAACATGATCATTTCATTTGATAATAAACCCTAATGCATAACACAAGAATCCTAATATTTTTCTTCCATAATTTTTTTCATTCTCTGCATACTTTTCTTAATTTCCAAGCATACAAGGTGAGACTGTTAGGATTCCCAAAAATACTGAGAGGGGGGGGGGTGTGAATCAATATCTAACCGGTTATATAATTTTCTTAACTTAAAACATGTAAAGCATATCAATACTATATACCGGTAAACAAAAAGTAATGCAACAAACAAAGATAAAAACAACCACATGAAAAACACACTATAACACAATAGTTTAAAGAGGAAACCTAGTGTGGGAAAAACCTCGGTGGGATTTGTGACCCACAATATTCGCTTACTGGCCAATAAGAGAATATTACTGCTACAATAGGGGCCTGCACATGTAGGAAGGCCAAGTTCCTAGAGCTCACTGCTCAATTACAAAATGGGAAGTCTCACTGACTTACAAAATAGGTTATGCAAATCCAATGTCTTGTACTGCTTCAAAATAGCATCTACTATGCCAGATCCAGTACCGGTATTAGCTCTGCTTCATACATAAACCCTTAACCTATAATTCACATTTTAGGTTTGCCTTATTTCACCTATCTACTTCCTTACAAAATGTTCTATAATAATCTCATAAATATATGAGTCATTTTACAACTTGCCAAGTCAGCTTACAATGATTTTACAATTAATGACAAAATATATTATAAACAAAATTCCTGTCGGCTGGGTGCCGGTATACTTCCTTTTACTGCAAGTGTTCTGTGTGCCGGTGTAGAGTCTGTCGTTGCAGGTGCTGGTAAATTTTCTTGCCGGTAACATATGATTGCAAGGTTGCCATCAATGACAAAACCTTCAATCACCTACAATATCTCATTGGAGTGTGCATTTGCCAACAATCTCCCCCTTTGGTATTGATGGCAGCACTAATGAGAAAAATCTAAAAGGTGTCATCCAAAAAGAATCTGCCTTAATTGTCTTACCAAAAAAATATGTGGTCCCCCTGAGCTGATGAGCCATTTGCTGATTATTTTTCTCATTACCACTACTCCCCCTTTGGCATCAATGACAAAGGTTGTCAAAGTGTCAATTGAGTGTGGTTTCCAACTTCATCCTTGTAACCAGTTGGTTACAATCTGAAAAAGGTCTGCCAATACCAGATTCAGGCGCTTAGTGAACCATTCATTGTTCTTTAATGCGGCCTCTGTCCTCTGAATTGTACCGATGAGGTGTTGCATTTTCTATACTGGTGTTTTTTGTCCTTGAACTAGAGCCTTAGATATCTCTTTTCTTAAGGAGGCGAGGTAGTCCAATCTTGGACTAAGTCTCCATTTTAGATCTTTTGCCTTTCATTTTATACTTTCTTTCTCTCTTTCCAATTTTAGAAGTTCCTCCTCAAAACCTGTTATTTTCTGCTAAAAAACTGATAATGGTTCAGATGAATTAATGAAGTTGTCAGCTAAATTATTTATTTCTTCCTGTACCTTGTTGATCTGCTTGTCTATATCTACTATCAAAAAGTTTGTTTTGCATGTATCTCTATACAAAGTTTTAAACTCTTTTAGTGTATTACATAGTGCCGATAAAAGAGTGTCAAATTGTCTCATGCACTTCTTTATTTCCTCTTCAAAGAATTTGTGTTTTTCCTTCTCTAGTTTCTCTTTGAATGCTTCCTCATTTATTTGTTCAACTATCACAATGTTGTTAGTAATATACTTCGACAATGTGTCAAGTTGATTCAAAGAATCTTTATTATCCACATTACATTTGGGTGCTATCATTTTCAAAATTGGGATTGTATCATCGATAGCTTTGTATGCTTGTGAGCTACACTCTGTTATTTTCTTGATAGAATCCAAAAGAACTTCTGTCACATTTGTTGGTCTGATTTCCGCAATGGAAGAACCAACAATTTGTATTCCACTGATGTGAGTAATTTCTTTGCTTGTAGTGGCCTCTGGTAGGTCAGTTTGTGTTTGCATTTCTCTAAACAAAGGTTTGGGTTGCTGAGCTGTTGCCGGTGGCACTATCTCTTCATGAACCTATTCCTGTGAGGGAGCCTGTTTCTCTACCTGTTTCTCAGTGTTGTCCACTAGCAGTTTTTGTTCTGTGCTACCTGTTGCTAGTGGCCCAGTTGCAACATCTGTTTTCCCTGTTGATTCCTTATCTACCACAATATTGACTTTCTGAGTATCAATGTTCATTGTATATAACACCTCAGAATCAGGATTTGTGTCCTCATGTGGTATGTCCATACTCTTACTAGCCGATTGGTTGTCAGTAGTAACTACCGGTGGAGTATCTAGAGGTGGTGGGGATAAATTGTTTGTTATTTTTATGCTGGGTGGTCCACCAACCTTTCCTTTTCCCTTATCCTTTTGATATACCTTGATGGGTTTAGGGTTTCGATACTCTTCCTGCTTTTCCTTCTCTACAAGGAATATGTCCCATGCATTGGCTGTTTCTTCTGTTACCTCATTCACTCTCCCTGCCATTAGTGCTACATGTCGATGAGCAGTTGAAAATACTGACCGGTTAGCCTCTGAGATCAATTTATCTATCTCATCAGGTGAGTTGACAAGATGTACAACAAGTAACTTTTCAATTTTTATTTTCTTATCAAGCTCAATAATACCTACTCTCCTAGCTTCAAGTCTGTTGTAGAGATCTGTCGGTATTTCATCAACAAATTGCATCAAAAATTTCTTAAAAATATCTAAGTGCAATATTACATTGTTCTCTACTTTATCTTTGTCATCATCTGATAATGTGTTATATATTTTGCTGATATTTTTCAATTTACCATCCTCAGTAATTTCATCTAGTCATTAATCAATAGGAGCTATAGACTTCTTCTTGGGAGTCACCTTTTTCTTCTTCAGAGTTAATTTCTTTGCTGGGGGCCTTACTGCCTGTTGTTTCTGTCTTGTTCTTCTAAGAGAAGGTGAAGATACTGTTGAAGATTTCCTTTTTCTCACAACTCTTTTGAATGCAGCTAGTATGTCACTTTCTGAAGAAGTTCCAACTGGTGAAAGGTGAGTTTCCAGTTGAAGTGCTTCTAACTCATCTTCAGTAATACCAGTTCATTTAAGTAATCTTCCTTAATAGCTTTTGCTTGCCTGGATCCTTTTCTAATTGTTACCTCAACCTTTTTAACATTTTTCTTGGATTGAATTTGTTTTTCAATAGTCTCAGCACTGCCAAATACCTCTTCTTTAGGTTCCTTAGGTGCTTCTAGGAGGGCTTTTGCATATGTTTCTATTATGTGGTCATCAATTTCATACCCCATTTCAGTAACCCAGATGGTTCTTGGGATAACTGCCTCCATCCAAATTTCATCCTTCTTTATTACAAAACAGATTTAATCCTTATACTTTTCCATAATTGCTTGTGACAATCTAACTTTGATCTTCATTCGGGCCTTCAATGCCTTAAAATACTCATTTATGTTCTTTTCTCTGTTCTCTCCCATGCTGTTAAGTAAATCTAACAACTGTTTGCCTATCGGTATATCAAAACCAAAATTTCTAATACCAATACTGGGTACTTATTTGGTTATGTGCAACATTAGACAAATAAGTAGGTTTCCAAATCTGAATGTTCCCTTTTTGTCTTTCTTTATCTTTCCCAAATTGTCAATTAGTTCATCTTTAAGCCATTCACACACATCTATTCTTGCATTATCATTAATCATATCATAGGCACTTTTAATGCATAGGCTAGAGACTGAGTTTAACCTATTTGCATGTGTAGTTTTGTAGCCTAAGATCATACTGATGAATTTGACATTGATATCCGTTACATCATTTACCCTTAAAGATCTCTTATCAGATGTTGCATCGGTTAGGTTTAGCACTAGGTCATTTGAGACCTTCTTTGTCTTATCAGGTCTGTTACCGGTGGAGGGTAACCCTGTCACAACCTTTACTACTTCTTTTATGATTTTGTGAACTGAGTCCAACCAGAAGAATTCACCATGTACCCTGCTTAGCACTATCCTTATAACATCCTTGGGAAAATCGGGGATACTGAGAATTTTAGTGAAAACTAGGGTTTCAACTATCTTGTGTTTAGGTTTGATATTTCTAGATTCATCACAAATTATAGATTTATACATATTCTTATTTTCCTCATCACCTAATTCCTCTATATGACAATGTATATACATTCTAGGGTCTTCAGCAAAAACTACTCCCTTAGGAATTTTAGAAAATGCACCAATGTTATCATCTTTCTTGGCAATTTCAGGAACTAATTGGAATACGGGTCTAGGGTGTTTAATAACTTCGACAACAGTAGGGTTTTCAATGAATTCAGGAGTAGATGAAGAAGCCATGGTTATAAATACCTTTATCTGCCTTAAGGAATGATTGCTTCATGAATTGCTTCACTTCTTTGCTTGGAATGTCTTCGCTTGGGAATTTTCATGCTCTCGAAGATTTGAATGCTTGGTGAAATAAAAACAGAGCCAAAACACTTGTTTTATAATGTTAATTTCACCAACCACCACATTTAATGCTTGTCGGTTAAGTAATGACTTAACTTATCTGCCGGTATAGAAGTAATTTCAACTTCTCACCATCAACCGAGGGAATAATAACATGTTTCACATTTGGTTGCTAAACCCTCAAAGGAATTTTCTTCAGTTAGATGAAGAGTCTCCTGCTGGTGGAGTGTTGCTCTGTTCTTCCGGTGGAGGAGTATTCCTATCAACATTTAGATCTGACTTTCTGATCCATTGTTTTGAGAATTCTTGCTTTACCTCTTCAACCTTTTCTTTACCTTTCAAACTAGCACCATTATTACTTGCCGATGATGCCTTACTTCTACAGTATTTTGCAATATGTCCAATCTTGTTGCAAGCATAAAAAGTCACATTGTTTTTCTGAATAGCTTTCCCATATCCTATGCCGGTTTGTGTTCTACACTAATTAGATAAGTGTCCAAATCTTCCACAAACATAACATCTTACATTCATTCTGCAATTTTCTGAATTATGACCAATCTTGTTGCATTTGGAGCATTGACCGATGGGTGTATTAGTGCTCTGATAATTTCTAGATCTACACTGATTTTCTCTATGACCATACTTGTTACAGTTAAAGCATTTGCCATTAAATTTATAAGCATTTGGTTGTCTTACCGGTTTGCTATGATCATGTGTGTTTGCAGTACCAGAGCTTTCACCAGCTTCAAAGCCAAGGCCATTAGTGTCACCATTTGGTTTCTGATTCTTCAGCATGTCACCAAGTTCTTTTGAGCTTTTCTTGAATTTCTCCTTGTGTTGATTTGCAGTAGCCAGTTCTCTTTCCAAGATTTCTTTCTGTCTCATAAGTTTACTTGAGTCATTTTGTGTGTGCATCAGATTTGTCTTCAACATATCATTTTCATAACTAAGTCTTGTGTTTTCATTTGCAACATCATTCAGTCTTCTAGTCAGATCTTCTTCATTTTTCTTCCTATCTTCAATTTCTTTAAAAAATCTCATAGTCATATCCTGCATCTCATTCTTTGTTGTCATGTTTTCTTGTTTCAGTTTATTCATCAGATCACTAAGAGTTTCCTTTTCATCATTCTCATTTTGCATCTTTTCACAAAGTTCTCTTCTCTTGTTTCTTGCAATGGTAAGATTTTCTTGAAGTGCTTGAATAATATCCCATGCAGCCTTTAGATCATCTTCAAGTTTGATATTTTTCAGCTTTTCTGTATCATAGTCTGAGAGAGCTGCTTCTAATTGCTTCATCAAGTTTTCCATCTCTACCGGTGTCAAGATCTTTCTCAAGCTGTTAGGCTTCTGAAAATAGAGGACCATGCTCTGATACCAATTGTTAGGATTCCCAAAGATACTGAGAGCGGGGGGTGAATCAGTATCTAACTGGTTATATAATTTTCTTAACTTAAAACATGTAAAGCATATCAATACTGTATATGGTAAACAAAAAGTAATGCAACAAACAGAGATAACAACAGCCACATGAAAAGCACACCATAACACAATAGTTTACTGAGGAAACCCAGTGTGGGAAAAACCTCGGTGGGATTTGTGACCCACAATATTCGCTTACTGGCGAATAAGAGAATATTACCGCTGTAATAGGGGCCTGCACATGCAGGAAGGCCAAGTGCCTAGAGCTCATTGCTCAATTACAAAATGGGAAGTCTCATTGACTTACAAAATGGATTATGCAAATCCAATGTCTTGTAATACTTCAAAATAGCATCTACTATGCCAGATCCAGTACCGGTTTTAGCTCTGCTTCATACATAAACCCTTAACCTATAATTCACATTTTAGGTCTGCCTTATTTCGCCTATCTACTTCCTTACAAAATGTTCTATAATGATCTCATACATATATGAGTCATTTTACAACTTGCCAAGTCGGCTTACAATGATTTTACTATTAATTACAAAATATATTATAAACAAAATTCATGTCGGCCTGGGTGCTGGTATACTTCCTTTTACTGTCAGTGTTCTGTGTGCCGGTGTAGAGTCTATCGTTGTTGGTGTTGGTAAATTGTCTTGCCGGTAACATATGATTGCAAGGTTGCCATCAGTGACAAAACCTTCAATCACCTACAATATCTCATTGGAGTGTGCATTTGCCAACAGAGACATCATTATCTAAACCTTATCCATATTATCTAACATCCTTAATATTGACATTTAAGATTATTCCTTTTCTCAGGGTTCTTTCACATATTAAATCACAATCTAAAGAATAACCATAATTTGTTTTTCTAACCAATACAAAAAGATTATATTACAAATCACATCTATTTCAGTTGCAACACCATTGCCAAATTTAGGTACATGAAATAATTCCCTTCATTTAAAGAGAACATCTCATTTCCACATACAAATTACATAAATTTGGTACAAGGTACATCTATATTCCATCAAGAAGGATAATCCACATCCACACACGAAGAATCCAAGAGAACATCCCATTGGCTAAAAGCACCAACCACCCGACCATGTGGAACCAAAGAAACCACCCCCCATGCTAGGAGATGACACAAGGTCCTAGCACATACTCTAAACCTAAGCTGACACCTATAACCAAAGAGACTAACCACACATGGACTCACATGCATGGGCCAATCACATCATACAAGACTAAACTTCCAGAGGCGCACAAATCAACAAGGCATAAATGCAAACTCAAAAGAGATAATAATAAACCACAAGGGGACATGTGTAGGAGTGGATTGTTATCACATGCCATCCTTTAGAATAACAAATGTAATATATATAAGAACATAAGGAACTAGCCTTATGGGCATGTGGAGCCATCTCAACCTATGAGAGAATAAGGGAGATTGACTTGCCATAGCAATGGCCTTCTCATGCTTATCCTAAAAAATCCTCCCTAGGATCAAGTCATGAGGCTAACATCACTTATTATCTTTATTAATGAATCTAACTACCCAACACATTAATTATTAGGTTATCACTTAATTACAAAACATGATAAACTTCCAATGTGCCCTGGCATTCTAGACTTCATGTATCCTTACTAGGAACCTTATGCAATTCATACATCCTTACTAGGAACCTTATGCAATTCATACATCCTTACTAGGAACCTCATGCAAGCCTATCTCTCATGACCCCGGTCATCACATGGAAGCCCACTCCCCCCTAACATGGCCCAAACAATAGATACAATGAGAGGCTCATAATATCAATTAAATATGAACTCATAATCATCATACACCAATTCATATACATGGTCATCCAAAAGGTCATAAAGCCAATTAAACAACAAGAGCCTCATAACATAAAATGCATCAATAAGATAATAAATTTCTACAAGAAGACATATCTACTTGCTGGATTGAGCATAATAAATAACTCTCTCTACCATGGCTTCTCAATATGGTAGAGGCATAAATCCATCATAAAGATCATATAAAAGCAAAACAATAAAAGATTCATCAAATCCATCAATTGTACAATCTGGAAAATCATTTAAAAACATCTGAAAAGCCTCTGGTACGAACAAATGACTGAGAGAAATAGATTAAAATAAATAAAATATTGGAAAACACCAAATACACAGTTGTAGTGGTTTAGCCATAAATTAAAAAATCAGATCGCAAATTTCACGATTTTTATACAAAATTTAGACGACTTCAAGGCGAAAAAACCTAATAAATTTAGTGGAAACCCAGTTGATATTTTGGAGAAACATTAGGAATAAAGTCACAGATCTGTACCTAAGAACAATAGATACAACACAAACATAAAATACAGGTTGCGACACAGAATCAAAATGAATAAATTAAAATACATAATCTGTAGTTTGACTATAATTATTTTCCCCATTTAAAACCCACAAACAACAATTTCTGCAGACAGGGAGAATACAGATAAATAAAATAATCTCTACAAAAGACAAGGGCTCCAACCCGAAATTAGAAGTTATGGAAGAAAATTGACGAAGAGCTCCAAATCCAAATCCAAACACAAGATCCAGCAACAAAACAAGCTACAATCCAAATGTTGTAGAAAAAAAATCTCCAAGAACAGTAAAAAAACCCCGGCAACAAGCCTAGACTACCGAATAAAAAAAAATCCAAAGCAAAACCCTAGCCAATGAAAATAAATTAAAATATAATATTTTCTACCAACCCAAGTTAGGTTACTTTTATATTTTCCATTTCAAATTCAACCAATGAGAATGGAGGGTAGGTAGTAGTAACACAAAATCTTTTGATACAACTTAGTGGGAAGATATTATTATTTTACTCAAATGTGTTCATACACTCCCACTAATAAATAAAGTCAACTATATAAATAAAACATAAGCCATAAATAAATAAATAAATAAAATAAAATAAAATATTGTAGTCACATAAATCTGTCCACTTAATTAAATGAATATTTAGTATTTATTTGATTATTTAACCATCAATCAATAATTAATTAAATTAATATTTAATTAATTCATCTTAACCCTCTTCTCCTATTAATTAAATAAATTATTCAGTTTATTTGATTTAATTCATTTAACCAAATTCAGACCATTAATTAAATAAATAAATCATATTTGTTTAATTAAATCTTCTCTCACCATTAAATAAATTAATATTTATTTAAAACCCCCAAAATCCCATCTCTCACATTTAAATAAATTAACATTTATTTAAATCACCTTTATCCTCCACCCACTTGCATTTTCCTACAAATGCAAGTTGCACAACTATTTTAAATAAATTATTTATTTAAAATCCTATTTATCCTCACCCACTTGAAACCTTTAATGGTTTCCCTTAAAGCCTTCAAACTTAATGGCTTCCCTTAAAGTCTTCTTAAGACTTTAATGGTTTCCCTTAAAGTCTTCAAACTTAATGGCTTTTTTCTAGAGTCTTTTTAAGCCTTTAAAGGTTTCCCTTAAAGTCTTCAAGCATTTAATGCTTTATCTTCCTTTTTCTCATTTAAATAAATTAATATTTATTTAAATATCTATCCAAATGCAAATTACACCATTTAATTGAAATAAATGATTTTATTTCAATTGAAAATCCCAAAATCCTCCCACTTGCATTCTCCTACAAAATCCACTTGCATGCCTAAATCCCTTCTAGATTCTTCTAACTCCTTCTAATTAGCCTAATCCTATCCTAATCGTCGTCACATTCCTAAATAAAAGGAAGTCACTTCTCAAAAACCTCCAAAGTCTTCAATAACCATTAAAGGATTTATGTATTCAAATGGTTAACCTCTAAAGTCTTCCAAACCATTAAAGGCTCTTACACAACCATTTATGGTTAACTCACCTTTTACCTTTGGTTAGAGACTTTCCTCTAACTTAACCATCCTTTTGACTCATGGGTCTCTTCAAAGCATTTATTTCTTTGACTAAGGTAACCATTTAACCCTTGCACATTCATTTATCCCTTGGATAAAAGGAATATCCATTAACCTAACCCTAACCCAACCCCCTAGGGTAACCATCATGTCCCCTCAAGCATTTAATGCTCCTTATCTCTCCTCTCAAGCTTCATCATGGTGACACTTGTCAACATGAGTTTGGGTTGAAAGTCTCACATGGATTGAATATTTTTCAATCCTAACCCTTGTTAAGATTGCTCAATCTTAACCCTTCATTTCCCCATTTCTTCTATAAATAGAATCCTTCTCCTCAAGCAAAGAAGGAAGAATTAGAGTATTGTTGTTATACTGGTATTAGCATAGAGATTTTTCACAACATCACTATCTACACTTGCATAGCATTTGGTTATCATATTCAACCATCTTGAATCTCCATATGGCATCCATGGCTAGTGCTAAAAGCTGAGAGCTACACTCATGTGGGACTTGGAGAGGAGAGGAACAAGGGAGGAGCAACTATGAGCATCTTGATTAGAATTTGGAGGAGTATAGTTTATCTATTCTATGTTTGTATGCTTTCTATTTCATGCTTAATATCTCTCTTGATATGCCTGTTTAGGATAATCTTTTGTTGCTAACACTAACGTTTGTTTTTTGTGCTCTTGTGTGTGTTGCCATCAAGCAGATTATCTAATCCCTTTTGTAGAGCATCAAATATAATCTCATAAATAGTCAAACCAATAGCATTTAATGGTAGGTGGGGAATATAAGAAACTCATTTACCCTTGTAACAAGAGAAATAGCTAAAATTGTATAAAATATTATTTACCAAGTAACAAGAGAAATGTAATAAGATATTATAAAGTATTTATTACCAATGCACAAATAATAATGACCATGCCCTATTAAATATCTAAGGGCAATTTAAGATAAAACTAATTAAATAATTAAATATAAGATGCCAAGACTAAAAAGCCGACTAAATAAATAAACATAAAATAACCAAGGCTCAATAAATAAATTAAAAGCGACCAATAAATATAAATCAACATTAAAATATCAAAGCATTATTAAATAATAAATAATAAATAAATAAATGTCAATTAAACAAGAAATCAATAATAAATAAACATTAAATGAATAAATAAATAAATAATAAAATAATAAAATATCAAATAAATGGTCAAACCTCAATAAGATTAAAATACCAAATAAATATTAAAATCATACAAATAAATGACCATTAAATATCAAATAATTAAATGCTCAAGGCTAATAAATTAAATGCATTAAAATAAGCATTATTAATTATAAAATCACACATCAGGAATCACATAATCAAATAAATCAACCGTCTCTAAAAATACTCACCATACTGAAAGGATCAAACTTACAAACTGACGTGGTGAATTACGCCAAGACGCTACGACACTTGGTGCACATCTTAGACCTAGAGTATGTGAAGGGAACTCATGTCATCTTCGAACCACATAAGCTATTGGAATTAATGATACGCTCAAACCTATGAAGCCAGGTGGAGTCGATGTCTGGTACCTACAACCACAGAATGATAATACAACACACACACACACACATATATCATAATAGGCAATTCATAGAGAGTCACAACGACACATCCCACTTGCAATGAGTGATGTGGAATCATTTCTATCACGAAGACAGTCAAACAATAGCCAAACACATCTCATAAGCATCTCATCAAACGTAATCATGAAATAAGGTTAATGTAATCAAAATCAACATCAAATCCATGATCAATATAATCTTTTGATAATCTATCACATAGTAAGCATATAGTATACATCGAATCACATGATCAAATCATCCAAAATAGCATATGCACAATAATGTCTATCATCACAATGCGTAACTAAAACACATGAACAATCATCATCCAAATCATCTTAAATAGTCGAGATAAGTCTATCATGCATGAAATAAAAGTCAACTCTAATCAAAACAAGTCAAGTCAAGGGTGGACATTACATCCTCCCTGCCTTAGACTCAACTTACTCTTGGAAGTCATAAGAGTTAGGGTGACAACAAGCACACATTAATCAAAAGCTTATTTTAACACAGACATATTATAATATTTTCTAGCACAAGAAAGATAATAACAAAAAAACTTTCTCTTTATGATTTGATTATTCAAAATAAACACGTTACACAAGAGGTAAACAAAGCACCAACTCCTATTAATTACTATATGTACACTAAACTTTTAAAATATTTTTAAGGGAACTTCATTTTAATCATACTTTGCAAAACAAAACTCTAATTTTAGTCATTGAGTCGAGCATCAATAAGCGGAAATTTCAATAATTCACACCAATATTCATAGAAACCCTCCTTCGACATCTAGTTGCACGCAAATAAAGGGAAAGAGATATACATTTTACACAATATCTTGCACATATGCACATATTATATTATTTAATAAATCATATCATAAGCCTAAATGAGGGAAAATTTCTTTGAAATAAGCCTCTTCATGTCAAATATATTCAAGACATCACTTGATAACCACACATATAACCCATTTATTTAAAGGACAAGATTCATAGCAGTCAAATGTCCTAATTTCCACCATGCTTCCATTGCACTACTCTTGATACAAATATTAGATGCAATCTTCATCCAATCAAATCATTCAAAGGCATCCCTAATCCATTATTTATACATGATATGTATGCAAAAGATTTTGAAGGCAAGAAATCAACAACTGGTTTTTATTTGACTATTCCATAAATTACAGACTTCACAATTCCAAAGCACTTCTATCTGCTATAAAATTCAGAAAGTTGCCAACACATTTCATCTTATTAACATCTTTCATTTACTCATCTAATATCAACATTATCTAATTGTTTGCTTAGTCTAGTGCACTTTTCCGTGGTGCCCTCCCTTGCACACACTATCAGAGGTTCAAAATGAACATGATAGAGACAACACTTGACTCAAGATAAGGGCCCACAATACATCAACACTCAAAATGACCACCATAGACAATAAAATAGAAAGTCAAAAGGAAATATCTTCAAATCAATTCATTAAATTACGAGAGAAGAAAAGTTGCCGGCGAAATCAATCAAGAAAGTTAAGTGTGACAAGTGCCACCACAAGGGCAAAATAAAATAAAAGAAGAACTCAATTGTCATCCCAAGAGTAAAGAAATCTCAAAGCCACATTAATCCCAATGACACATCACACAAATCATAAATCAACTCAAGGAAAAATAAATGACTCATCCAACCCACATCACAAGGTGACCAACATTAGTCACGCCAAAGGGAGTAGCCGCTACACAACATCCAAGGGTGCAATGCCTTGAATGTGTTAGAGAGTGCATGCCATATATTAATACCTGTATTTTATTCATATATCCATATCTCTTACATTATCTTTAATGCAATGCAATCTTTTACGAAAGTCTAGCCATTATTCTTATGAAAGATGGCATATGCTAGGAAGAAATAAAGTGACTAATGTACTCATGCACACACAAGGAATACACTCATACTATGACTAGTGTTCAAGATATCTCATCTATGCCATGATCATATTTACCAAGTTATAATAGAAACAAAGGTTAGAACTTCAATTAATCACTTGATAATAAGCTATAACATACACCATTTCTCTCTATGAACAACTAATAACATATAGAGAATTATAATGTCCTTCATAAAATCATTAAGCAATTTAGTCAATCATATATTTAAACAAGAAAATAAGTCTCATTACTTAAGCCACAATTTTGATATTGATTTCTACTCACATCCATACCTCTTACCAATAGCAATCTCCTAATATACTCCTAGTTATATAAATTAAGGATATCACAACCCTACTTGCAAAAAATTAATTTTCTCTTTCATCTAATGTCACACAAATTCCATAGATATATGCATTAAAACACTCTCCCTTCCATTACTTGATTATTATCATTCATAGACTTTGCATTTTTAGCATTTCAAAGAAAATAAATTGGTATTTAGAAACCTGATACAAATTCATACAACTACTTGTCATTTTAACTCACTAGCATTTGTGAAGAAAGTACTTTCTTGAAATTTAAATAAGGTAAGGAGGTAACAACCTTCTTAATCTATTTATCTAATCAATCAAAACATTTCTTGAAAGACACACATCTCCTACTCAAGGCTAAAACTTTTATCTTGTCAAACCAAATAAATATACTATGGTATCATTATAACTTCTACATATGCAATGCATCAATCCTCACTTCAATACACATATTTATATCATCTAGTCTTTTAACTTATTAGTTTGTGAAAATTTTTATTTTTATTTTTAAAAGATGAAATATTCCATTTAATCAATTCTTCACTTTTAAAGAGCAGAGATCATGAATGCAATACTTAAATTTCAATCTTCAATGTAAATTTATTCCATCCGAATTTCTCTTTAATATATGCAAAGTCATTCCACGAATTATGGTTTTCGATCCTTTAATTTAATATCAACAACTCCTAAGTATTGAATCTTTACCCAAAAGAGAGGAGGGGAAGGAAGGATACTGCCACACAATCAATACACACACAAATTTATGCACAATCAGCTGAATTTTCCTAGTCATTTCAGATGTAGCTACTTACATCCTTTTTATGATATACAATTTTAACTTTCCATATGGTCTCCTAATTATTGCAAATGCAACTGTAAATCCCAAATTCTTGAAAGATGTGATTTTCTCAAACAATCTTTTCTTACATGCATAATTCACACATATACAAATGATCGACAACCCTATTGGGTACTCATACATCACTAGCTAACTTTTGTACATTTCACATAGGAGATTAAAATAAAGGAAGACATTATTAAGATACTTTTTTATGTATACAGATGCATCACTTACAAGTTCTTTAATTTCACATCATGATCTATACTAAATTATTCCTAAATGCATAATACAAGCACTTCATCTTACTCTTTGTAGGAAGTTAAACATAATAGGCTAATTTTATGAACATAGCATTAATTAAGAGGATTCATACAATATTTTCTCATTCTACAACATAATAAGGAGAGAAATCTTAACCATTCAAGTAAGCACTAGAAATTTACAAAGCAAGCAAGTCTAGACAGAATCATATAGACATTCCTCTCATTCTGGAGACATGCATATGAAATGAATACACACTTTACTTAAAATTATGATTCCTAGAAGGGATTAGAGAGAAACACCAAGCATACGCATCTAATATTCCCAAAGTTCCAATGACACTTCTTACAATCCAAATCTCAAGAGTAACTTGATTCAAATGAACATCAAAGCACATTCACAAAACTAATAGCAACATCCTTAACCAGAGATCCCAGTGTTTGCAACATGGGCTCTGATACCATATGTAATATCCGCCAAAATACACTAGAGAAATTAAAACTACTAACACAATAGTGGAGATTAATTTTTTTTTATTAACATCTATTAACAACTAATGTGTCACGTAACATCTCCATCTAATTACGTTCATTAACCAATAACCATTATGAACACACATCATTACATTAATTATGTAAGTGGAAATAACATAACATCATTAATCTCTCTCTAAGGTACTTCAATGTCATTACTTATTTTACCACCATAAGGACATCCTACTCACATGATAAACATATTCCATCTTAGTTTAATGCACCATATTCATTTTCCTCACCATGAGATATACAACCTACCAAATTATCTATCCATCATGATATGCATGCCATTCTACCATTTTACTACATAATACACTCCTTCCTTAGAAATGCAAGACAACCCCATATTCATACATTCATTTTATGCACAAAATCTAAATGTGTTTTAACCCATCATTTCCTTTTTACATGCTCTTATCATTTTCCATAGTAGTGCAATCCTAATGCATGGGTATAATCCATCCTTACTAATCCATTTAAACATACTTCAATCGTATCTAATACTAACATGATCTCATTCCATCTATTATGACTATCTACTCATAATGTATAAATCACAATTCATTCTTCAATCCACATGATAAACTAAATTCCCTTATTTCTTTACTTAATCACGAGTAAGAAAAACATCACATTGTTCCTTCAATCATAAAGTTCATTTACTAACTTACAAACATATAACTATATAAATCTATTACTTCTAATATAAGTACATGGCATACATCATATACAAGTCACTTACTATCTATCTAGCATGATTTACCTATTAGCAACAAGATCTATTCACATTTATAATTCCTTCATTACATCATAGCTTACACATAGCACCAAAAGCAAATCCATGATTCCATTAGCAACAATTTTCTTTTTCTAATCCAACTACACATACAACCACTTTCCTAACATGATCATTTCATTTGATAATAAACCCTAATGCATAACACAAGAATCCTAATATTTTCATTCCACAATCTTTTTCATTCTCTTCATACTTTTCTTAATTTCCAAGCATAGACGTTGAGACATCATTATCTAAACCTTATCCATATTATCTAACATCATCAATATTGCCATTTAAGATTATTCCTTTTCTCAGGGTTCTTTCACATATTAAATCACAATCTAAAGAATAACCATAAAATTTCTTTCTAACCAATACAAAAAGATCATATTACAAATCACATCTATTTTAGTTGCAACACCATTGCCAAATTTAGGTACATGAAATCATTCCCTTCATTTAACAAGAACATCTCATTTCCACATTTACAAATCATAAAATATCCTAACTACCATTCATGAATTACTTACAAATACATTTACATAACAATACTTCAAGAACATAGCTCTTTTTTACATGATTCCATCCACCACATACAAGATACTACATACATGTATTTCATCATTTTCATTGTATAAATCTGGTACAAGGTACATCTATATTCCATCAAGAAGGATAATCCACATCCACGCACAAAGAATCCAAGAGAACATTCCAATGGCTAAAAGAAACAACCACCTGACCATGTGGAACCAAAGGGACCACCCCCCATGCTAGGAGATGACACAAGGTCCCAACACACACTCTAAACCTAAGCTGGCACCTATAACCAAAGAGACTAACCACACATGGACTCGCACGCATGGGCCAATCACAACATAAAAGACTAAACTTCCAGAGGCGCACAAATCAACAAGGCATAAACACAAACTTAGAAGAGATAATAATAAACCACAAGGGGATACATGTAGGAGTGGAGTATCATCACATGCCATCCTCTAACATAACAAATGTAATATATATAACAACATAAGGCACTAGCCTTATGGGCATGTGGAGCCATCTCAACCTATGAGAGAACAAGGGAGATTGACTTGCCATATCAATGGCCTTCTCATTCTTATCCTAGAACATCCTCCCTAGGATTAAGTCATGAGGCTCACACCACTTATTATCTTTATTAATGAATCTAACTACCCAACCCATTAGTTATTAGGTTATCACTTAATTACAAAACATGATAAACTTCCAATGTGCCCTGGCGGTCTAGACTTCATGCATCCTTACTAGGAACCTTATGCAATTCATACATCCTTACTAGGAACCTTATGCAATTCATACATCCTTCCTAGGAACCTCATGCAAGCCTATCTCTCATGACCCCGATCATCACATGGAAGCCCATTCCCCCCTAGCATGGCCCAAACAATAAATACAATAAGAGACTCATAATATCGATTATATCTGAAATCATAATCATCATACACCCATTCATATACATGGTCATCCAAAGATCATAAAACCAATTAAACAACAAGAGCCTCATAGCATAAAATGCATCAATAAGATAATAAATTTCTACAACAAGGCACATCTACTTGCTAGAATGAGCACAATAAATAACTCTCTCTACCATGACTTCTCAACATGGTAGAGGCATAAATCCATCATAAAGATCATATAAAATAAAAACCATAAAAGATTCATCAAATCCATCAATTGTACAATTTGGAAAATCATCAATAAACATCTTAAAAGCCTCTGGTACAAACAAATGACTGAAAGAAACAGATTAAAATAAGTAAAATACTGCAAAACTCCAAATACACAGTCATAGTGGCTTAGTCATAGCTTAAAAACTCAGATCGTAAATTTCATGATTTTTATACAGAATTTAGACGACTTCAAGGCGAAAAAACCTAATAAATTTAGCGGAAACCCAGTTGATATTTTTGGAGAAATGTTAGAAATAAAGTCACAGATCTATACCTAAGAACAACAGATACAACACAAACATAAAATACAGGTTGTGACACGGAATCAAAATGAATAAATTAAAATACATAATCTGTAATTTGACTATAATCATTTTCCCCTTTTAAAACCTACAAACAACAATTTCTGCAGACATGGAGAATACAGATAAATAAAATAATCTCTACAAAAGACAAGGGCTCCAACCTGGAATTAGAAGTTATGGAAGAAATTTGACGAAGAGCTCCAAATCCAAATCCAAACACAATATCCAACAAAAAAAACGGCTACAATCCAAATGTTGTAGAAAAAAAATCTCCAAGAACGGTAAAAAAACCCCCTGGCAACAAGCCTAGACTACCCAATAAAAAGAAATCCAAAGCAAAACCCCAGCCAATGAAAATAAATCAAAATATAATATTTTCTACCAACCCCATGTTAGGTTACTTTTATATTTTCGATTTCAAATTCAACCAATGAGAATGGAGGGTAGGTAGTAGTGACACAAAATCTTCTGATACAACTTAGTGGGAAGATATTATTATTTTATTCAAATGTGTTCATACACTCCCACTAATAAATAAAGTCAACTATATAAATAAATAAAAAAAATAAAAAAAAATATAATCTCAAAATAGTCAAGCCAATAGCATTTAATGGTAGGTGGGGAATATAATAACTCATTTACCCTTGTAACAAGAGAAATAACTAAAATTGTATAAAATATTATTTACCAAGTAACAAGAGAAATGCAATAAGATATTATAAAGTATCGATTACCAATGCACAAATAATAATGACTATGCCCTATTAAATATCTAAGGGCCATTTAAGATAAAACCAATTAAATAATTAAATACAAGATGCCAAGGCTGAAAAGCTGACTAAATAAATAAACATAAAATAACCAAGGCTCAATAAATAAATTAAAAGCCACCAATAAATATTAATCAACATTAAAATATCAAAGCATTATTAAACAATAAATAATAAATAAATAAATGCCACTTAAACAATAAATCAATAATAAATAAATAAACATTAAATGAATAAATAAATAAATAATTAAATATCAAATAAATGGTCAAACCTCAATAAGATTAAAATACCAAATAAATATTAAAATCATATAAAATGAATAACCATAAAATATCAAATAATTAAATGCTAACCCAAATACTCTAGGCATTCTCAGCTCTGATAGAAGGACTCTCGTGACTGTGCTAAACACAATAAGAGAAGAGGTAGGAGATCGCTTACTGAACTAAGATCAAAGGATGGAGATGCCAAGGGTCAGTCTAAAATAACTACTCTTTTTAATGCAGAGGAGGGGAAATTCCTCCCCACAGAGCCATGAAAATCATAACATGGAATGTTAGGGGTCTGAATGCCCCTAACAAACAACACATCTTAAAGCATTGCACCTCTGATTCTAAACGAGATATAATGTTAATCCAAGAAACCAAAATGAACTCCTCTGAGATAGCCCTTTTTGAGAAACAACTAGGCGTTAGATAGCTAAAGCACTCCCCTGCTATAGGGGCCTCTAGGGGCTTAGCCATCATTTGGGACTCTAGATTCCCCTCGTTTACACCTTTAGAGATTAAGCAAAATTGGATGGGAGGAGAAGTAGTAAGTTATAAAAATAACCTAAGGTTCAAATTGATTAACATTTATGGTCCTATCCAAAATAGGGATAAGGCTAGGGTGTGGGTGGAATTGGAGTCTTTCCTCAGAAGTTTCCCAAATGATGTATGCATCATTGGGGGAGATTTCAATGCTATCACTAAGGTAGCAGACAAAAGAGGATGTAGCAACAAACTTCCTCCAATGGCTGTAGATTTCAATCATTGGATCAATAGGAACTCCCTATTGGAAATCCAGAGGATAGATAATGCCTTCACCTGGAACAACAAAAGGCTTGGTTTTTGTAACATTGCTGAGAAACTAGATAGGTTCTTTATCCACGGAGGGCTCTCAGAGCTTAACTTTACCCTGAATGCAGAACCCCTCCCTTTAGCAGGATCTGACCATTTCCCAATCCAACTAATCTTATTATCTGACCACTCCCCTAAAAAATGTCCCTTAAAATTTGAGAGCATGTGGTTCAGAGATGATAACTTTTTAAACTTAATTGAGAACCGGTAGAGAAGCTCTATTTTCTATGGTTCAAAGATGTTTATTATCACAAGCAAGTTAAAGCTTATCAAAAGGAAGCTCTTAGAATGGAACAAGACTAATTTTGGAAATATTTTTGATTAAAAACTCCTAATAGAAAATGATCTTAAGAATGTTAACATTGAGGTTCTTGAGAAGGGGATGGATGAGCATCTCTTCCTCAAAGAAAAGGCTCTACTCTCTGAATATGAAAAGATACTCTCAAATGGAGAGATCTTTTGGAAACAAAAATTGAGGGAGACTTGGTTGAGTGATGGGGACCGAAATACTAAGTTTTTCCACAATAGTACTAAGCAGAGGAGATGGGTCAATCGAATTTCTAAAATTAAGAATTGCCAGGGCTCCATCCTGTCTGAACCAGATGGTGTTGCCTCTAAGGCAACAAGGTTTTTTGATAAAATCTTAAACAATATTGAAGGCTCCAGCCTCAGAGGCCAGCTCAATATTATCAAGAATCTTCCAAAAATCATTAACGATGACCGCAACAAAATCCTGTCAAAGAAATTCTCTAAGGAGGAGGTTAAATCTATCCTTATGAAGATGAATCCCGATAAGGCCCCGGGCCCGAATGGCTTCCCCACTAGCTTTTTCCAAAAATGTTGGGATTTTATGGGGATAGAGATCATAGACGCCTTAGAAGGTATTCGGAACTCTGGTAAGATTCTCAAAGAAATCAACAATACCTTCTTAGCTCTCATCCCCAAAAAAGAGAATCCTGAAAGCTTTAATGACTTCAGACCAATAGCTCTCTACAACACTCTGTACAAACTCTTAACCAAAACCCTAGTAGCTAGACTCCAGAATCTTCTCCTCATTATCATTAGAGAAGAACAAACCGGCTTCGTAGCAGATAGATCAATATATGATGGGGTTATTATAGCCCAAGAGGCCATTCATTCGGTCTAGCTCAACAAGGCCCCAAGTATGCTAGTCAAATTAGACATAAGAAAAGCTTACAACAAAGTTGATTGGTGCTTCCTATGCAAATTCTTGGAGGCCTTTGGATTTTTCAAATCTTGGATCAGCCTAATCTTTGAATGTATATCCACCCCCAAATTGTTGGTCTTGGTTAATGGTTCCCTGGAAGGTTTCTTTAGCAGCTCAAGAGGGCTCAGGCAAGGAGATCCTATGTCCCCCTTCCTCTTCATCATCATGGCTAAAGCCCTAGGTAGATCCATCTCTAAGGCCAAAGAGGAAGGTGGGATCCAAGGAATCCCCATTACCAGCAGCCTCCCTCCCTTTACACACCAACAATTTTTTGACGATACAATGCTTTTTGGGTAGGGAAGTGTAAGGGAAGTGAGTGCCTTCAAAGGCATCCTTAATTCCTATATGCTTGCCTTGGGTCAAGAGGTGAATCTAGCCAAGTCTATAGTTTTTATGTTCAATATAGACCCCTCATTAGGAAAAGTGATCAGCAATGTCCTGGAGATTAGTGAAGGAACTCTTCCTTGCAAATACCTAAGCATTCCCCTTGACAAGGGTAGAAGACCCTCAGAATTATGGGACAACTTGGTGGATAAAATTAAGTGCAGGATTAACACATGGAAAGGAAAATGGCTCTCATCTGCAGGTAGAGCAACCTTGGTTAGATCAATCTTGTTAGCTATGCCCATTTACCAGCTCTCCTGTCAGCATTTATCTTCTTCTAAACTTGCAGAGCTCAACAAGCATCTTAGGACTTTCTTTTGGCAAGGTGCTAATGACAATCGTAAAATATCACTCATATCTTGGGACAAGATATGCAAACCTAAAGAAGACGAAGGAGTTGGCATTAAAAACCTTCGTGATCAGGGCAAAGCCTTGGGTGCCAAGTTGGTCTGGAGGATGTTCAGAACCCCCCACCTCAAATGGGCTCGCTTGCTGCACCAAAAATACCTTAATGGAGGGAATCCTATCCAAATCTTCAGAGAAACCAACCCTCCTAGAGGGTCCTGCCTATGGAATTTTATGTTAGACTAGAGGAGGATTATCTTTGATAGACTTACTTGGAACGTGGGGTCCAGGGATAAAGCTCTTTTCTGGTTAGATTCATGGGGTTGACATAAGGCTATTGATACTATCCATGACTTTGGTGCTACTTGGATCCTTCTTGAATCTCATAGAGGACCCCTGTTAAACAACTATATCTCCCATTCAGAGGATGGGGCTGGTTGGTAGTGGATCAAGAAGGAAGATGAGGATATCCCAGTAAGGGATAAACAAAAACTTATGGCAATTCTTAAATCAAGGAACATTGCCTTAGGTCAGGTTGAGGACAAGCTCATCTAGGATGGGTACTCTCTCATCTCCAAATTGTTTATAAGACCTATGACTGAGCTTCCCTTGAAACTTTGCTCGGATAAATACTGTCTGCCTAAGGGAGGTATCTTCTCCTGGCTTGCGGTTCAGAACAAGCTCCTAACTGCGGACAAATTTAGAAGAATGGGGTATGAGGGCCCTAGTAGATGTCCTATTTGTGAGGCTGACAAGGAAGACACCAATCTTATCCTCCTTAACTACCCCTTTGCTCATAAATGTTGGATCTGGTTCACCAATAAAATTGAATGGTCTACATCCTTCCCCCACACCATCTTTGGAATGCTCAAGGCATGGCCTCTCCTAAGGCATGGCTGTCTCTTTGAAGGTTTATGGACAACTCTTCCTTCTTCCATTATGTGGGAACTATGGAAGGAGAGAAATAGACGTCTCTTTAAGAATGAAAAACTACAGGTTCCCAGAATCATTAATAGGATAGAGTCAGCTATCACTGAGCTCATGAACAACCGACTGTCATTAGGCACATTGAAGAATGCCTCTATCACTTATTGGGATGAAAAGATGATAAAACATTGGGAAGGATTATCCTTTCTTCCCTTTGTAGGAGATGGTCCTATTGCTAGTCTTCGATCAAGGGAGGCATGCAGGTGGCAGCTCCCATGCGAAGGTTGGATGAAGCTAAACTTTGATGGGGCATCTTGTGGCAACCTTGGGCAAGCAGGGATAGGATGTGTTTTTTATAATTGGGAAGGCAAGGAACTAGCAACCCTTGCCTCTCCGGTTGGCATCAACACCAACAATTGGGCAAAACTTATGGCCCTGGTGGAGGGTTTGCTTTTATGCAGGAAACTAGGAGTTGAGAACTTGGAAATTGAAGGAGATTCGGCTATAATTATCAATGCTCCGAGGAAAGGTAGTATGCCTAATTGGAGAATAAATACTTTTCTATCAAAAGCTCTTGACTTATGCAAAGATCTTGATAGGTTCACAGTCAATCATATTTATAGGGAGGGCAATAAAAGAGCGGATGAGTTGGCCAACTTGGGAGCTGATGGCATCAGTCTCCTATTTGTGCCACCTTAAGGCAACCCCTCTTTTGTTTTTGTGTCCTAAGTGGTCATTATCATGTTCCTCCTTTCATCCCCTTATGTTTCTCTTGCCCAGACTCTGTTTTAACCTCCTTATTTATTTCTCTTCCTGCCCCCTGTATTTTTGTATAGATACTTAGACAAACATTCAGTTTAAATATTGGCTTTTCAACATATAACAGTTAACTAACACTTTTGTTTCAAATATCACTTCGATCAAGTATTTCCTTCATTCATCGATATACTATTTTTAGTTGCTAGGGCTGTCTCCTCATCACTTCCTATCTGATATCCATCGGGTTTTTATGTCGATGAAACCATGGGCTTCGGTGACCTCCTTTATTTTTCCACCAAAATACTTCTTCCATCGATATCACTATGGCCTGTCGATGAATGATCTATTGTCTCACTAAAGCCTTTCTGTATCCTCTCTTGTCGTCTTCCACCAATAAAGTTGTATTGGCGAAACAACGCATATCAGAGACATGCCTTTTAGCCTCCTTGAAACCTATCTCCTCATCGATATCTTTTATTGATGTATCTACCTTTTGTCTAATCGACCTTATTCTTTTGATGAGAACGTTTCTTTCGGTGAGTCTCTTTGCACCGATAGTATTATCTCCTCGAAGACCTTTTCCTGTCGATGAAAACCATCTCCATTTTCCTCGATATCTTTTATCGATGGAATTACTATCTTTGATGAGTTCTTTCTGAAGTTCATAAGCATTTCCTTTCTTTCAATACCCTTTTTTTGATAAGACATCGTTGGGTCTCATGTCGAAGAAACCTGGGGCTTCGGTAACTTCCTTTATCCTTCCATCGATATACTTTTTCTATCAACATCACTACCCTCCTTCGATGAATGGGTCTATTGTTTCATTGAGGCCATGTTTCTTTTGATGATTTGCTTCCACTATCATCTTTCATCGATGAGCTCATTAGTAATCTTCCTCGATAAAGTTGCATCGATAAAACCACACACATCGGTAACATGCCTTTTAGCCTCCTCGAAACTCATATTCTTATCGATATCTTTTATCGATGAAGCTTCCTTCTGTTTGATCGAGATCATTCTTTCGATAAAAATGCTTCTTTTGGTAAGTTTCCTTCATGTTGCGTTGATGGTATTATTTCCTCGGTAGCCTTTTCCCATCAATGAAAGCCGTCTCTGCTTTCTTAGATATCCTCTTTCTGTGGAATCAATGCTTTCGATGAGTCCCTCTTAGGTTCATTGGTGTTCCCTTTCCTTCGATACCCTTTTTATATCGATGAAACTCTCTTATGTTTTATCGACCTTTTATCTTTCGATGAAATGTCACTGTCGGCCAATAACTTTAGTATCTCTTCGACACCCTTCTTTTCTCAAACAGTCCTATCGATGAAACCTTCCCTAGTTTCTTTGATCTCATCATTTTGATAGAACTATCTTCTTTGGTGAATTCATTACATGTCCTACCGATACCGTAGTTTCTTCGGTAGCCTAGCTTCATCGATGGAAACTCCTTGGGTTTCTTCGATATACCTTCTATCAATGAAATATAATGCTTTCGATAAGTGCCTCTCTTGTCATCTTCCACCAATAAAGTTCTATAGGCAAAACAACGCATATCAGAGACATGCCTTTTAGCCTCCTCGAAACCTATCTCCTCATCGATATCTTTTATCGATGTTTCTGCCTTTTGTCTGAATGACCTTATTCTTTTGATGATAACATTTCTTTCGGTGAGTCCCTTTGCACCAATGGTATTATCTCCTCGAAGACCTTTTCCCATTGATGAAAACCATCTCCACTTTCCTTGATATCTTTTATAGATGGAATTACTATCTTCAATGAGTCCTTTCTGAAGTTCATCAGCGTTTCCTTTCTTTCGATACCCTTTTTTTTGATGAGACATCGTTGGGTCTCATGTCGGAGAAACCTTGGGCTTCGGTAACTTCCTTTATCCTTCCATCGATACACTTTTTCTATCATCATCACTACACTCCTTTGATGAATGGGTCTATTGATTCATCGAGGCCATCTTTCTTTTGATGATTTGCTTCCACTATCATCTTTCATCGATGAGCTCATTAGTAATCTTCCTCGATAAATTTGCATCAGTAAAACCACACACATTGGTAACATGCCTTTTATCCTCCTCTAAACTCATATTCTTATCGATATCTTTTATCGATGAAGCTTCCTTCTGTTTGATCAAGATCATTCTTTCGATAAAAACGCTTCTTTCGGTAAGTTTCCTTCATGTTGCACCGATGGTATTAGTTCCTCGACAGCCTTTTCCCATCGATGAAAACCATCTCTGCTTTCTTCGATATCCTCTTTCGGTAGAATCAATGCTTTCGATGAGTCCCTCTTAGGTTCATCGGTGTTCCCTTTCCTTCGATACCCTTTTTATATTGATGAAACTCTCTTATATTTTATCGGCCTTTTATGTTTCGATGAAATGTCACTGTCAGCCAATAACTTTAGTATCTCTTTGGCACCCTTCTTTTCTCGAACAGTCCTATCGATGAAACCTTCCCCAGTTTCTTCGATCTCATCATTTCGGTAGAACTATCTTCTTCAGTGAATTCATTACATGTCCTTCTGATACCCTAGTTTCTTCGGTAGCCTAGCTTCATCGATGGAACCTCCTTTGGTTTCTTCGATATACCTTCTATCGATGAAAAATAACACTTTCGATAAGTCCCTTGTGAAGTTCATCGAGGCCCAAGTCTATTCGATAAATCATCTTATCGATGAAACATCGATAGGTTTCTTCGATTCATCAGGTGTACCATTTTGGTAAAACTAGATATTTCGGTGAGAGGTTAGTGTGTTCATTTGATGGCTTTGGTTTGGGCGATAACTTTTAGGATTCTGATGTTAGTGGAAGTTTCAAGGGTTCTATCAAAACTCTTAAGGGCATGCTTGATTTACTTAAAGCTTTCCCATGGCACTCATTAAGGCCCCGAAGGCTCTCGAAACATTTTCTTTAGGATGGTAGCTCCCAGCGATCTCTCTGCAGAAATATTTATGGAATTTGCCTCATTAATATTTATTGAGTTTATGCTCTTCAATAGGTAATCTTTCTCGCATTTTGTTTCTGTAGATTTTTTGAGACTAATATTTTGAGCTGTGTATCCTAACAGGGTGACCATCCAGGCAGGTATGATATATTGTATAAGTTGACCTGTTCGATTTTCTTTTTCCTAACAATCGGGTGAAAGATTTTCTCAAGATTTTGTGCAGCATAAGAAGCAGAGCATAATGTTTATCTATTTTTTAAATTAATAAAATTCTTTGGCCTCGACCTTTTATCGATAAAAAAAAAACATTAAAATATCAAAGCATTATTAAACAATAAATAATAAATAAACAAATACCAATTAAACAATAAATCAATAATAAATAAATAAACATTAAATGAATAAATAAATAAATAATTAAATAATTAAATATCGAATAAATGGTCAAACCTCTATAAGATTAAAATACCAAATAAATATTAAAATCATATAAAATAAATAACCATAAAATATCAAATAATTAAATGCTCAAGGCCAATAAATTAAATGCATTAAATAAGCATTATTAATTATAAAATCACACATCAAGAATCACATAATCAAATAAATCAACCATCTCTAAACATACTCACAATACTGAAAGGATCAAACTCACAAACTGACTTGGCGAATTACGCCAAGACGCTACGACACTTGGTGCACATCTTAGACCTAGAGTATGTGAAGGGAACTCATGTCATCTTCGAACCACATAAGCCATTGGAATTAAAGACATGCTCAAACTCGTGAAACATTAAAATATCAAAGCATTATTAAACAATAAATAATAAATAAACAAAAAAACATTAAAATATCAAAGCATTATCAAAGCATTATTAAACCATTCTTTTTATCGATAAAAAAAAAATTTAAAATATCAAAGCATTATTAAACAATAAATAATAAATAAGCAAATGCCAATTAAACAATAAATCAATAATAAATAAATAAACATTAAATGAATAAATAATTAAATAATTAAATATCAAATAAATTGTCAAACCTCAATAAGATTAAAATACCAAATAAATATTAAAATCATATAAAATAAATAACCATAAAATATCAAATAATTAAATGCTCAAGGCCAATAAATTAAATGCATTAAATAAGCATCATTAATTATAAAATCACACATCAAGAATCACATAATCAAATAAATCAACCATCTCTAAACATACTCACAATACTGAAAGGATCAAACTCACAAACTGATGTGGCGAATTACACCAAGACACTACGACACTTGGTGCACATCTTAGACCTAGAGTATGTGAAGAGAACTCATGTCATCTCTGAACCACATAAGCCATTGGAATTAAAGACATGCTCAAACTTGTGAATCCATGTGGAGTCGATGTCTGGTACTTGCAATGTCCTGCAACCACAAAATGATAATACAACAAATACACACACACACACACACACACAGAGAGAGAGAGAGAGAGAGAGAGAGAGAGAGAGAGAGATATCATAACAGGTAAGTGATAGAGAGTCACGACGACACATCCCGCTTGTAGTGAGTGATGTGGAATCATCTCTATCACAAAGACAGTCAAACAATAGTCAAACACATCTCATAAGCATCTCATCAAATGTAATCATAAAATAAGGTTAGTGTAATCAAAATCAACATCAAATCCATGATCAATATAATCTTTTGATAATCTATCACATAGTAAGCATATAGTATATATCGAATCACATGATCAAATCATCCAAAACAACATATGCATAATAATGTCTATCATCACAATGCGTAACTAAAACACATGAATTATCATCATCTAAATCATCATAAATAGTCAAGATAAGTCTATCATGCATGAAATAAAAGTCAACTCTAATCAAAACAAGTCAAGTCAAGGGTGGACACTACATTTGGCAACTAGCAAAGGTGCTCCACCGGAAGGGAAGCCATGTGCAAGGTAATGACAGACCGGTTAGGGTATAATCAATAGGTTTAGTAAGCCGATAGATGAACCCAGGAATGGAGTTGGTCAGTGATCCTATCCAAAATGACACAGATGACCTATCAAAGGTGAATGTCGACAAAGTGGCCATATGGAGTTGAAGTGGCAAGAATGCATGCACAGGTTGGTGTGGTGTGTTGGGAATGTGCCTGTCGATGAGGTAGATGGGGGCAGATCAACATTTATGTCAACTGCGTGATTCATGGGATGTTGCGGCTCGAGGTCAAATGAACAACAAAGATCCAGGATAGACTGTTTGAGCAGATCGAGGTAGGTGAAGGAAACCGCAAAACCATTCTTGGTGATCGACCGAGAGATCAGCTGATAGATTAAAAGCAGATTGCTAAATATGGATGGTGTGTTCTAGAAGGAATGACAATGGTGGGGTTGATTGATATGTTTTTGATTAAGGAAAATCAGGTTTTAAGGGTCCCGAAACCTGCTTACATAATGAGAAGAAAAGCATGAAAGAAACTAGAGAGATCAGGACATAGAAAGGAAAGTTGCAAAAGACCAGCACAGAAAACAACAACTAAGGAAAAGAATAGCAAAAAGCCAGTGAGAGACTGGCAACCAAAGACCAATATTACATTTCAGATAAAAACTTTATAGACTCTTCTGTGTCCTTAACCAACATCATCATAGCCTTAACAACTTCTCTCAGGTCTTTGTTATCCTGCTTCTGATGGGTGTCTTTAGTCTTCATCTCTAGATTGTTGGTAGTTTGCCTTGTTCTTTGTCTGGAAGGTTGAGGAGCAGAGCTGGTGGTTGGCACATCATCAATGATCACCATCTCTTTGTTCTACTGGTTCTTCTCCAGACAATCAACCAGAGCGTTCATATTTTAAGATGAGAACTTCAAAACCTCAAGGCTATGTTTCATAAATTTCTTCAAGGCCTTCTCGGATTTAGCAATCCGGTTGATAATAATTTCATTATCAACCTTTCCCTTATCTTTGATGGTTCTGATCACATCTTCAAGATGCTTCAAGTCTCCCTTAATCATTTCTTTTTCTGGTCAATCCTGTATTTCTTTTTCATCATCTGCCTCACTGGTGTCCACCTCCACATCCTCTTTACCTGTATTGGTATCCTTAATCAGATTCTGAATCTTATAATCCAAATCTCTCTGTTTATTCTGAATATTGAAGATATTTTCAATTACCCATTTCTGGAAATTGAAAAATTCTAGAGTGCTATTTCTGGCAGTGTTCAGAATAGAATCTGTCATTTCCATACCCTGAGCAGAGCTCACAGACCTAGGGTTAACTTCCTCCGTAGTATGCTGAGCTTCATTCCTTCTATCCAAGACAATAGGGTTTGAATCTGGCTCTTCAACATACTCTTTTCTCTGCACCTTCTCCTCCTCTCCCACAACCTCTTTCTTCTCACTCTCCGCTTCATCATCAACTGCCTTCACCTGTTCCTCTACTGAACCAACATTCACATCCATGTCATCTTTATCTCCATAATCAAGCCTCCCTTTCTTACGAAGAGGAATGTTAGACGAATCTTCATCAAACTCAGTATCATCATGATTATCTGAAATGTGGGCATTTACCACCAAAGGATCTTCCCTATTAATCCTAGCTTTATTCTTCAAATTCTCATAAATAAGAAGAATGAGACCTTGGTGAGCTATGAGATAGGATTTGGTTTTTTTGGCATGGTCGGCCAAGCTTTCATTCAGGGAAGAAGCTAAATAAAAAGGCAGAAAGATCTTAAAACCATGGTGGAAATGGTTTAGAATAGCAAAATGATAATTATAAACCTTCATAAACCTACCATCAACTGTTAAGTATTCCATTGAAACCCTTAACATCTTCTGCCAGAAGGATTTTACCTGATGAGGGAGATAGTAAGATACATTGTCCTTCTTGGCGAGCCAAACCCTCTTTTCATCACTTTTAGGGAAGTTCTTGAAGGCTTCCATCGAGAACTTTTGGTCTTTGTAAAATTTGGTACCTTCCTTCTGTAAACCTGTAACCTCCACCACCAAATTTTCATCCAGCTTCCAAGTGTGACCAAACAGAGTAACTTTGTTATTGCTTCATCTCTTGGCAAAACCATGAGACATCAAATTTTTACTACCATGCAATTTTTCCATGTAGTCTGTGAAACCATGTCTGTGCAACCTTTGCCAAATTTTCCGTTCACTTTTCTAATTATCACAACTAGAGGGCTCATTTCGATTAAGATTGCCTCCCATGTTGTAATTCAGGTCAAAGCCTTCAACAAAGCACAAGATACTCAAATACTGAACACCGGGACTTAAGCTTAGACTCTGGAAAATGTTGGGCTCGAAAAATAGGGTAATTTCCTTGTTTTTGAAAAGGTCTTTAATAACATTCACAATGAACCAACACTTAAAATGATTAGCCCCGTCACACCAGTTATCATAATCACAATGCCTAAAAATGATCATCAGCTGACACTTCACATAACTCTAATATCTGTCTTTGATATTCAGACCCAGAAAAGTAATGATAAACTTAACTTGTACCATTGACTCGATCAAATAATAATTGCACCCAGAAATCCTTCTTACAAGAGACTTCTTCGATATAGTTAGTGTCCTCCTCTAAATAAACCCCCTCATTAGCTAATAAGTCAGCAACCTTGTTACCTTCCCTTAGAGTATGGAAAATGAATACACTATCATAGGCATCTCATAATTTTTTGGCACTCTTAATGATATTGTAAATGTTCCAAGAGGGGGAACTAGTGCCTTTGATAGCCTGAATAATATTGAGAGAGTCCCCTTCCAGCCATATTGTTTTAAAGTTAAAACTCTAAGAAAGCTGGAGGCATTTTAACATTGCCTGAGCTTCAACAACATGATTGTTTTGAACTCCAAAGGGAGAGGAAATTGCAGCAATACAAACACCATGAGTATTTCTGATGACTCTTTCCCCTCCTGACTTCCCAGGATTGCCTTTGGCTGCACCATCAAAATTTACCTTAACCCAATCATGAAAGGGCAATCTCCAAACAACATTTTCTCTCCTACTCTTAATGTTAGATTTGAAAATCTTGTGAATCAAATTCCATTTGGTGAGGATACTTTTCTCATTATCATTCATATTAAGATAACTCCACTGCTTGTTGTTTCTGTGAAGAGTGTTTATATTTTCTTTAATTGCCCTGCAGATCTTTTCAAAAACCACCTGAGATGTACACTTAGCCTCCCTAAAAAATTCTATTATTTCTCTCCTTCCAGATGTAGCAGCAGGTCATAGGAAGGCCAAAGGACCAGAGGGTCTTGATGAGAGGGAATTTGGTGGGGAAGATCCATTGCCAAATGACTTCCTTGAGACTATTATGTATAACCCATTCAACTTTCCATTGCATCCAAAATTTACTCCAGATTTCCCAAGTAAAGGAGCAATGGATAAACAAATGATCCATAGATTCTGCCTCTTTCTGACATAACTCACACCTGTTAGGAAACATGAAACCTCTACGAGCCAAGTTATCAATGGTGAGAATCTTGTTGTGAGCTGCAAGCCAAAAGAACATGTTAACTTTAGGAGTGAGGAATCTATTCCAGATTTTAGTCCATATTGGGTTGCTGACCTGAGTAATAGTTTTTTATAAGCAGAGGCAATAGTGAAGTTACCACTGGGATTGCTCTTCCAAAGAAATAGATCATCAGAGTCTTTACTAACATAAAAGGACAGTAGATCCTGTTGGAGCAGTGAAAAATAAACATAAATAGCATCAAGCCTCACCCATTTATTACCCTTCCAGTAATTACAAACCATAGACCCATACTTTCTTTTGCAATCATCAATGAATTGGCTGCAATCCCGATTAAAGAGAGGTTCATCTTTAATCCAAAAATCCTCCTAGAACCTGATTTTGTCACCTTTGCCAAGGACCCATCCAACTCTAGCTTTAGCAACTTTTATCAACTTGATTATACTATTCCATATGAAAGACCCAGCAGGGATATCTTCAGAGTAGAGAAGAGAATGAAGTGGCTGGTTATGAATATATTTATCAAACCACACCTGACTCCAATATTTCTTAATGCCATAAGCCCTTCATATCTATTTAGCAAGCAAGGATTTGTTAAAAGTTTTAAGAGCTTTAATACCTAAACCCCCCTTGCACTTAGGATTACAAACTTTATCCCAGGCAACCAAGGCTATCCTTTTCTTGTCTTCTACCCCTGACCAAAGAAATGTTTTCTGAATCCTCTCTAAAGCTTCAACAAATTTAGCCGGTATACTAAACAAGTTAAGAGCATAGACAGAAAGATTCTGAAGGGTAGCTTGAAGAAGCTGAAGCTTACCAGCTTGAGATAGCATAGATCCTTTCCAACCTACCAATTTCTTATTGAGTTTGTCAATTAACAAGTTCCAGAAGGAGTTTGGGGGAACCAAACCCAGAGGGAGACCCAAATAAGTAGAGGGGAGCATCTCCACCTTACAACTGATAATTTTAGCAATTCTCTGTTGCCTCATAATAGGGGTATTTATGAAATAAATAACAAACTTATCCCAATTAACTTGCTGACCAATAGCTAAAGAATAAGAGCTGAGAGCACCTTTGAAAGCAACAGTCTCACTAATAGAAGAATATCCCATTAAAATTGTGTCATCAACAAACTATTGGTGAGTACAGGACACATTAGCAGAGGAGGGTTGTAATCCTTTGATGGTTTTATTCACTTTCAATTTTTGAATTAGTCTACTCGTACTCTCCACCAAGATTGTAAAAAGAATAGGAGAAATAGGGTCTCCTTGTCTGAGTCCCCTAGATGATTTAAAAAATCTAGACGGAGACCCATTAATAAGAATAGAAAAAATTGGGGTAGATATGAGTTCTCTTGTAACTTTAATTACCTTCTCATCAAATCCAAAGGCCTCCATAACCCTGAAAAGAACCTGCCATTCCACTCTATCATAGGCTTTTGCCAGATCCAATTTTATCAAGAACCCTTCTTTGTTAGCAGCATTAAGAGAGTGGATATTCTCATGCACAAGAATAATAGAATCCAAAATCTGCCTACCAGGGACAAATCCTTTTTGCTCCTCAGAGATGACAAAGGGGAGAACAACCAATAGTCTGGAAGTCATGACTTTTGAAATAATCTTGTAAAAGGAATTACAAAGACTTATTGGCCTAAACTTTCCCATAGAGTCAGCCCCAACCACCTTAGGAATTAGAGAAATAAAAGTAGAATTGATTTCCTTAAGGATTCTTCTAGACCCAAAGAATTCTTTGACAACATTGACCGTATCTTTTCCAACAATATGCCAATATTCCTGAAAGAAAAACATGGGAAAACCATCCGAGCCCGGAGCCTTATCCCCTTGAAAAGAAAAAAACAACTTTTTAAATTTCATCAGCAGTAGGGATAGCAGATAATGTCTTATTCTGGCGAGGTTCAATAATCTTGGGAATGTTATCAACTAGGTCTTGTTGCTTAGCAATGTCAATATCCTTACTACCAGTGAGGAGGTTAGAGAAGAACCTAATAGCTTCATCCCCAATGCCATCATCTTTATGAAGGATTTTGTCATCAACAATTAATCTATATATTCTATTGGCAGCTTTATGTTTCATAGAAGTCATGTGAAAGAATTTAGTGTTTCTATCCCCAGCTTCCAACCAAATAGCCCTAGATCTCCGTCTCTAGTAGATTTCTTCCCTGGATATAGTGTTGTGAAGTTTGGCTAGAATCTCATCTTCCTAACCATGGGAAACTTATTATAACCATCTTTCTGAATAGAGTTTTGAATCTATTCTAATTCCTCCAACTTTTTTTTGTATTCAAAAATATCTCCAAAAACCTTATTATTCCAGATCTTGATGTTATCTTTGATATTTCTTAGTTTTTTAGCAACTTTGTACATGGCAGATCCATCCACATTAATATTCCACCAATTGGCAATGGAATTTTCCAAAGAGGGGTGTGAAATCCACATTTTCTCAAACCAAAAAGGAAAGAATCGATTGCTCATAACAGACTCTGTAACAAAAGAAATGAGATAATGATCTGAACCAACTTTGTTAATAACAGGCAAATAACATCTATGCTTAAGGATCCAGTCATGAGTGATAAGGGATCTATCAAGCCTTACCTAAATGACGTCTCCTCCATCCCTTCGATTAGACCAAGTGTAGGAAGCTCCAGTAAGATCAACATCAATCAAGGCATTGGCATTGATGAAGTCTAGTAGGTCAGTCCTGCTATCTAGTTGAGCTTGAGTTCCTCCAAATTTGTCAATTCCTTGCAATGGGGTATTGAAATTTCCCATCAATAGCTAGCTATCCTGAGAGAAAAACCCTCTTTTCTGCTGGATTTTGTCCCAAAATTTACTCCTAGTAGCTTTAGAATTTAGGGCATAAATGCTGGTAACCACCCATTCCTTTCTTTTAGAAATACTTTTTACTTTCATAGAGATAATATTACCATCTTCATCAATCAGATCTCCATCAATAGTTTTCTTGTTCCAGAATATAGCCACCCCACTTGATGCCCCATTTGAGCTACTACCACAAACTCTTCCTTGTTTGAAGAATTTTAAATTTTCAGCTTTTTCCTTACTCATTTCGGTTTCCTAAACCAGGATGATATTCAGCTTATGATCTCTAATAAGATTCCGTAAAATATCTTGTTTATAGGGACCATTTAGGCCTCGAATGTTCCAGGATATTACCTTCATTTGGAAACCTGGGAGCAGGATTCTTGAATGATTCGCTGCCTTCCATCAGCTATGTTTTGTTTGCTCTCCTGGTCCCTATGCCACTTCATGGTTTTATGTCCCTGCGGGGATTTGGAAAGACCAATATCCACCTTAGATCTGGTCCTAGTTTTAACCCCATTAGAGCAGCCTGTCTTCTTATTTTTCTTTTTTCCCACCCCTATTATCTCTTCATCATCTTCATCTTTATTAGGAGATTTCTTATTATTCCATGATTCTCCAACTCTCTGAGAGGAGGTGGGTGACTCAGTTCCAGCACTCTGAAATAGAGAGTTAAGGTTAACCTGATGTGATCCGAGCTTGTTCTTTTTTTCAACAATAACTTCTGGACCTTCAAAGTCATTTGGACAAGCTTTATTACTTTTCATTTCTGAAACTTGTAGGGCCTCATATTGGGATTCATTAATGTCATCAATCTCACCCTCTTCAAGAATTTCTTCTATGGTTACACTCTCTTCCTCCTGAGTTTGTAAAACTTCAAATCCATTGACTGTTTTGATCTCAAATCCATTATCTTCAATATTTTTATCTTCCTTCTGAAGAGTAACCTTGAAAGGAATAGCTTTCCTATCATCTTTTGTTATAACTTTTAGGTTACTAGGAAGTCCACTTCCTCCTTTCGCTCTACTGTCCTCCTTTTTATTAGTCTTCTCTTTCCATATTTGTTTAACATGATTGTTAGGTTTCTGAACATTTTTGGGGTTACTTGGGAAAGCCTTAGCCCAATGTCCTGCTTTCTTACAAGAGAAGCACACAAAGGGGAGGGACTCAAACTCTATGGTTTGTTCCCACATCCCAAGTTTGGAGTTTTTTTCTATAGAGATGGGAAGATCCTTATTCTGAGAAATATTGACACAAATCCTCACATACACCATTATCTTTCGTGTTGCTGTCATAGGATCTATAGCTACAAGCTCCCCAAAGGAGTTAGAAATACCCAAGAAAACATGCTCCAACCAAAATTCAAGCGGCAAACCAGGCAGCCTCACCCAGATCAGAGCAGATTAAAAAAAAGAGTCATTAAGTTCCATATTTGGAGACCATTTCCTTAAGGATAGTGAAGATTTCCCAAACATCCATGGTCCTCCACTCAAGGTCATTTCCAAATCGTCCCCACAAGAGAAGGAGAGAACAAAAAAACCCCTTGATAGGGCAGAAACATCAACCTATCCTTTCAGCATCCATTTTTTCTTAACAAAAGACTTAACATCCTCAATATTGGGTCTTGGTCCAACAAATTTTTCCACTAGAGAGAAAGCCATTAGAGATATACTATGTGTAGATGTCTAAAAATGGTCAATGCTTGCGGGGTCATACTTTAACATTTGCGCATTGCCTTATTTTAGGGTTCTTGCGTCGCATTAACATTTCTCCTATGTCACGCACTTGGTCTTTATCATTTGCAAGCATCGAGTCATTCTTCTGCATTCTTCATTTATCTCGCTTTCAAATTTGGTCTTGTCGATAACAATCTTCAATCATGATTTAGGTTGATTTTATCCTGTCGCATCAATGTGCATATTCATTTGTCATCAATTTTGGACATCGTCAATCCTAATTAGGGTTTTGTCCTCTTTTCAATCTTATCATCTTGCGATCGATTTGTCGTCGATCGTGGTCATTTTCAGTCTTGTCATCTTGCGATCGATTTGCCATCGATCGTGGTCATTTTCAATCTTGTCGTCTTGCAATCTATTTTGTCATCGATCCTTGTCCTCTTGTCAACTTTGTCATTTTGCGATCGATTTGTCATTGATCGTTGTCATCTTCTCAATCATGTCAATTTGGATCAATTAGTCATTGTTCCTCGTCAATTGGCGCATTTCTTAATCAAATCATTTGTCAGCATTGGTCTTTTATCAAGTCAGAATCATGATCAAATCGAATTGATATCAATTATCCTTCATCAAGACCTAATTGTCATCCTTGCATTTCTAATTCATCTTCTAGGGTTCCATGTTTTAATCATTTAACCTTGTTTGTCATTTCTCCCTCTAGGTTAAATAGTTGATTTATCCTAAGTCTTCTTGTCACAATTAAATGTTTATTTAATTGGCTAACTAATTCTTCCCTCTTTGTGAATTAATTAATGAATGAAAAATTGTTAATTAATTCACTTAATTTCCTCATTTTCTAATTTCTCCTAATTCCTAATTTCCTAATTTTCATCAATTTCAATTTTCTAATTTCCTAATTTCTAATTCATCTAATTTCAATTCTCTCCTAATTTTCTCCTAATTTCATGGGAATGACATTTCAAGTTGTCATAATTTGTCATAATTGACAATCAATCAATTTTGACATAGAAATTTGTCATAATTTTGTCAAAATGATCAATCAATCAATCTTGCATAGCAAGTGCAAATTTGTCATAATTTATCATAATTGTCATTCTTGATTTGAATTTCCATTCGAATCACATTCATGCTAATCTTGTCTTTTCTCCAATTTGTCTATAAATTGGATGAATTTCTTCAATCAAGGCCCCTGATCCCTGGTCGAATCAATCACGCTTCTAGTACCCTTATGCTGTCATCTTGTCTTAACAATCTTGCTTTCATCTCATGTGTATGCACTTGAAGGTGAGATCCACAAAACAAAGCTATTTGAAGGAGAAAGAAGGACAATGGAGCCACATGAAGAAGACATCTGCATTTGGTTTGCTTATTTTTCAATCTTGAATGTCTTGTTTTCATGTTTTCATTGAATGTGATTAGGATTGGTCATTGCAATTGAGTTTTTGTGATTGAACTAGGCTAATGTTAACATTTCTTTGATGATTCTCACATTTCCTATGACATTAATTAGTGAACCCGACGTGGAGATGCTTGGATCTAATATTTTTTTTGAATGTTTTGTGAAGTTGCAGATTTTTTTGTGGAGAAATTGCAGATTTTTCTTCTAAAAAAAAAGTCATAATCAATTGATCACATAAAACATTTCATGCAGAATTAAAATAAATGATTTTTGGGTATATTAGATCACGTTTTTACCTTTCCAGATCATCTTATGGTTTGTGATTTGGATAAATATTTAGAAAGTTATGACATTTTTAATTATGCTGCTGTAAATGGTCAAAATTTTCAAAAACAAAATCATGCAACCTTCATCTAGATTAATTTAGCTTGGCAAATTAATCATGCATTCATGCAAATTTTATCTAGATTAATCTAGGGTGGTAAATTTGATAAATTTCACATAGATTAATCTAAGAGGACAAAGAATCACGACTTTTATGGATTAATTTTGATGGTGATTCATTTTTCTTGATTCTCTAACATTGTTGGTAGCTTTGTGGCGAAACGCTTGACAAAGAATTATTTCACAAACTACTAATGAATTGTTTGCAGGTTCGCTAGCAAAGACCAAACAAATCAAACTCCTAACTTAGTGATTTTGCAGGTTGCCTAATATTCCAACCAAACTTTGTGTTTGTGATTTTTAATTAGGCAACTAGTATGTTTGCTAAGTAGGATGGAATGAACATGTATTCACTTTGTTTGTCGAGTTTGACATTGGAGTAGGAGAGTATGCTCTCATCCTTCTTAGGGTGATCAGAAATCTAGATCTTCGATACCATTCTCATGTTTTGGATTGTTTGTTACCTTTAGAGGGCCTGCCTTCCCGACCATTTGCTTTCTTTTGCAAGCAAGTGACAATCGTGAGAAGGGAACGACCCAAAGTGAGCACGGCTAGAGTACCTTGGCATTCTAACTCACTATAAATAAATACCTGATGGGCAAAAGCTTTGAAGGAAGGGTTACGTGAGAATTGTAGTTACTTGGAAAGTGATGACCCTTGGACTCTTTCTCATATCAGCATCTAAGTAGGGCCTCACAGTCTAAATCATGCTTGTTTGGTATCTTGGTGGGCTTATGTCTCAATCATGCTTGCGTGACACCAAGGAGTAACGCTTAACAGAAATCCTTACTAAACACCTTGTATTTAGAGGCCAAAAATCCTTCTAGTTGCTTGAGAAGGACAAGTTCGGATACTTGGAAGAGATACTAAGTTCGCCATGGGGAGATTTCCATGGGGACTGGTGCTTGGCTGCCCTGAGAAGTGAGTGCCGTGGAGGGGAGCCCATGGGGTCAAGCATCTATGTATTCTCCTTGAATCTCATAACGAGTCTACCTCTCAAGTACCTACTGTCCTTACCTACCATAAGAAATGTATGAATGAGCATGATTGTTTTGAGTCTAAGTTGAAATATCTTGTCTTCTTTGCTTGTCAAAAGTTGAGTTGTGTCTCATTTCAAAAACAAAGGCAAATTGATTCAAAAAAAGGTTAAACACAAGAGTATTTCATTCAACAAAGTTCAAAACACCTTCAAACATGGTTGTCAAATATTTTTCAAAATCTTGTCTCAACATTCATGTCACTTAGATTTAGGTTCATCCTAGGTTTGCATTTTGTAAATTCATTGTCAACTACCAAGGCTAGGTTTCACCTAGGTCATACTCCTTTGCATATCAATAAGGGTCATCCATTTGAATGTGTCCTCTTGCATTAGAGTAATACCATTTCATAATTCAACCTTAGGTTTTGTCTTAGGTTGACATTGTCATACATTTGCATTTGCATACCCTAGGTCTCTTCATTAAGCTTAGGTCATTATCATATCATATTAGGGTCATTTGCATAGTAATTGTCCCTTTGCATATAGTGTCAAAACTAGGTTTTGTCATACTTGAGTAATCCAAATCTTTGATAAACCCTAAGTCATTGTTAGGAAGTCTAGACCTTATCAAACCTTTTCTCTTTTTGTCATTAGTGTCATTTGGTCAAACCTAGCTTAGTATCCAAGCACATAGGGGAGACATTGTCATTTTGTCCTTTTGTCACTTGGTCCTTTTGTCCTTTGAGGTCTAGGCATCATTTCAATTTCCTAAGGGTCTCATTTTTAGAATTGCATTCCAAAAGTTTGCCAAATCTTGAAAAACAACAAAAACATAGGTTGCATTCTTGCCATAGATTGCATTTTCATCTATTTAGGTTGCATTTAGTTGCATATCATACATCATCCTTTTAAAATAAAAAATCCCAAAAACATTGCATAGTGACATGTCTATTGAAACAAAGTTCCAAGCACCAATGATGCAACAAAGTTTGACATATCAACTGACAATGCAATCAAATTTTAATCCAAGGCAATCAAAATTATATCCAACCCAACAACGAGGCAATATCAGTCAAACTTTTTATGATGAAACAGGTCTCGAAATACAAAAACTAGAGGAGAAACTAGCTCAAGAAAATGAGATTTTGGAACAAAGAGTGAAAAACATTGAGAAGAATAGATCACAAATATCCAAAATGTTTTGAAAATTTCCAGGACAAAATCCAAAGATTGAGCCAATTGATGTAAGATCTCTTCCTGAACGATCAGACATACCAGCTCTCCTCTCCCAAATAGAGATGATGAAACAATTTCAAGAAAAGAGACAACATCAATTTCAACATTATGTGTCTCCACAACAAGAACAAGAAGGTGTTTACTATCAATCAGATTTTCAACCAATACAACCAATGGTCCAATTTCAACAATATGTCCAACCAACTATACAATGTCCACAAATAGTTCAACCAATGGTGGAATATCAACAAGTTCAATCAACATATCAATGTCAACAACCACAACCAAACATTCAAAAACAAAGGTTGCAGCACACACCAACCCAAGTTTCAAACATGTCAGAACAATTGAACCAAGTCCAATATCAAAACATGACATCAGATCAGAACCAACTCCTTGCCAAACAAGTTCAAATTCCAGATTCAACTATATCAAAACCTCGAAAGAAAGGTGGCTTTATTGCAAGGATCTTAAGGAAATTACCAAATGAGTTCTTTGAAGAAGATCAAGATAATACACTTATGTCTAACAATGCCTCATCTCCCCACAAACAAATTGACTCTCCAATGGCATCTATCCCTACACCTTTAGAAGTTTCACAAGAACCTTCCATATTGTCCTCATCAAACAATACACCCAAGGATGAAATTATCCAAGGGCTATCCATAATTGATTGCCAAGATAATCCAATTCATGATGCACATCCTTGTCATGTTTCAGAAATACAAGACCCAATGCCACCATGCACTTTATTGCCATTACCTGTTTTAGAGGACCCCATTCAAAGTCCCTCTTCCTCATGTTCAAACATTGATTCATTGCCGAAATCCATCACAAATGTTCAAAGTGCATTTCCTTCATGCCAAAACATTGATTCCTTGTCAGAATCCTCCGTGCATATCCAAAGTCCAATCCCATGTCAAGAGGATAATTTAGAGCATGAAGAAACATTTCTTGAAATAGATGAAGATCAAGATCTTGAAACCTTATCATCCCATCCAATTATTGACCAAGATCCCATTTCCCTAGACACTCGCAATGATTCCATTATTCCTGTCCATTCTATCCAAGAACACAATATCCTTTCAAATCCCATTGACATTCCACTTGCTAAACAAGATCAAGATATCCCTTCCATCCTTTCTGATGATCCCATTAAAAGTCAAGAGCAAAGCACCTTTAAAGAGGATTCCAATGATCTTCCTCCTTGTCAAGATCAAATTCTTCCTTCAGATCCTCCACAAGATCCTTTTGTTCCTCCATCTCCTTGTCTTAATCCTCCATATACACTCCAAGATTACATTTCTTTTGATGATCCCATTATTTATCCCATTCCATCTCTTGAAGAACCTGTCATTGAACCATGTCCACCACACAATCCTAGTTTCCCTCATGATCCTAATCCCCCTCATGATTCTAACATGTCAGTGCAAGATGTTCATGAACCCTCGACATGCATAATGGATTCTTCCACTTTGGTGCAATCCGATCCACTTCAAGATCTCATTATTTCTCTCAGATCATATCCACCTCATAATGGACTCGCGTCTTCTTCCCAAAGAAAAGAGTATCCTACAAGTCAAGATATTCATAAAGGAAAAGGGGTAGACCTTCATGAGAAAGAACCCCTCCATATCAAAGAAGATATTAAGGGTCATGTCTACACAACTCACTCTCAAGATGTTGGTATCCCTCCATCAAAATCAAAACATATCCCTTCCCCTTCATACCTTCCATCCATCTTAGGTCCTTATATCCCTTTGTCCTCTATGCAAGGTCAGCAAAGGCACACATCCTTGAGTAAATTCCATCCATCCAAAAGAACTCCATTTCATTCATATCCATCCATGCATTCCTTTCCCCCTCCAAGCAATTTGGATGCCAAGTATAAAAGTCATAAGTCTAGAAATCCACATGTATTCAAGGATCAACATGTCCAATATAATCGACATGTCAAAACAAAGAACAATATGATCTATAAAGAAAAAGAAATATCCAAAAGGCCACAAAGGCCCACTGAGCAAAATCAAAAACAAAAGTCAAAATATATATGGGTTCCTAAATCCCTTGTGCAAGCAATGCACTCGAAGGAACCACAAAAGCATGAAAAATAAAAAACCATGTGGATCCCTAAGCGGCTCCTTGAAGCACAAAAGCCTAAAGAAACATCCAACTTGGCATCCAAAGTTGCTATTCCTCCATCCAACCCTCTCAAATTTGTTCCTCCATCACCTTCTTCATCCATTTTGGGCCCTTATGTCCCAAAATCCCAAGCTATTCCTCCATCCAAATCTCACAATCTGAGATACATCTTTCCTCCATTAGTCCATCACCCCTCAAGGTGTGTGCCAATGTTGATCTTGCCTTCATTTCCATCCGCTCAAGCCCAATTCTTCCAATACCCTATCTATTATCCAATGCATATTTTCCATCCTTCGATCCCTTTGATCCCATCCTTTGCATAAATCCTTGCCTTAGTTTCATCTCATTTTCCATGTCCTTATCTGACCCATGTCTTTGAGCATACTTTTAAAGGTCATGGCCCATTTTTTTCAAGGCTACTATCCAAACAAAAAGACGCTTGAGTCTTTCTTCCATCCCCTATCATGTGTCCATCTTCTATTGAAAAAGTCAAAATACAAAAAAAAAAAAAAGTGAAAAAAAAGACAAAAGAAAAAAAAATAAAAATTCATCCATTGGTGAAAACTTGGCAAACAGGCGCCTTAGGCAAGTACCATGATGAAAACCTGACAAACAGGCGTCATGCGTAATTTATGAACTTCTTGCACACCACACTTGGGGGCAGGTTTTATCCTATCATATCCTTTTGTCCTTCATTGTTCCATTATCCTATCGAACCCATGTCATACTCCTTCATATCCTATTGCCCTTCATTATCCTATCGAACCCCTGTAATTACCCTCCATTATCCTATTGTCCCTCATGTCCATTTCCTCTTTCCACCTTTGATCTTGACAAGGCTAAGGATCTTCATGAGCATCATACATCTTGTTTGTAGCTTTCAGTCTATCATAGTTTTTGGTCATTTATCCATTTGCTTATTACAACCTTTCATCCATATTCCCTAGCTAATTGCAACTTTTTGCCACTATCCCTTAGCCTACCCCGACCTTCGGTCCATGTCCCTTATCCATTCTTGGTCTTGCTTATCCTATCCATCTCTTATCACTATCCATACACTCTTTTTCATTCCTTGATCTTGATCTGTAATAATGATGCAAAATTTAAACATGGCTTCAAAAACCTCTTGACATGTCCCTCATGCCATTTCACTGCTTTACATTGTCATATCCAGTCTCTTGTCCCATCACACCATAACCCTTGAAAATTGCATCCGTATTGTCTCCATGATAACAGGCCTTTGTCTTCCCTCTATCCACCATCATTTCAGCAAGCCTATTTATTCACCTGTCATATTTCTTGCCATGTTAGACACTGGGGGCAAAATCATAAAAACTGAAAAATGTCTTGAAATAATCCAAAAAAAATTGAAAAATGTCCTGAAATAATCCAAAAAAATAAAAAAAATGTCCTGAAAAAATCCCTAAAAAGTCAAATAAAGTCCTGAAAAAATGAACACAAAAAAATTGTAAAATCTCGAAACACAAAACAAAAAAAATCCCTTTTGTGCATAAGACAAATCACTGAGCATCCCTCCAACGACACGCAATCACACATTGTGCTTTAATGGAATCATGCGTTAATAGATAAACTTTTTCAATCAAACCAAACATTCAAACTGATCACAATTGTCATATCAATCACTCAACATTAATATCGTTCATCCTTGGCATCTTATCATGAGTCTTATACAGGGTGTGGTATACTCGAAACCAGACTGTGTCCTGTCTTAGACGGGGTACTGCATGTCCTGAAACCAGACAACATGATCATCCTATCAACACTTTCAACTTTTGACAATGAAGATCAAGATGTTTGTTTGACTTGTTGGAATTTGTGCATCTTATCTTTTTACTGATTTATCTTTGGCTTCGATCATGTTCCTATGTTGCTCGATGATGTCACTGAGTGATTTAGAGTGATCGGGATGGTTCATGGTCCCTTTCTTTTTTGTTGTGATTGCTGTTTGTCTGCGATGTGTCTGTCTTTTGCAAAAAGGGTTGCATTTCAGCTCTGGCCTTCAATGCCATGATGCTACGCATCCATTTTGCTACATTAAAATAAAGGTTCTCACCTACAAAGTGCATTAGTGAAAGCAAGTTTTTCTTCATCTCTAACTGTCCTCTGTCTCATTTTCTTCTTACTAACATTTCTTCCGTTAGTTCAATCTAGTGCTCCGATTTCCCCAAACACATATGCTGCATCTTGCATTCATTGGTTAGTACATTTGCATCACATCAAGCATCATATCAAGTATTTTATCCATTTCATATTATAATTGCATAAAAAACACATAAAAATACATTCATACATGGTGCATAAGTCATCCATACATGGAAAACAACTATAAGTCATAACATATTGCATCCCATCATATCGCTGCACATCATATCATATATCAAAATAATATCAGAGTACAAAAATTGGACTGTCTGTCCTAAGTATGGCCCGCAGGCTGACTATATAATATCACACTACATAATGTCAATTGTCTGTCATAAGGAGCACATGCCTCTATCACTGGGTGCTCCCTTTGTCCTCCTCATCCCTGCCATGTCTCAAGGATGATGTCCCTCCTATCCTAGGTCCTGGCTGTGGTGGTCTCATAGGTCCACTCACCCCCATGCTGCTCACTGACCTCCGAGAGCGTGCCCTACTCTCTGTCCTCGATCATGCCCGGTATGAAGCTTCTCTCTGCTCTGGTGGAACTGCACTCTCATGTAGTGTCCTCCAATGGCATATCTCCTCTCTGATCTCTACCAACATCTGTGCCATCTCACATGCACTGGCATCCCTAATCGACCCAATATACTCAGTGACTCTCTGTTCTTCTCGCTATGCCTGAGCTATTGCTGTATCTCGAGCTGCTGTAAGTCTGGCTATCTCCACTTTGAACTGATTTTGCTCTATCCTCAAGATAGCATTCTGTCTCTCTAAGCATTCTGTCTCTCTAATGTCACAATATGATCATGCTGACTCGCTATGGTAGCCCTACACATTTCCATCTCCTCTATCCTAGCTGTCTCCGGCTCTATGGGTATATCCTACAATGACTCCTGATTGGCTGAGTCTGGCTCATCCTCATCATCACCCTCATCCTCCTCATCCTCATCATCACCCTCATCCCCCTCATCCTCATCATCACCCTCATCCTCCTCATCCTCATCATCTCCCTTCTCCTCTCCTGTGAGTGGGAAGTCCTCCTATCTCCTCGGTACCGGAATGTCAGGATCTGTTAATGGCACTGGCCGTCGTCGTGCAAACCATCACTCATACTCCTCTGTCATCTCGGTGTCCACCACCTCTACTCTCCAATCCCACTATCTCTACTATAGCTGTGTGAAATCAATATAGGCTATGTGTGGCTGAATCATCCTCCCCCACTGACTCGTCTCTCTATGAGATCAGGAAAAGTGTGCAATCCCTCTAGGTACATCCTGCCTCTCTCCAAACTATCGTCTGACTCTCTCCGGCAGGTACATCTCAATCATCCTCTGGCAGTTCACTGGTCACCCAATCAGGTATCTCTTCTGTCTGCAATATGGTAACTCATCACTATCATCTGACCATCCAGGGCAATCAAGATATGGCCTCCATGTGAACTCTCTCAATCTGTCTAGCTCATGTCGCTAATACAATATGTATCCAAAAGGACCTTGTCTCAATGCTCCCCCATAGCAGTACACATATGGTCAATGTGGTAATACCTGTCTCTCTGCAATCGGTCAACATATGGCTATGTGCTCAAATGCCCATACCTGTAACAATGTGACTCCACAACTCAAAGTCTGCACTCCCTGATATGCTATCTGATGCAACTGAAAATATAGCATAGCCAGCACACATGGTCCCCATGCATACACCGTCCTCTCTGTCACCATCTTCTCTAGCACTCTTCCCCATCCAATAGGGAATCCATGTCCTCGTTTGTCCCCTACTAATAGGCATGCTATCACCACATATCACCGATCATACTCTGATGCCATGGTCTCCCAGCCAATCTCCCTCTCTACGATATCCAAATCATCTGCGTCACACTCAAATAATCTACACAACGCATCTCTCCCTGTCACTGGGTCATACTCTATCATCTCCCCATGAATCAAAATGCAGAGGATATGCCATACATCCTCTAGTTTCACCGTCACCTCTCCAGTCGCCAGATGGAATGAGGAGGTCTCCGAATGCCATTGCTCTGCCAATGCGGTAAGTAGTCCTATGTTTTCCCTAATCTTGGGCATGAATGTGATATAATATATCCCAAGTCCTGCTAATGTATCTCTGTCTATGCTCTTGAGTCTATGTCGTAACACAAAGCAGTCTAGTCAGTTCTCCCGCGTGATCAATGGATACTGTCGACTCTACATCACAATTGGGGCACATTTTGTCAGTTTTAGGGTTTGCTCCTATAGGCTACATTTCCTTGTTTCATGTCCAAATCAGGGTGTTTCTAATCTATTTTGACCTATCCTATCCTTGTCCCCCCTTTTCAGATCATTCACATGCTGTTTTTGACCAAAATTAGGTTCCAGTTGAACAACTGCACCTGTGTTCTATATCCTGCACCTGTGTTGCATTGAGCTGCACCTGTGTGCCCTAAACAAGTGCAGAATACCCTACACAAGTGCAGGATGCGCTCACACAGGTGCAAAAGTCAGTTTCTGCATTCCTTGTGGGCCCCGCAAGCAAGTCCAATTCATAAAATTGACAATATGGGTTTTTGAGATACATACCGCTGCTCCCGCATCGTTTGGTCATCTATAGGTGCATACACATTCTCCAAGGTGATTTTCCATTGGAATGTTCGCCATCTCTCTGCAAGTGTCCTTTTCCAGAGTAACAAATTCTCCTCTTTGGCTAGTGCAAATGAGCAATTTTCACTCTCTTTGTCTCATTTATAGATCTTTGTCAGTGCATAGATGGACGTGCACTCTCTCCATCGTATGCTGGTCATGGTCTTTTGCACCATCATTTGCTTGTCCTTCATGCATCCGATCTCTGATTGTTAGTCTGTTTGATCCTATCATCTTCTGTCATTCTTATCGATCAATTGGCCTCTTTTCTGGCTATTTCTAGCCAATTCCTCGAGGGGGCATGCATATGTCATTGTCAGTGTCTGGGGCATTTTCATTATTGTTCTTTGAAACAACACTTAAAATTGCATTGTCTCAAAGAGGGGCAAAATGTAGACGTCTAAAAATGGTCAACGCTTGCGGAGTCATACTTAAAAGAAGAAGAAGAAGAAGAAGAAGAAGAAGAAGAAGAAGAAGACCCATTGTGTTTCCTTCTTCTTGTCAATTGCAATTTTATGCTCTGGTTTGACTATCGATTCTTGTCAATTGCAATTTTATGCTATTTTATGCTCTGGTTTGACTATCGATTCTGCTTGATTTTACTATTCTTACAATGCTTTGCAATATGTCCAAACTCATGACAATTATAACACTTCACATTCATATTAAATGATGAGGTTGAAAGATTATTGTAGGAAACCGATTGACTTCTCCTACACTCATAACTCCTATGACCCAATCCATTACATTGATAGCAGATGACATTCATCTCTCAGAGTGTAGAAAAAGAGTTTCTACTTTCATAACTCACAATGGGCTTATTCATGAATCTAATGTCAGCTATCCTATGCCCAAATTTGTTACACTAGTAACAATAGCCTAGGAAGTTTGATACATACCGGTTTGGTTTCCTTGATCTTGCAAACATTTGTCTCACTAGGGGTCTTCTTTTCAAGTTGCTGACTCTAGTGAATCCTTCATGATCAACCATTGTTTTGTTCCTAGGATCTGTATTTCGGTATACTGAATATGGTCTTTGGTACATTGATCGAGCATACCAGTTTGCAGGGCGGTTTCTTGCAGCTTCTGCATAAGCCTTCTTACCGATATCCTTGCTTACTGTGAATGTTTTCTTCTCTTTATCTTCACTTGAATAAGTGATTTGTATCTCCTTCCTAGATTTGTCTTTTCTATTTGAACTTTGTCCTTCTTGAAATCCTAAGGCACTAGTATCTTTAGATTGCTTCTATTTGCTCAACATCTTGTCTAAGCCTTATGTGCTACCCTCATATTTGCTCCTCATTTTCAGTTCATCCTTACCCTTTTCAAGCTCATTTCTAAGCTTCACAATTTATTCTTCTAGATTTTGATGCACCTTCTCATTCTTCATCAAATCAGAGGATGTAACTTCACATATCCTCTTGGCTTCTTCCAACTGGAGTTTCAAGTCAGAAATAACTTGATTGGACTCATCCAGGGTTTCCGTCTTTAAAAATGAACAAAAAAGAGAGGGAAATATTGTTGGGATTGGGGGTTTGCCTTCAGTTGAAACCCCATTTTGGAATTTACCAAGTGGTTGTAAAATGTTGCAAGTAAATGAAAGGAATTGTCTGAAGTACAATCCACCTCTAGAAAGGGATGTGATTGAAATGTTGATACCTTTGTAGATGAATTTGCTTGAATGGTATGTGAAATAGGATGTCTTGAATGTTGATAGAAATATCCTCTTCAATGGTTGAATCCTTGTCTTGAATGCAACACCTAGCCTTGAAAGGAGACTTGAAATTCTCAATGCGTGAATGAATTATTGAATGTTTGATGATGATTATGGAGACCTCTTGCTTGCACTTGATTTCACCTATGATCTCCTTATTTTTGCTTATTTTTTGCTTATGAAAATAGGAGGGGAAGTGCTCCTTATATACTTGCCAATTAGGGGTGTTTAGATAATTTCCCATCTTAGGACGACATAGGAAAACCTTTTCTCGCTCACAAATTGATGCCCTATGCAAGGGGGGACCAAAGGGGGACTAAAATAGGGCCAGGACAAGGGTGCCCTATCCTTGTCCTAGGGGACAGGGGCACTGTGCCCCTATCCTACCCTAACTTAGGACAAACAACAACAAGAAGGCAGTGCAAAATGATGAAAAGTGCTAGTTTTTGATGTCATGAGCATGTTTTGGGTCTTTGATTAGGCTGAGGGATTTGTCTGCTAACACAAAGACCCAATGTGGTAAAAAATTGCAAGGGTCATAATTTTATGACACTACATTTAGCCCCCACTTTAGCGACAGTATAAGGGTACGCCAATACTACCAATAATGTACAAGGAGACAAGATTGAAAGACCTTTACCAAGTCAAGGAGGCAAGATGCACCAAGCCCCTAGTGGAATAAGGGTCTTATGACTTTGATTGACAAAGTAAAAGGGAAGATCTGTAGGGAGAACCATGACTGCAAGTAGTAAAGTTCCCCTCACTATGAGTCATGAAAAGAAAGGATACAAAAAATTACAAAGCAAAGCCAAAGTCTGCTAGGTAAGTCCAAGTATCAAGAAGGAAAATATGAGTGGAGTGTATACCCCCATGTTAAAGTGATTGCACATGCCTTATCTAGAGAGATTGCTTTAAGGTAGGATACACCTAAGAGAGAGAAAGAGAGGGAGCAATTTATCACAAGGATTTAGCCCCCAATCGAGGAATAAACCCAAGGATAATGAGCACAAAACACAAAGAACGAGGTGTCTTCACTTTCCTTGGGGTCAGTATGTTGTATGATAACTCATGTATATCATGTATATATGCATAGAATAGTCCTCATTCGTCAAAGAAAGGAAACCACCTTGGAAGAAAGGGAACACATGTGTCTTTTGTGTCAACATGAAAGAAACCAATAGAGATCTCAATGCTTTACATTGTCCTCAAGTAGACATCATTAGGGACAAAAAATAGAAGAATATGGATACACATAGAAGAATGGTCACAAAACAGCAAGAAAGGAGAGAGGTAGAGGATATACGGAACTAATGCAACTAGTTTAGCATAACATCCACCTCCTGATCTTGCTGATCATTATTTTGGGAAGGCAGGAAACACGCCAGAGGAGCGACATTAAGCACAATAGATGGAGCTATCACAAGATCCAAACAAGGACTATGCTCATGTGATAAGCTACTTTGTTCATTTCCAGGAGCTAGGGTTAAGGATTTTGAAAATTATGCAGATAAATAAATGTCAACATCAACATATTCATATTCACTATTTGAAGCATTAGGAGTTCCATCATGAATAACATTTTCATCTATTCCTTCATCAAGATTTATAAAAATAGGATCTCTAACATGAATACAAGTAAAACCATCACATGTTATCTGGAGCTTATGATTTGGAGATTTAGGTTCAACATCTTGCTTAGGAGAAAATTTGGAGGATCGTGCATAACTTACACACGATCCCTGCAAATTTTGCTCAAATTTGCAGGGAAGCTTTGTCTCAACATTCTACTGCTAATTCCAGGTGCACAAATTCATCCCACATCTCTATCTCAAGATATAATCACTTCTTTGTCATTTCTCCACTTAGTCTCAATTTGCTTAATTCAACTAGTATTGGCATTAGGTTGTCATTGATGTCAACTGGTATGGCATGGTCACTGGTGAGTAAGTAGTGCCGACTAGTATGGGTGAAGTAAGTAGTGATGTCAACTAGTATGAAGGATGGATTCTATAAGTAGACATAATTGTTGGCATCCAGCTCAGCTAAGTCCACTATGTCAGTTCATTCTTGATCACAAACCAAAAACATCGTATCGGTATCTGCCTTATGCTACCAGTCTTCTACTTGTTCATACATACTCACCGTTAGACTTGTTTACTGATTGGTACTACACCTTCTTGCATACCAGTTGACATAACTATTTTATCTCTTTGCTTTCTTATGTTTGGTTACCATCCAACATCCATACTGGTAACATCTCCTACTTGAATCCTGCATACACCTTGCATACCGATAACCATCCATATCGGTGACATGCTATACTTACTGGTTGACATCAATGGCAACACAATACCAACAATCTCCCCCTTTGGAATTGATATCAACACACACTTATCACTGTCATATCAGTTCCTTCTCGCCCTTTGACAATAATGACAAAGGGCACAAACAGTGTCCATTATCTACTAGAATACCGGTTCCTTCTCCATCATCCAATATCTACACACTTTTTGCCATTCTCTAGTAGAGTACATAACAAGACTCTACAAGTAATCAACCAATACAATCTCCCCCTTTGTCAAGTCTCCCCTTGTGTCCAACATATGGTTTAGAAAACAAAATATATGGCAGTGAATTCCCCCCAAACCATAGATCTCTATACCGACTTAAGTGCATGAAGCTGGTGACACAACTGATAACTCAATGATGAACCACTAGTATTGAACTGGTACTAAGAGGGGGGGTGAATCAGTATAAACACAAATACAGTCCAAAACTAGTTTGACAACAAATACTCCAAATGACTGGCAAACAGGGATACTGGTTGAAATAGAGTGCAACCGGTAACACCCAGAATAACTGAAACAATATAAACCGGTCACTCACTAAGCTTTCCTCTTAGCTCAATACTATAGTACCATTACACTCTCATGCATGAATAGGTAAACTAACATTAGATCTTCATAATAGTTAGTTCAACATGTTTTATAAACAGGCATAAAACACAGAACCATCATATGCTCAACAGGTAATAACAAAGCATGACAAGATAAAAGCATTACACATGACACACATATTTTTCATGTGGAAACCCAACTGGGAAAAAACACGGTGGGGATGAATACCCACAAGTTTCTTTTGAACTCTTTAGAAGTTCGTTCTATTAGGAGCCTTGTCTAGTTAAAGACATTACAATAGGTTCTGCTAGGAACCGATCCTGTTAGGGATCACCCGATTAAGGGATGGCTATAATACCCAGTTAAGGGTTAAACTTGGTTAGGGTTACCTTGTTAGAGGATTTCAAGAACTCAATAGCTAAAGGATCTCCAGAGCTCTATAGCTTCCCAGAACTCATTAACTTCAAGTTACCCTGTTAAGGGATTTGAATCAAGCCGGTTAAAGCTACCGTGTTAAGGGATTTGTATCAAGCCCAGTTAAGGTTACCCTGTTAAGGGATTTCACAACTATTGAAGTGGTTAAAGATCAACAGGAATTACAATGATCTGGTAACAACACTCAAATGCTAATGCAGATCCGTTTTGGCTCCTTTTCACCTTCTGCACATTCACTTTGCAGGTATCTCTTCTCTCCTTTGGTTTGGAAAGAATCACGTATCACTTCCCTTGGATACACACTCACAACTTTTGCCAACAACCTTAGAAAGAAACATGACATCGACCTTATAGGAAACATACAGGTCGGTAGCAAAAACCCTAAACCCTAAACCTGTTAGGTTAAGCAATTCAAGTGGTTCAATCCTGACCATTGAATCATACTGCATTAAATGCAACAATCTTGAATCGATCTCAAGACATTCTTCATCATCCATTATCTATCAATTTCATGGCGGCTGATAACCCATCACGTGTTATCACCGTTTGACAAACTTCGCACATTCCCGAGGTAGATAGGAATAGTCTTCTTCATGCAAGATCCTTCATGTGCACAGGGCTTATGTGGCAACATGATCTATTCTCCATTATAGTGCTAACTCATCACACAAAGATCACTGAATGAGTCACACAGGATTGCGGTACTCCAATCGGAAATCTTGAAGTGGAAACTACCTACCAACCGGTAGTCACACAATGCTTCCATGTGCCGGTTCCCATAACTACATGCCGGTTCATCTTGAACAAATATGCCGCTTCACTTTGGCATATATACCGGTTCATACATATGTCGGTTCTCTCTTCTCACCTATCACATGTGCCGGTTCACATCATGTCACATATTGACATCAATGACAACATACAATATCATTATGTCTTCATACCAATTCACATAATGCCAACAACAACTCCTAAATTGTGTCTTAGATACTCAAATATGCTTACCGGTAGAGGTTCTGTGAATATATCTGCCACTTTTTCACCTATAGGGACATACTCTACCTTAACTTCCTGGCCTTCAACCATCTCTTTGAGAAAATGGTATTTGATGGCAATGTGCTTTGTCCTCGAGTTCATAACCAGGTTCTTTGATATATTGATTGCACTTGAATTATCACACCAAATATAAATAGAGTTAGATGTTTCTACCTGAATATCCTTGAGGGTCTGTTTCATCCACAACACTTGAGAACAACATGTAGCAGTAGCAATATATTCTGCTTCAACAGTAGATATGGAGATTGAATCGTGCTTCTTGCTATGCCATGAGACCAACTGGTTACCTAGGAAGAATGCACCACCACTTGTGCTCTTCTGGTCATCAATGTAGCCTGCCCAATCAACATCAGTGTAGGCTTGTAAGGTAAAATCCCCTTGCTTGGGATACCATAGTCTATAATCAAGTGTCCCTTGTAGATACCAGAATATCCTCCTGATTGCATTCACATGTGACTGTTTGGGTGCATCTTGAAATCTAGCCACCATGCATATTGCCTGCACTATATACAGTCTAGAAGTAGTAAGATATAACAATCTACCAATCATGGATCTATACAATGTTTGATCCACTACCGATGATTCATCATCCTTGCTCAAATTGCATCCAGTCACCATGGGGGTACTTACCAGTTTGTTGTCTTCTATTTGGAATTTCTTTAACATGTCTCAGCCATACTTGGTTTGAGAGACAAATATTCCCTTGCCTCATTGTGATATCTGCAAACCAAGAAAAAATGATAGCTCTCCAAGCATTGACATCTCAAACTTTGACTGCATCTGATTAGAAAACTCTTTGCACAAGGTGTCCTTGTTCCCTCCAAAAATCATGTCATCCACATATACAACCACAATAATCATGTGGTTTCCATCTACTTTAATATACATATTACTATCTGCATTTCCCTTTTTGAATCCCTACTCCTTTAGATACTTATCTAATTTTGAGTACCATGCTCTTGGAACCTTCTTCAAACCATACAATGCTTTCTTCAACCAACAACAAAGGTTTCATCATCATGCAATAGAAAACCTTCTAGTTTTTCCATGTATACTTCCTCTTCTAAATTTCCATTCAGGAAAGAAGATTCTACATCCATTTGATAGACTTTGTATCCCTTATAGGTTGAAAGGGATAGAAACATTCTAATAGCCTCAAGCCTAGCAACCAGTGCAAACGTTTTTTCAAAGTCTATTCATTCTAATTGAGAGTATCCTTTGCACAATAACCTTGCTTTGTGTCTCACAATCTTTCCTTTTTCATTCATCTTGTTCCATTAGACCCACTTTGTGCCAGTAATGTTCTTGTCTACCAGTTTAGAAACAAGTTCCCAAGTCTTATTCTTCTCAATCTACTGCAGTTCCTCTTCCATTGCATGCATCCATTTGTTACTTTTGCTGGCCTCATTAAATATTTTGGGTTCCATTTCAGTCATGAGGCAGAAATTGACTTGTTCATCATTCCGGGCAGGTCTTCTTCTGGTCTCGACACCATCATTGTTATTACCTAAGATTTAATCTTCCAGATGATTTTTCTGTACATACTAGTTAGGGAACTTATTTGATGCTTCTTCTGGTTCACTGTCAATCTGAACTTCATCTTCATCATCGGTGTCATCATAGTGGTTTACTTGTGCTTGTCTTCCTTTATGCATATCTTCATCAACTCTTACATGCACACTCTCAACGACTCTTCTTAGTCTTTTATTGTAGCATTTGTAGGCTTTTCTATGAGTTGAGTAGCCCAAGAAGATACCTTCACCACTCTTGGAATCAAATCTACCTAAGCCACCACTCTTGGAATCAAATCTACCTAAGCTATCCACATATCTCTTGATGAAATATTTACTTACAAACACTTTGAAGTATTTAACTGATGGCTTACAACAAAAATCGACAATATGAATATAAACAACAATATGTGTGTGGTGCGAGAGTACTCTCATGCTCGCAATGGTCAATTTTGGTTCTTGTGTGCAAAAACCAATGTCACAAGTGTGTTTGGGTGGGCAGGTTTACACTAGGCATGCTCCTCTTGTGCATCCCAAAGCGTGGGAATGTCGAGAATCATACCCTACCGATGTAATCTCTCAAGTGCCTTGAGTCCAAAAAAATGTCAATCTTTTATGAACTATTTCTTCTAATCTAGGACACACATGATCAATCTGTTTGAACATGTGGGGTCCTGTGAGGCTCCTCTACAATTGCCTATCTCAATTTTTGACGAGTCAGAGCCATTTTCAATTGGTAGCATTTTTTGCCTGCTGCAAAAACTGTCAGTTGCATGCAATGCAAAGTTGAAAGATAGGCTATAATTGATTCGGTTTGTCACGTGCACAAACCGGCATCACAAGCATGTCTGGGTGGGTAGGTTTACGCTAGGAATTCTCCTCTTGTGCATCCCAAAGCACTGGAACGTCAAGACTCATACCCTACCAACGCGATCTCTCAAGTGCCCCGAGTCCAAAAAATTGTCAAACTTTGACGAACTATTTCTTCCAATCTAGGACACATATGATCAGTATGTTTGAACCTATGGGGTCATGTGAGGCTCCTCTACAATTTTCTATCTCGGTTTTTGACGACTTGGAGCCATTTTCAATTGGTAGAATTTTTTCGCCTACTGCAAAAACTGTCAGTTGCATGCAATGCAAAGTTGCAAGATAGGCTAGAATTGTTTTGGTTCATCGTGTGCACAAACTGATGTCATGAGTGCATCCAGGTGGGTAGGTTTACACTAGGAATTCTCCTCTCATGCATCCCAAAGTGTTGGAAAATCAAGAGTCATATCCTACCGGCGTGATTTATAAGTTGCTTGACAACTTTTTTGACAACTTTTTTGACAATTTTTTTGACAATAATGACAATTTTTGCTCAATTTGTTTCTAGACTCAATCTATGACTCCTATGACCCGATAATTACTCAAACAATTCTCCATGATTATACAAGAATCAATAATGCTCATGATTGACCTTATCAATAATGGTCATGATTGACCTTATCACATCACATAAACTCAAAACATAGTCACAAAACATAGACACAAAAAATAATCACAAAACATTGTCACATATTATTCAAAAATTTGCCTCTAAATATGATCAAAACAACTCTTGGTTATTTGAATATACAAAAAAATATCTTACGAATTATCTCATGGGCTTTTATACAAAATTTGGCATTACAATATGTGTGATTCAGCTCATCGCCATTTTAATATACAAAATTTGGCATCTAAATATGTACAAATCAACTCATTGCCATTTAAATATACAAAATTATGCCCCTAAACATGTAAAAATCAGCTCATGGGAATTTATATATACAAAAAATGAATATAGCACAATTCGTCGACAATATGTACAAAATTCTCAAAATCATTCTACTTTGAACCATAGAATCAATCAAGTGAGCCTTCAGGATCGTCTCTAACCCATATTGTGTCAAGTATTGTCTCTCTAAAATTCAAATTTTTAATCATTTGAACAATTAATTGACATCTTGTGGTTTGGTTTAAGTTTTCAAAATAGTTTTGCCATATTATTTTAACTATTCTCCTGCAAGTTCATTCATTCATTTTATCGGGCATTGACTTCAATATATTCTCATGAATGTCAATTAGATACTTTGGTTTCCTACGAATGATTCTAGGAGTTGTTAACATCAGTGCATTGTATAAATTCAATTCACAAATAGAGCAGGTGTATGTTAATCATTTATTTGATTATTCAATGTGATATCTTCTTCAATTTCATTAGGTTCATACGGTAAATCAAATGTCTCTTCTTCAATTGCATTAGGTGCATTATGTTCATTTGGTAAATCGAATTGAGATGTTGAGGATGACATACCTTCTTCTCCCATTGTTCTTATGTCATGCAATTTCTTCATATGTTGCCTTTGTCTTTCCTTTTCAGCCTCTCGTTGTTCCATCGTTCATCGCTTGTTCTTTCCCATGGTTGATATCAGTTGTCCTAAATAGAATCATATTACATATATATGTAAACAAAAGTTCATAAACAAACAAATAACCATAAATATGCATCTTATCATTATTTTTTTGAATCAAAACTATAAAAAAATCACAATGATATTGACAAAACTAATAAGAACAACAATTCAATCATTTAAAATCATGCAAAAACAAAAAATTCACTTACTTCTATGTATAAAATAGTGATAGAAGTTCAGACACAGTTGTAGTGGGGCCTTCAACAACCTCAAAAACTTATTTTGAGGCCATTGAGGCTCTTGGGAAAATAAAAATATGTCTAAGTACCCCATATGGGGTATATTAATAACCGCATGTGCGTTGTTAGTCCCTAAAATGTTGGCAAGCCCAACAATATTTTTTTTTTCACCTTGCATGTGCTTAGAATTCATAATTAGCGTGTACATGCTCATATGCCTTAAAAATGTTATGGTAGGGCAATGAACTAATAGGCTCAGTACCTCATGCGCACTATTTGTAGTAAAGAAAATGTGAAGGAAAAGGGAGAGAGAGAGAGATGCACCTTGTGCACGCTTGAGAGGGGGAGAGAGGGAGACAATACACATACATACACACATATGTGTGTATATATATACTTAATATATTATATATTATTATATACATATATATAAATATTATATATTATATATTTATATATTATATATAAATTATATATTATATGTATATACTGTTAGTCCCAACCGATGCTGAGAGGGGAGGGGTGAATCAACACTTTACTGATTTTGTTTCAATTAAAATCTTTTAACTTATCACTAAATTAACATTTATCAATATAAATAACTATTGCAGAAGAATAACTATGCATGAAAAGATACACAGTGACACCAAGATTTATCTCATGGAAACCCAAATGGGAGAAAACCACGCTGAGTAGGAACTCACAAAAATTGTACTCTTCTGGAGTACGCCCGGTGAAGAGCAATCCATGTTAGGAGATTACAAAGACACTGTTAGGTGCCACCTGGTTAAGGGATTTTGTCTAAGGCCTGTTAGTTCCTTTACCTTGTTAAAGGTAGCCTTATCAAAGGTCTTAAAATCATCAATTAAGATGACACCCGGTTAAGGGATTTTTACAATGGGCCCTGTTAAAGTCCATCCTATTTAGAGATTTTAGTTGCAATGGTTAGAGAGAAACATAAAGATGATTTGCTAGAGTAGCTACTGATTAGATTGATCAGATCACACTAAAAAATTACACTATGTCTGCATTAGTTGTGTTTGCTCTGCACAACACTGATTTACTGAATGTACCTTCAACTCAACCCTCTTTCGATTCGCTGATCCTTGGATTGCACTCTGTCGGTCCTTTGTCACTTGACTTAGCACTCTGTTAAACTCCACTCTATTGGTCCTCTATCACTCAGCTCTGCACTTTGTTATGTTAAATTCAATGATAGTCCCAAAGACACTGAGAGGGGGAGGTGAATCAGTGTCTAACTAGTTTAATTTATATTTAAACTTATTAATAACTTTGCATCCCAAAACAGTGTACCGATAAATAAGAATTATTGCAATAAACAGAAATAATAGAGACAACATAGAAACACACCATCACAAGATATTTAATGAGGAAACCCGGTGTGGGAAAAACCTCGGTGGGATTTGTGACCCACAATATTTACTCACTGGCCAATGAATAAATACTAGTTACAATGAGGGGCCCACAAGTAGGGAGGCCAACAACCTAGAGCTCACTGCTCAATAAAGAGTCACACTGACTACAAAATGGATTATTAAATCCAATACAATGTACTGCTCAAAACAATATCTCTCATGCCAGGTTCAGTACCAGTTTAAGCTCAATCAATAACCAAAACCTTTGCTGTCAACTATATCACCTTATACAAAATTGCCTTATTGCACATTATAACTTTCTTCCATCTCCTTAAATAAAATGACCTATAAGATCTCATACATATACGAGTCTTTTACAATATACCATGTTGGCTTTACAAAAGATAATTAAATTACAAAACAATTCATATAAATAAAACTTTATCCCATGTTGGCTAGGGTGCCGATATGCTTGTTGTCAATGTAATCTGAATGCCGGTGAAGTGCTTGCCGGTGCCGGTGTCTGCCAGTGTATGAAGTTTGTGATACCGAGCATGTAGAAACCAATTATCGGTGACTTTCCAGTTGTTTACCAGATGGTTGCCAGATGGTTGCTATCAATGACAACATCAACTATTCTCACAAGAGTGTAGAATGCCAACAATCTCCCCCTTTGGCATTGATGGCAACACTCACGAGAAAAATGAAAACTGTTATCCAAAAACTGAAATCCAAAAAGATGTGCTCCCCCTGAGCAAGTTATCTCCTTTGTATATGCATTTTTCTCTCCACTACTCCCCCCTTTGACATCAATGACAAAGGATGTCAATAAAAGAGTACAAAAATGGTACCTCAAGGTTTGTGACCAGTTGGTTATAATCTGAAAGATGTCCGCCAAAATCATATTCAGACTCTGCATAAATTTGTTGCCATCATCTAAGGTTGCCTTAGTCTGCTGGATCATACCGGTGAGATAGTGCATCTGCTGCTCCAATGACCGTTCTCCTTTTACTATTGCCTTAGACAATTCAGTCCTCTGAGTAATCAGATTATCCAGCCTCAGACCAATTTTATCTTTTAGTTCCCAGGCATTAGACTTTATCCTTGCCTTCTCTTTCTCAAGTTTTTCTAATTTCTCCTCAGAGACTGCCATTTCCTGTTCAAAAAATGATATGAGTCCAAATGAACCTATAATATTATCCGCAATGTCATCAATTTCTTTCTGTGTCTTCTTGATCTCCTTATCAATGTCCTCAGTCAAACAATGAGGCTTACATGCTTCCCTATATAGCTCCATATACTCCAAAATTATAGAGTTAAGTACCTATAAAAGTGTATCTACATGATCGGTACATTTCTTTATTGTGTTTTCAAAGAATGTGTTTTTCTCTTTTTCAACTCTCTCCTTTATAATATCCTCATTTACCTTGTCTATAGTTATAACATTATCAGAAATGAATTTGGACAATGTGTCCAATTTACCTAAAGAATCCTTAATGTGATCTATGTTACAATTTGGTGCAATCATCTTAAGAATAGGTAAGGTGTTATCAATTGCCTTAAAAGCCAATGTATTGCAGTCAGTTATCCTCTTAATGGAATCCAAAAGTAATCTCTGTGATATTGGTAGGTCTGAATTCACCTGTAGACGTACTCGTTTCAGCTTTAGATTTCATCTCAACAGATGTCTGACCAATGACCTTAACTATATCCTCTTTACTTCCATCAAATGTATCCATTTTTCTTTTATTTTCCTCTGGTGGATCTGTCTGTGTTTGCATCTCAACCTTTAATGGTTTCTCAGTCTATTTTAGTGTCTTTGTACTTGCCAGTTTTTCAGTCACAACATGAACTTCTGCCTCTGTTTGTTTCTCTGAAAGCTGTACTGCCAGATTCTCAGTCTCCGGTGGCCCTGTGCTAGTACCTTTATCTTTAGTAGGTTTTTTAGTCTCCATCGGTTGCTCTGTTTGGGTTGGTATCTCAGTTTCCTGAGAGTCAACTGTTTGTGCTAGTTTCTCTGAAATTTTGCTATTATCAACACTGTCTGCCTTAACCTCTAAATTATCCTTATCCACAACAATGTTTGCCTCTTGAGTATCCACATTCATTGTAAAGAGTATCTCAGACTCTAGATTAGTATTATCATGTGTTATACCTTCAGTATCAGGAACCAGTGGATCTTCTGCGTGTACCAGTGGAGTATCCAAAGGAGGCAGTGGAAGGTTATCTATAACCTTTATTTTTGGAATACCACCAACTTTTCCTTTACCCTTGTCCTTATCTTTTTGATACACTTTGAATGTCCTTTTAGTTCTTCTCTTTTCTTTTTGCTTTTATTTCTCTACAAAGAATATATCCCATTTGTCTGTAGTCTCATCTGCAATCTCTTTTACCCTTCCAACCATAAAGCTTACTTGCTGGTGTCCACTAACAAATACAGATCAGTTAGCATCAGAGATAAGTTCATCAATTTCTTCCTTGGAGTTTACCAGATGAACAAACAAGAGTTCTTCAACTTTTAATTTCTTATCCAATTCCATCACTGATAGCCTTTTTGCTTCTAGTCTCATGAAGAGATCATTTGGTAGCTCATCAATCACCTCTATCAAAACTTTCTTATATATATCCAAGTGTAAAATAATGCTTTCCTCAATGGTGTTTCTGTTAGTATAATTTGAAGAAGTATACCATTTATTCACATTAGATAGATTACCTTCCCATGTTATCTCATTCAGTAAATCATTCAATGTGGGGGTAACTGGTGTCTATTTCTTCTTAGGTGTAAGTTTCTTCTTCAGTTCCCTAACTACCTGTTGTTTCTTCCTTAGTGTCATGGTTTTCTTAGGTGAAGGAGAGGGTACTAGTGAGGGTTTTCTCTTCCTTTCTACTCTTTTAAACTCAATAACCTTACCACTGTCAGTGTCGGAAGATGTTACAACTGGTTAAATATGTGCTTCAGATTGTAGTCCTTCAAGTTCACTTGCCGATATACCATTGATGTTCATGATATTTACTTTGATTTCCTTTACCTTCTTGGATGCATGCCTAATGAATTTTTCTCTTTTCTTATTCCTTTTCTGCATAGATACTTTACTCTCTATGGTTTCTGCATTTCCAATGAATTCCTCAGATGGCTCCCTTGTTGCATCAAGTAGAGATTTAGCATAAGTTTCCAAAATAGATAAGTCTACCTTATATCCCATCTTTGTAACCCTAATAGTTCTAGGACTGGTTGCTTCCATCCAAGTTTCATCTCTCTTAATAACAAAGAAAATTTCCTTGTCATATTTATCAACTATACTTTGTGGTAGTCTCTCTCTTGCTCTCATCTTAGATTGGAATGTTTTGAAATAGTCTGAAATGTTCTTAACACTATCAGTCCCCATACCGGTGAAAGCATCTTGTATCTATTTTCCTACCGGAATGTCATAAGAAAAATCCTTATGACCTATGTCGGGTATCTCCTTGGTAAAGTACAACATTAGGCATACCAGAAGGTTTCCAAAGTGGACAGTACCTTTCTTGTCACCCTTAATCTTCTTCAAGTTGTCAATTAATTCATCTTTAAGCCATTCACACACATCAATCTTAGCATTATTGTGTACCATTTCATATGAACTGTGAATACATAGGCTAGAAACAAAATTTAGTCTATTTGCATGAGTAGCTTTGTAACCTAGTATCATACTCACACATCTTACATTTATGTCCTTAACATCATTTATTCTAAGTGACCTATTATCAAATGTTGCTCCGGTTAAATCCATAACTCCTCTATTAGGAATCTTCTTGGTTTTATCAGGCCTACTACCGGTTGAAGGTAAACCAGTAATTGCCTTAATTGCTTCCCTGGTTATTTTGCAAACTGATTCTAACCATATAAATTCTCCATGGACTCTACTCAATACAAGTCTGACAACTTCCTTAGGAAATTCAGGAATGTTCAGAATCTCTACAAAACCTAAATTTTCCACAATCTTATGTTCGGGTTTGATTACTCCATTTTCATCAGAAATGACCTCATTAAACATTTTCTTCAACTCCTCAGTCCCTAGGTTTCTATGTTGCAATATATGTAAATTTTAGGATCTTCTGCAAATGCTACACCTTTAGGGATTTTAAAAAATGCTCCTACAGAATTATCTTGTTTCACAATCTCGAGGATAATCTTGAATACGGGTCTAGGGTGTTTAACTTTTTCCATGATGTTAGGGTTCGAAATAAACTCTGGAACAAAATATGAGGAAGCCTTTTCAAAGATAAATACCTCTAAATCAAAATTTTGAATGCTTGAAAATTACTTCACAGCTTTGCCTTAGAATGCCTTGCTCAATTTGGTGCTCTTTGATCATTTGAATGCTTGGTGAGTTCAAAATGAGGGTTTCCCGGTGCTTTATAGCCAAAAATTTCTTTAAAACAACATCAAATTCTCGCTGGTTAAGTGAAAACTTAACACATCCGCCGGTAAAGAAGACATGTATCTTCTCACCATCAACCGAGGGTAGAATACATGATCTTCAACTTTCTGCAGTACCCCCTAAGGATTGTTCCTTAGTTAGATGAAGAATCTCCTGTCGGTGGAGGATTACTCTGTTCTATCGGTGAAGATATAGTTTCATCAGTTCTCTGATCACTCTTCCTGATCCATTATTTTGAAAATTCTTGCTTAACTTCATCTACCTTTTCTTTGCCCTTCAAACTAGATCCTTTGTTGTTTGCTGGTGCATTTTTGCTTCTACAGAATTTAGTGATATGTTCAATCTTGTTACAAGCATAACAAGTTACATTATTCCTTTGAATAGCCTTTCCATATCCTTGACCGGTTTATGATCTGCATTGGTTAGATAAATGCCCAAATCTTCCACAAACATAGAATTTCATATTCATTCTACAATTTTCTAAATGATGACCAACTTTGTTGCATTTGGAACATTGACCTGTGGGTGAGTTTGTATTCTGATTATTTCTAAATCTACATTGATTTTCTCTATGACCATATTTGTTGCAATTGAAACATTTGCCATTAAATTTATAAGCATTAGGTTGTCTTACCGGTTTGTTTTGATCTTGACTGTTTGCAGTACCAGAACTTTCTCCATGTTCAAATCCAAGTCCATTAGTATCTCCATTAGGTTTCTATTTTTTTAGCATGTCATTAAGTTCTTCTAAACTTTTCTTGAATTTGTCTTTGTGTTTATTTGCAGTAGCAAACTCATTCTCCAGAATTCCAACTTGTCTCATAAGCTCAATTTTATCATGTTGCATGTGAATCAAGTTTGTCTTTAACATATCATTTTCATGACCAAGTCTCAAATTTTCATTTCCAGCATCATTAAGTCTCCTAGTCAAGTCTTCTTCATTCTTCTTCCTGTCTTCAATATCTTTACATAACCTCATAGTCATATCTTGCATTTCATTTTTCATATTACTGTTTTCTTGTCTCAATTTGTTTGTAATGTCTCTAAGAGTTTCTTTTTCATCATCATCATTATGCATCTTCTCATGAAGTTCTTTTATTTTATTTTGTGCTATAACAAAGTTCTCCTGAAGTCCTTTAATGAATTCCTATGCAATCCTCAGATCATCTTGTTTGATATTCTTCAATTTCTCTGCATCAAAATCTTCAAGGGCTCCTTCCAACTGTTTTCTTAAGTTCTCTATCTTTACCCGTGTCAGAATCTTCCTCAAGCTATTAGGCTTTTGAAAATAGAGGACCAGGGTTTGATACCAATTGTTAGATTCAATGACAGTCCCAAAGACACTGAGAGGGGGGGGGGGTGTTTGAGTCAGTGTCTAACCGGTTTAAATAATATTTAAACTTATTAATAACTTTGCATCCCAAAACAGTGTATCGGTAAATAAGAACTATTACAATAAACAAAAATAATAGAGACAACACAAAAACATACCATAACACTAGATATTTAACGAGGAAACCCAATGTGGGAAAAACATCGATGGGATTTGTGACCCACAATATTTACTCACTGGCCAATGAATAAATACTACTTACAATGAGGGGCCTGCACATGCAGGGAGGCCAAGAGCCTAGAGCTCACTACTCAATAAAGAGTCACATTGACTACAAAATGAATTATTAAATCCAATACAATGTACTGCTCAAAACAACATCTCTCATGCCAGATTCAATACCGGTTTAAGCTTAGTCAATAACCAAAACCTTCGCTGTCAACTATATCACCTTATATAAAATTGCCTTATCACACATTATAACTTTCTTCCATCTACTTAAATGAAATGAGTCTTTTACAATATACCATGTCGGCTTTACAAAAGATAATTACATTACAAAACAATTCATATAAACAAAACTTTATCCCATGTCGACTGGGGTGCCCGTATGCTTGTTGCCGATGTAATCTGAATGCCAGTGAAGTGCCTGCTGGTGTATGAAGTTTGTGATGCCGGGCATGTAGAAACCTATTGCCGGTGACTTTCCATTTGTTTTCCAGATGGTTTCCAGGTGGTTTCCATCAATGGCAACATCAACTATTCTCATAAGAGTGTAGAATGCCAGCATGTTAAACTCAACTTTGCCAGTCCTCTGTCACTCGGCTTTGCACTCTGTTAAACTCCCCCCATGTACACTTTCACATTATCTTAACTCACCTTAACAACAACCATTACAAGAATGAATTATGTGAATTTATTGACCCTACAGTCTGTCGCCAACTTTCCCTCCAAAACATCCTTTTCAAAATTCTATTACCATGCCTTAAATCACTCCCTTGAAATCATTGTAGGAATCTTTGTCAAGACAGTCGAACATGCTGATAAGTCTTCTAGTTGACTGGAGAAGACTCTTGGTTTAACTGAATGTTACTAGTTTGTCGGTTACTGACTCTACCATTGTACCAGTCAAAATCTGCCTAGTCAGTTTCCTCCTGTATATCGATATGTTCTTTGCTTAGCCAATGGACCTCTTTTGTGCCAATCTACTCACTGCTTTCTAGTCTACTTATTGCTTTCTATTCTACTCACTACTTGCTAGTCTACTTACTTCTTGTCGATCTACTTACTGCTTTCCGGTCTACTCACTATTTATCCTATTTACTTATTTCTTTGCTGGTTGACCTCAGTATACTAGTCTACTTACTGTCAATAGACTGTGAAGACTTAAGAGATGATGTTGCCAACAATGACAACCATATCATTCATCGGCCATATAAAACTACACCAAAATGACAACGAACTCCCCCTTTGGCATTGGTGGCAAATACTACAAAACAATACAAAATTGTGCCAGTTCTGGCCCCTGTTACTGACCTCTGTAACTCATAACTCACACTATAAAAGACTCCAAAAATTCCCCCTTTTTCAATCAATGGTAAAGACTATCCAAAAGAATTTTGTCAAAATAAATCAAAAATCTCTTTGAAGTTTTCTTGAGCCACTTTCAAAGAAGATTCCAATGAAGATTGTACCTGTTTCATGGTGGTGAAGTGGCCATGTGAGACTATAATGAAGGCCTCCATATCATCAACAGTCTTGTAGTCGAGTTCACTTATTAGGCAGTCTGCGTCTTTAATATACAGTTGCATGAAATCAATAATTGGTTCTAGATAGCACTAGAGCTCTAACAAACTAAGACTTCGTTTGTCTTCTTCTTCTTTAAACCTTTTGATTTCATGATTTAGCATTTTGACTTTTCCAGTAAAGGTTGATGCTGAATTGGTAAGAGGATCAAAAGAGCTTATCAAATCTTGAATTTCTTTTTGAATCAAATTTATTTTGTCTTCTAAATCTTTGATTAAGGCAAGAAAACTTGAAGATTTCACCAGTAGTTGACCAACTTGATGCAGTATATTTTAAACTTCTTCTGTTCTGGTGGAGAGAGAAACTTTTCCAGCTGATATTTGTTCCATTAAGTTATCTCCTCTCTTCATTTCATATTACCTTACTCCAACCTTCTACAGATCGGTTGCCTCTGAACTGATTACTTTAACAAGTGTATCCAACTGATCAATAATGGGCGCAGTATCATCGACTGCAATATGCAGGATTAGGTCAGAGAGAATTGTCTTGGTAGAAGTGAGAATTCTTGCCTGCTTTTTCTTTCCTCTCTATTTAGCCTTTTCAGCTTGGATTCTCAGTTTTTCTGAGACATTCATCAATTGCTTGGGGGTCATTTTCTTTATATCAATGACCGAGTCTCCCTCTTCTTCCTCCTCCATTTCTTCTTTCTTTTCTACAATCTCAACTTCTGAACTAGTTGCTATAATGATTCTTCCCTTCTTCTTCTCACTTTCAATTTTGAAATCTAACTTCCTCTTTGTTAGAGGAGTATCCATCATTTCTTTCTTATCCTCTGATTTCTTCTCTTCCTCTTTTCCTTCTTCAGAGAGAATAGCATTTGATGTCAATAAGGTTCTATGAGGTGTATCCTCATAATGAATGTCTTCAATTATCACTTCATCTTAACCGAGAGCCTTAGTTTGATCATCTTCCTTTATCAGTGTTATGTGAGCCGGCTTCTCAACATCCTTTGCCAGAATGGGAATATCTAACACAACATTTCCTACAATCTCATTAACAGAGAAGACATCAAAATATTTAGTAGAGTCTTTTCCTTTACCTTTTTCTTTGTCATGGATAGTTGTGCCTTGATTATGTTTTGTTTCCCTTTCTATTTATTCTTCAAATTCCTTTTGTTGAGCCATGATTTTCTTCCACAAGGCAACACCTTCTTCGTGCACTGCCTTCAATTTCACCTATTGCCACTCTCCCTGTTCTATTTCTTATCTTGAAGTGTTAAATGCATGCTTTAGCCACTAGTGAAGCTTGCACAAGGTCTAAATCATGTTGCACTTCCATGAGTGCTTTTATTCTGTGTTTTTTCTCCACAACTAGAGCTGTTTTCCATCTCCCTTCATTTTGATCTTGCAAATCTGATGGGATTATTCCATATAATTTATTGGGTGTCCTACAAAACTTATGCAAGTTCCAAATGAGGGATTCTTCAATTTTCCTTTTATCTTCGTCATTACTGAGAGAATATGTTCTCGCAACACCAGACAAACCTCTAAACTCTTTGATCCCATAGACCAATTCATCAATTGTTGGAGATTTATTTCTTCCTCCTTCTAACCTCTTTAATTTCCACATTTGATAGGGTGTCAGTGATATCACCCTCTTTCTCATCCTTTTTGATCTTTGAATCACTCTTCTTCTTTCTGGTATAAGTCACTCCTACCGGTCTATCTTTACTTGGGGAAGATACAAGAGTACCTAGATCCTTTTCTTTTGAGTATGTTGCAGGCTTGGTTGCTGCAGTCCCCTTAGGTTTTGTCTTTGACACTTTCTTCTTTCCACCTGTTAATTCTTCATCTTTACCAGGTGTGATCCTTGTTTGCTCAATAGCACCGATGGAGGTAGTGGTACCAGATGCTTCACCTCCATATTTCTTTTCAAGGGTATGAATCATTCTTCTTACTTTTCTTTTTATAATTGGCACCTGAAGTTCCTATTTTATTTTGTAGCTTGCCTCCTCACATGTTCCAAATCTCTTTACCTTTGAGTCTACCAATTTAGACAGTTGCATATTAACATGAATTTTAACAAGATCTGCTATGTGAGGTCTCACCTCGACTCAGTCTGTCATTCAGTGGATTTTATATTTAGATGATTATGGATACTTTATTTTGATGCATTTTTGAGACTTAGAACTTATATGATTTCAGGATTTGGATAACATTGCTATGATTTGATGATTTTACTTATATGCTTTATGAGATAGAACACTACATGATTGTTAGATAAGATGATATTGCAATGATAGATGTCGTTATTTAATTTGCAGGACTTTACTATGATAATAGAACTATGATGTATGGTTAAGTTTATGTGAATTGGGATGAAATTGTTTATGAGAATTTTGCTTGATAAAAGATGTATTTAATCTGTGCAGATGCAAATTTTATGCAAGTGATGATGTCTATTGTTATACTTTTAAATTATATTATATATGGATATTTGGAAGTACTAATGTGTGAATTGAGATGCGCAGGAAATTTACCATGTGACCATGGAAAATTACGGAGAACCAAACCTAGACTTATGTATGTTCGTAAGCCAGGGTTTGTCTATTTGGAGAGACAACACCCCGTTTGTGTTGTATTTTATTCATAACAGTATATGCTGCATGAGTGTTAAGTGTTATTTAATTTAATGTGTAAAAAAAACCACAAGAGACAATTCCATGTTTTAAATTTGTAAAAGTGTTTTATTTGTGTCACTTGACACATGTGTGGATTTAAATTTAAATGTTTTATTTTTGTCTCTTGGTGGGAAAGTGTCTAACTCTAGTTTTTCTTAAATAATATAATGTGTTGTCATAAATACTTTGGGAATATAATATTTGGGGTGGTCAACATATGTTTGACCCGAAAATAAATTTCAGAGGGGTTTAAAATGGGTTAAATGAACACCTAGGGGTAGTTTAATAGGGTTTCCTAAAGCCCATAAGGTATACCTAGGGGTTAGGAGTAATTTTAGGCAAGTTTCTACTTTTTAATGATCTTTTTAACGCTTTAAAAATTGGCTTTTTTGAGTTGTGCGAAAATTGAAAATTAGAAGTTTAAATCTAATTGAGATTTTTCCTTTTGGAATGGGAGTCTTTTTGCATTCTGCTTTTCTTTTTTTTTTTTTGGTTTTTAGAAACTTGTGAGAACTCAGAGAAGGGGTTTCTTAAGTAAGATTTTTGGGAATTGGAGGGTAATCACCCACTCTCCATTTTTGGAGACAAGAGAAATTTTGAAAAGAAAATAATAGTTTTGGAATAGAAAAATTGACTAAGGGTAGAAGGAAAAAGATTCGTGGATTGGGCAGCTCTTCCTCAAAATTCAAAACTACCATTGGGCAGATTAAGGTTGGTTTGATCATTCCTTAAAATGGTTATTTTCTTGCATGTGTTTGAGTGTATGAATGGTGAAAGAAATCTGTGTTTTTGTGTATGTCTTGTTTTAGAATTTCATTTGAAAATCCTTCATTATGCTTGTTGTGTTTTGGGAGTTTTCTCAAGACCTCTTACTCTTGGGAGAGAAGAGGATCTTGTGGGTGGTAGCAGTGACAACCCTCGAGTGAGAGACTCTCGTTTGAGAGAGATCACAAGGGATCTTTGTGTGACCCTTGCTGCATGGCCTGTTTGTGCAATGGGGGTCATAAGGAGGGATATAAGGCTAGAATGCCTTTGGGGGGCATAAGGAATATGGGGTTGAGATTCTTGATACATTTATTGTGCCATGATGTGGCTACTTGTTTTTCCATACTTGCAGTTCTCCTTAGGGTATTGGTCCACTACCACCCTTGAAAAGATCACCACCAAGGTGTGGTGCTGTGAAGCCAGGTTGGGAGTGTGTCTGAATATCTGTATGTATTTTGCCTTCCATGTGTTTGCTTGTTTGTTACCCGTCTTGGTATTGGTTCTCCGAGCTCGGGGGTGGCTACCAGTTAGCCTAGGTTGGGAGGTGAGCACTTCGTGGTCATATTGTGTTTTATTATGCAGGAAAAGTCAGGAGAAGAGAATAGGAACAATGATAAGATGCAGAAGATTATTGTTGAAGATACTTAGATCCATTTGCAGCTCTTTGTTTAAATTTGATAGTAGAAATTTACCTCATTCGTTGAATGAGAGGCAAGTTGTAATTTTGAGATAGGACATGTGATTTAATATTGTAGTTAAAAAAAGAAACATCTTGTAATATTTGCAGAATATTGAAAGAGTTGTAAAAAGCCAGATATGTTTCTATTTCTATTTTGAAAAGTAAAGGGATTGCTTTGATTTGCATGCAAAAGCTTCTTTTGTAAAATAAAAAAAAAAGAATCAGTTTTATTGAAATCTGAGTTCTTCTTTTTAGCTGAGAATCTATCTCCATTTTAATTGCAGAAAATCATGATTTGCATTTGCTGTTAACATGTAAATAAATTAGTTGTTTTATTAATAGAGAAATCAATGAATGTATAGAAAAGTATATTGTATCTCTAAATAGTATTTCCTAAATTGTATTTCTAAATAGAGTTGATAAAAAGCTTAGCAAAAGATTTACTTCATTCTTTTTATTAGCAAATAAAAAAAATAAAAAAAATAGAGCCTAAGCTTATATACCAATTATATATATATATATATATATATATATATATATATATATGTGCGCATGTGATTTGATTTTACATAATGTTTTTCCTTTGTTATTTTGTTTAAGAATTTGCATGTAAAAAAACTTTCGAAAAAAAATATAATTATATATTTTTACACTTTTAATTTTTATATTTATAAAATAATATAAATATAAATATATATATATATATATATATATATATTTATATAAAATATTTTTTTTTTTAAAATAATAAATAAAAAAAAAAAGGGATTTTGGTTGCTCGCGGACCCCATTGTGTGTGCACACAGTGTGGGCCGCGCGGCTTTCACTGTGCGAACACACAGTGTGGGCCGCTTCGGCTCCCACTGTGTGGACACACAGTGTCGGCCGCGACCGCCACTGTGTGGACACACAGTGGTGTGAGCTGCCAGCGGCTCCCACTGTGTGGACACACAGTGGTGCCGCGCCGCCACTGTGCGTTCACACAGTGGCGCCTTTGGCCCCATCGCCCTTCATCAAAACCTGCATCAAAAAATGGCCGCCGTCGTTGTTCGGCCCTGTAAAAAAATAAGAGATAAAAAAAAAAAGGGTTAAACCCTAGCCCGGGTAGGGCTGGGGTGATAAATTAAAATAACCAGTTTAGTTGATTTGGTTTTAGAGTCATTTTATATAAAATAAAAATCCCTAATTAGGGTTGGAAAAATATTGACTTTTATATTGGAAAGTTATTATTTTTAAAAGGATATATATATATATATATATACTGGTTGTATTTTTGGAGTATGTATTTAATAGAGATTTAATATATATAAATACCTCCGTATGATTACTAATAGGAAGTAAAGAAAGAGAAATATATAATTTTAAGAATGAAGCCTAGTCTTATTATTTTAAATGGATTTAATGTGATAAATACTTAATTTTGCCCTAGTTAATTTTATTAGAGCATTAAAATTTTAAAAATGGATGTTTAGATTATATAGTCATATTGGAGATTGAATTAATTTTCCTCTCCTATTTTCTTTAACGTGATTGATTTAATAAAATTTAATGACTAGGTATCTCGTGGAGATAAAATTAGACCAGTTAGATTTCCGCAAATATAATTAAACAATAATCGATGCTTGGTTCATTTCAGAATTAGCTCGAATATAGTTATGGCAAATTCATTAACGCTTGTCGTGTGAGCGAACTTGTTAATTAATTAGTATTTAAAAAAAAAAAATCGTTCCGTTTTTGCCCTAAATTTTGGGCATGACATTTTGGTATCAGAGCAAGGTTTCCACACTAGGAACCTTACTCCACTTATGCTTCGCCTTAGAATATTTAAAATTATTTTGTTAAATTGATTTTATCAGACTTTTGAATTTAATTGAATTAATATTATTCTAAAAGAAATTAATTAATTACTTTGCCTTATTTTCCTCATAGGGTGCCTCCGACGACGCGACAAGCTCGCAAGCGCGGACGGGGTCCTAGACGTGTGCGCATAGCATGCGAAGAGGTAGAGAGGGAGGCATCGGTTCCAGAGGAGAACCCAGGAGCACCTCCCGAACAACCAAATGAACCTAACCGAGACCTCTTAGCAGCCATTCAAAATCTTATTGGCATAGTTCAGGAAAGGATCCCAGCAGAGAACCCTCAGGTTAGGAGTCATGACTCTGGGAGTCATAGATCTGTTGATAGAGAGCGAAGCAGGAGCCCAGCTTCGATTCCTGTAGAGAGTCAGGGTGGTAATGAGCCAGAGTCTGTGCATATGCCAGGACCACCTCCAGCGATGAAACCAGTTTATTTTGAGAGAGCTCATCGAGATCCAGGGGATCTCATCAGGGAGGTCATGCGCCTCCAACAACCATCCTTCGGAGGGTCTACAGATGGAGTAGAGGCCGAGGCATGGCTTTTGAGTCTTGAGAGGTGCTTTGCATTGCGTTCTTATGAGAGCAACTTGAAAGCACGTGTTGCAGTTCATCTTTTGAGAGGGACAACCTCCACTTGGTGGAGACAGGAAGAGTACAAATGCGGATTAGTTCCTGATACTCTCATTTGGGAGATATTCACAGAGAGGTTTCGTGAGAGGTACCTATCAGAACACTTTAGGCAGCGTCGTATAGACAAATTTCATGATCTCCAACAAAAAGGCTTGTCAGTAACCCAGTATGAGAGTAAATTCTTTGAGTTGTTGCCTTATGTAGATTATCTAAAGGATGAGAAACTTCTTGTAAACCGCTTCATCAGGGGATTAAATGCCGGTATAACCGGGCCTGTTAGGATGTCTGCTCCAGAGAGCCTTCGGGTTGCTGTAGAGAAGACACTGATTGCCGAGGAAATACAGGTCAGACCACAGGACAATAGGGATCGGTTTCAGAATCGAAATCCTGCACCTCAGACTTATGGATTCTAGAAAACCACATTGGAAAGGAAACAACTGAAATTCTCAAGGGTTCTCCAAACCCCCTCTTCCACAACAGACACCACAAAACCAGAGGCAGAAGCCTCCACAGTATCAGCAGGGCTCCAAGCCCAAGCAGTGGCAAACTCAGGGACAGAAACAAGATCAGAGAGCACAGGGGTAGTACACACAGCCGACGGGGACTCAGTAGTCCTCCAGGGGTGAGTATAGCGGATCCAGTAGGACAGGAGGTCAGACATTCTCTAGGCCTCAGGGTGCCCAGTTTCAGGCATGGGGTGCTTGCTTTACGTGTGGAGCCATGGGGCATATGGAAATGGATTGCCCTCAGGGACAGGTGGCAGGGAGTCAGCGGATGGCCGCTTTAGAGCCGACAGTTGGTGATATGGGCAGGTCCCATAGAGTATTCGCAGCGGTCGACAACCGCCAGGCTGAGCATCAGGCCACGGTTATTGAATTTTCAGGTATAATCAAAGGTAACAATGTATCTATTTTGTTTGATTTAGGAGCTACTGACTCCTTTATATCTCCATTGGTTGTGGAGCGTTGCGGGCTAGTGGCAACTAGACAGGGTGTCAGTTGGGAAGTGGAATTAGCTTCAGGAGCTAGAGTGTCAGTGGAATCAGAGGTTAGGGCATGTCAGCTGCAGATTGGAAAGACCACCACTTTAGTAGACCTTAGAGTGACTCCACTTGGATCTTACGGAATCGTACTTGGCATGGATTGGCTTTATGCCCACAGAGCCAAGATGGATTGCCGCCTGAAAAAGATCGAGTGTGAGGATGATCATGGTTCGCCCATAGTTATTACCGGGATTCAGAGGCCCGTGTCTCTTCGTATGATCTCCGCAATGCAACTTAAGCGGAGCATGCAGAAGGGATGTCAGCTTTTTGCTATCACTATCAGCGACAGAGGAGAAGAGGAAGAAAAAGAAACATCGCTCGATGACCATCCTATCCTTAAGGGATACTCAGATGTATTTCCTTCAGAGTTACCGGGAATGCCTCCCCGTAGAGAGATTGATTTTCATATAGACCTAGTACCAGGAGCCGAGCCAGTTTCCAGAGCACCTTATAGGATGACCACAAATGAGTTAAATGAACTTAAAATACAGCTTGAGGAACTCCTTGAGAAGGCTCATATTCATCCTAGTGTATCCCCTTGGGGTGCACCAGTCATCTTCATTAAGAAGAAGGATGGATCTCTCTGATTGTGTATGGATTATCGACAGTTAAATAAAGTAACCATCAAGAACCGATATCCTTTGCCCAGAATTGATGATTTATTCGACCAGCTTCAGGGTGCCAAAGTCTTTTCCAAAATAGATCTGAAGTCAGGATACCATCAGTTGAGAATAGTGGAAAGTGATATCCACAAGACCGCATTTCGCACTAGCTATGGTCACTATGAGTTTACCGTAGTCCCGTTCGGACTTATGAATGCCCCAGCAGTCTTTATGAGCCTCATGAATGGGGTGTTCCGTACCTTTCTAGACCGTTTTGTTATTGTGTTCCTCGATGATATACTGATATATTCTCGGAATGAGAAGGAGCATGAGGAGCACCTGAAACAGGTATTGCAATGTTTGCGGGATAATCAGTTGTTTGGCAGTTTGTCAAAGTGTGCTTTCTTTCAGTCTAAGGTTAAGTACCTTGGGCACATTATTTCCGGTGATGGGATCTCAGTTGACCCATCAAAGATTAGGGCTATTATGGATTGGCCAGTGCCTACCAGTGTGACAGAGGTCAGGAGTTTTATGGGCTTAGTAGGGTATTACCGACGTTTTGTCGAGGGTTTCTCTAGAGTCGCACACCTTATTACTTCTCTTCAGTGTAAAGGGAAGAAATTTGAGTGGATAGAGAAGTGTGAGAAGGCCTTTTAGGAACTCAAGAAGGCACTTACTAGCGCTCCTATCCTTGTTGTACCAGATCCTACAGCTGACTTCATGGTTTGTACAGATGCTTCACTAGAGGGTTTAGGGGCAGTTCTTATGCAGGATGGTAGGGCCATAGCTTTCGAGTCTAGGAAACTTAAGACTCATGAACTTAATTATCCCACTCACGACCTTGAGCTCGCAACAGTAGTGCATGCACTTGTGAGGTGGAGACACTTCCTTTTAGGACATCACTTCGAGTTGCATTCAGATCATCAGAGTCTTCAGTACATCTTCACTCAGCCGAACCTTAATGCACGTCAGAGGAGATGGATGGAGTTCTTGTGCGAATATGATTTTGATGTCCACTACATCAAGGGAAAGGAAAATGTAGTTGCAGATGCCTTGAGTAGGAGACGTCACGAGGTTTACACCATATCCATGGGCATGGACTTGAGAGACCGTATACTATGGCACTTGCCAGAGGATGGATGGTATGTAGAGGTTTGTCAGGTAATACGATCTCAGGTTTCTCTAGAAGGGAATTATGTGGATTATTCTTTGGAGTTCGATGGACTGTTACGCCACAGAGGGCGCATTTATGTACCTTCCTCCGGAGGGTTGCGAGAGTTCATTGTCACGGAGGCTCATAGAGCTCCTTATGCAGCGCATCCTAGGGTTAAGAAGTTGCATGCTGACTTGAGACAGTTGTATCATTGGCCAGGAATGCGGCAGCTCATTGTTGAGGTAGTAGCTCGATGGCTCGAGTGTCAGAGGGTAAAGGCAGAGCACCACCATCCAGGTGGTTTGCTTCAGTCTCATGCTATACCAGAGTGGAAGTGGGATACTATATCCATGGATTTCATCATTGGTCTTCCTATGTCTTCTCATCGTCATGATGCTATTTTGGTGACAGTTGACAAGTTGACCAAAGTAGCTCACTTTTCACCAGTTCGTACTACATTCACAGCTCCAGCAGTAGCACAGGTGTTCTTGCGAGACATTGTTAGACTTCATGGCGTGCCCCACAAGATTATTTCTGACAGGGATTCTCTTTTCACTTCTTCCTTTTGGAAGTCATTGCAGGCAGCTATGGGCACTAAGCTCAATTTCAGTACAGCCTATCACCCGGAGACAGATGGTTAGACAGAGAGGGTCAATCAGGTGTTAGAGGATATGCTTCGCATGTACGTCATGGATCATCAGACCTGGTGGGAGGAGTATCTTCCCTTAGTGGAGTTTGCCTATAACAATGGGCATCACACTTCTTTGGGGATGCCACCCTATTAGGCATTATACGACAGGCCTTGCAGGACGCCCTTGAGTTGGGATCGCATAGAGGATAGAGTTGCTATTGGTCCTGAGTTAGTTCGGGATATGGAACAACAAGTGGATTTGATTAGGCAGCGTCTCAGAGAGGCTCAGGATAGACAGAAGAAATATGCTGATGCAAAGAGGATAGATCGTAGCTACTTGGTTGGAGACAGAGTTTTCTTGAGAGTGCGACCGCATAAGAGTCCAATCCGTTACGGAAAGGGTTCTAAGCTCGCACCTCACTTTGTAGGACCTTTTGAGATTCTTGAGAGGATAGGACCAGTTGCCTACCGTTTAGCATTGCCACCTAGCCTGTCATGCATCCACGATGTGTTTCATGTTTCAGTTTTGAGAAAATATATCTATGATGAGTCTCACATTTTAGATTGGGATGCCTTAGAGGTGGAGTCGGACGGGCAGCTAGCTTTGGAGCCCATTCGCATTTTGGCATGCCGTACATTGGCCCTTCGAGGTCGAGAGCTGGACCACGGTAGGGTCCAGTGGGATTGTTATGATGAGGTTACGACTTCATGGGAGGATGCAGCACGTATGAGATCAGAGTACCCCCACCCCTTTGATGAACTCCAGGAGGACGTTCATGCCTAGAGGGGGAGGATGTGAGGCCTCACCTCGACTCAGTCTGTCATTCAGTGGATTTTATATTTAGACGATTATGGATACTTTATTTTGATGCATTTTTGAGACTTAGAACTTACATGATTTCAGGATTTGGATAACATTGCTATGATTTGATGATTTTACTTATATGCTTTATGAGATAGAACACTACATGATTGTTAGATAAGATGATATTGCAATGATAGATGTCGTTATTTAATTTGTAGGACTTTACTATGATAATAGAACTATGATGTATGGTTAAGTTTATGTGAATTGGGATGAAATTGTTTATGAGAATTTTGCTTGATAAAAGATGTATTTAATCTGTGCAGATGCAAATTTTATGCAAGTGATGATGTGTATTGTTATACTTTTGAATTATATTATATATGGATATTTGGAAGTACTAATGTGTGAATTGAGATGCGCAGGAAATTTACCATGTGACCATGGAAAATTACGGAGAACCAAACCTAGACTTATGTATGTTCGTAAGCCAGGGTTTGTCTATTTGGAGAGACAACACCCCGTTTGTGTTGTATTTTATTCGTAACAGTATATGCTGCATGAGTGTTAAGTGTTATTTAATTTAATGTGTAAAAAAAACCACAAGAGACAATTCCATGTTTTAAATTTGTAAAAGTGTTTTATTTGTGTCACTTGACACATGTGTGGATTTAAATTTAAATGTTTTATTTTTGTCTCTTGGTGGGAAAGTGTCTAACTCTAGTTTTTCTTAAATAATATAATGTGTTGTCATAAATACTTTGGGAATATAATATTTGGGGTGGTCAACATATGTTTGACCCGAAAATAAACTTCAGAGGGGTTTAAAATGGGTTAAATGAACACCTAGGGGTAGTTTAATAGGGTTTCCTAAAGCCCATAAGGTATACCTAGGGGTTAGGAGTAATTTTAGGCAAGTTTCTACTTTTTAATTATCTTTTTAACGCTTTAAAAATTGGCTTTTTTGAGTTGTGCGAAAATTGAAAATTAGAAGTTTAAATCTAATTGAGATTTTTCCTTTTGGAATGGGAGTCTTTTTGCATTCTGCTTTTCCTTTTTTTTTTTGGTTTTTAGAAACTTGTGAGAACTCAGAGAAGGGGTTTCTTAAGCAAGATTTTTGGGAATTGGAGGGTAATCACCCACTCTCCATTTTTGGAGACAAGAGAAATTTTGAAAAGAAAATAATAGTTTTGGAATAGAAAAATTGACTAAGGGTAGAAGGAAAAAGATTCGTGGATTGGGCAGCTCTTCCTCAAATTTCAAAACTACCATTGGGCAGATTAAGGTTGGTTTGATCATTCCTTAAAATGGTTATTTTCTTGCATGTGTTTGAGTGTATGAATGGTGAAAGAAATATGTGTTTTTGTGTATGTCTTGTTTTAGAATTTCATTTGAAAATCCTTCATTATGCTTGTTGTGTTTTGGGAGTTTTCTCAAGACCTCTTACTCTTGGGAGAGAAGAGGATCTTGTGGGTGGTAGCAGTGACAACCCTCGAGTGAGAGACTCTCGTTTGAGAGTGATCACAAGGGATCTTTGTGTGACCCTTGCTGCATGGCCTGTTTGTGCAATGGGGGTCATAAGGAGGGATATAAGGCTAGAATGCCTTTGGGGGGCATAAGGAATATGGGGTTGAGATTCTTGATACATTTATTGTGCCATGAGGTGGCTACTTGTTTTTCCATACTTGCAGTTCTCCTCAGGGTATTGGTCCACTACCACTCTTGAAAAGATCACCACCAAGGTGTGGTGCTGTGAAGCCAGGTTGGGAGTGTGTCTGAATATCTGTATGTATTTTGCCTTCCATGTGTTTGCCTATTTGTTACCCGTCTTGGTATTGGTTCTCCGAGCTCGGGGGTGGCTACCAGTTATCCTAGGCTGGGAGGTGAGCACTCCGTGGTCATATTGTGTTTTATTATGCAGGAAAAGTCAGGAGAAGAGAATAGGAACAGTGATAAGATGCAGAAGATTATTGTTGAAGATACTTAGATCCATTTGCAGCTCTTTGTTTAAATTTGACAGTAGAAATTTACCTCATTCGTTGAATGAGAGGCAAGTTGTAATTTTGAGATAGGACATGTGATTTAATATTGTAGTTAAAAAAAGAAACATCTTGTAATATTTGCAGAATATTGAAAGAGTTGTAAAAAGCCAGATATGTTTCTATTTCTATTTTGAAAAGTAAAGGGATTGCTTTGATTTGCATGCAAAAGCTTCTTTTGTAAAATAAAAAAAAAAGAATCAGTTTTATTGAAATCTGAGTTCTTCTTTTTAGCTGAGAATCTATCTCCATTTTAATTGCAGAAAATCATGATTTGCATTTGCTGTTAACATGTAAATAAATTAGTTGTTTTATTAATAGAGAAATCAATGAATGTATAGAAAAGTATATTGTATCTCTAAATAGTATTTCCTAAATTGTATTTCTAAATAGAGTTGATAAAAAGCTTAGCAAAAGATTTACTTCATTCTTTTTATCAGCAAATAAAAAAAAAAAAAAAATAGAGCCTAAGCTTATATACCAATTATATATATATATATATATACATTTATATGTGCGCATGTAATTTGATTTTACATAATGTTTTTCCTTTGTTATTTTGTTTAAGAATTTGCATGTAAAAAAACTTTCGAAAAAAAATATAATTATATATTTTTACACTTTTAATTTTTATATTTATAAAATTATATAAATATAAATATAAATATATATATATATATATATTTATATAAAATATTTTTTTTTAAAAAATAATAAATAAAAAAAAAGGGGATTTTGGTTGCTCGCGGACCCCACTGTGTGTGCACACAGTGTGGGCCGCGCGGCTTTGACTGTGCGAACACACAGTGTGGGCCGCTTCGGCTCCCACTGTGTGGACACACAGTGGTGCCGCGCCGCCACTGTGCGTTCACACAGTGGCGCCTTCGGCCCCGTCACCCTTCATCAAAACCTGCATCAAAAAATGGCCGCCGCCGTTGTTCGGCCCTGTAAAAAAAATAAGAGATAAAAAAAAAAAAGGGTTAAACCCTAGCCCGAGTAGGGCTGGGGTGATAAATTAAAATAACCAGTTTAGTTGATTTGGTTTTAGAGTCATTTTATATAAAATAAAAATCCCTAATTAGGGTTGGAAAAATATTGACTTTTATATTGGAAAGTTATTATTTTTAAAAGGATTAATATATATATATATATACTGGTTGTATTTTTGGAGTATGTATTTAATAGAGATTTAATATATATAAATACCTCCGTATGATTACTAATTGGAAGTAAAGAAAGAGAAATATATAATTTTAAGAATGAAGCCTAGTCTTATTATTTTAAATGGATTTAATGTGATAAATACTTAATTTTGCCCTAGTTAATTTTATTAGAGAATTAAAATTTTAAAAATGGATGTTTAGACTATATAGTCATATTGGAGATTGAATTAATTTTCCTCTCCTATTTTCTTTAACGTGATTGATTTAATAAAATTTAATGACTAGGTATCTCGTGGAGATAAAATTAGACCAGTTAGATTTCCGCAAATATAATTAAACAATAATCGATGCTTGGTTCGTTTCAGAATTAGCTCGAATATAGTTATGGCAAATTCATTAATGCTTGTCGTGTGAGCGAACTTGTTAATTAATTAGTATTTAAAAAAAAAAAATCATTCCGTTTTTGCCCTAAATTTTGAGCATGACATGCTACAACCTCATAACCCATAGGTGGAACCCAAAAAGTTCTGGGTTGAACCGCTTGAATGATACAATAGTCAGTGTCTACAAGAAAATAAATGTTGTCTTTGTATTTTTTCACTATATCGGTTGGAATTCTTTCCCTCTTGTGCATCCTAGTTTGAAATTCCTTAAAATATCCCCACATTGTTTCACCAAACTTATTTCCCAAATCCCTAATCATTTCACCTATCTTAACCATGATAGGTTTCTCATCTGACCATACTACATTACCCTTACCGAGGAAAAGGTTTTGCACATAGAAAAATATACATACTAGTAGTGAGCCATATTTGAAAGATTGCTTCTTGTACTTCTTAATTCTTTCCATGTTCACCATAAATTGGCTTTGAATCATCTCACAAATATCATAGGTTGCATCCTCTTTGATAATTTGATAGCCAACATGTATGGCACTACTTGGCACACTATTCATCTGGCTTGATTGATAAACCCTGTAACTGAACATTGCAGAGGTAAATCTTACTTTAGCATCCTCAATATGGGTGATTGTCATTGCTCTACTATGACATCAAGATTTGGTTAGCCAAATGACTTCAGTTGATGAAATCATTCTTAGGGTTAATGCTTCATCGGTTGCATTGAACCTTGTCACTCTTCGAATCACTTCCTTTGTAATCTTGATTGATGCATGAACTTCCAGCCACAAAATTGATCATGAACCTTTCTCAATACATATCTAACCCAGTCGTCGTGAAAATGATTAGGAAAATAAATAGCATTAGCCAAACCCTTGGTCTTTAGAGATAGAGCACCAATCATGTCGATTTCACCGACTTTCATCGGATGCAACTTGAACTCGGGTTGGGGTTCTTTGATAGCTTCAACCAACACAGGAGTCAATATCGGCGTTGCCATGATGACCTTCAAACAAGCTTTTCTTAGATGAAGTTGAATACCTTCTCCTTGGGAATACCAAACACCAATATCGCTCTGCTTGAAATTTTTGCACAAATAAAGCTTAGCAAGATTCCAATTGCCTATTATCGCACAAGAGCTCGAGAGATTCACAAGAATAGAAGGATAAATGAAAATGTGTTGACATTTCCTTATTTATTTGTTGATATTTATTGGTGTTATAATACAACGGTCAGTTTTGAAACTTACTATTTAAAGTACACCGATTTGACTTTACCAGTTATTTGTTACCGATACTGATACACAAATAACTAACTGACAAGATATTCTTCAACTAAGAACTTTTAGAATAGCTTTTATGCATCACAACTATGTAGATAGACATATCCTTATATTTGTAAAGGGGATTCAAAAGTAATCTTACCATTTGTGCTCCCCCTAAGCATCGATATGCCTAGTTTGAAGAGGAGCTATCATCACCGGTGGATGATGACTTAGTTTCTGAAAGATTTTCTCCTTCTTTTCTTTCTTTTCTCTTGATCCATGTTTTTTTCATTTCATTCTCCACCTCTTCAATTGTCTTCTTCCCTTTTAGTTCATTTTGTCCTTTCTTCTTGCCAGACTAGTTCTTGTCTCCAGACTAGTTATAGGATTGATTTCTACACTCTCTAGCTAAGTGACCGATCTTATGGCAATTGAAACATGCCATACCAGTTGTCCTCCATGATCCTGCATTATTTCTCTACCCCATTCTCACTGTGCAATTTGCTGCAACATGACCAAAATTACCACAGGTGAAACATGTGACTTTGAATTGATTATTCCTTTTATTATGATTAATTGGTTTGAATGGTTGTCTTGATACATTTGACTTGAGCTTGCATTCTTCAGATTTGTGTCCAAACTTATTGTATGTGAAGCAATGCCCATTAAAATTTCTTCTATTTGGCATATTGCTAGATTGAGATCTACACTCATAAGCAATGTGGCCATACTTAGGACAATTATGGAAATACCCATCAAATGTGAAATTATTCTTTTGACTAACTGATTTATTTCTATAGTCATTAGTCTTATGACCTAATTTACCATAATGATTACATGAGGATTTAGAGAATTTCATACCTTTCACTTCAGAATGGTTCCTTTTATCATCCATCATCTTTTTGGATTTAGATGATTCACTAGTTTTCATAGGGCCCATACCAGGGTAACCAGGACCAGTTGTGTCTTTTGTCCTTCTTTGAGCCTTCAACTATCTAACTTCTCAGATCTTTCATTGAATTTTCTCAGCTTCTCATTTCTCTCATTCTCAGCTTTCAACTCACTCTTGAGTTCTTCAATCTCTTTCACCATCTTTTCCTTTTATTCTGTGTTGTCATGCAATTGCTTATGTATGTATTCATTCTCTTGAGTGAGAATTTGGATTTCTTCATCTTTCTCAATCATGATTGCATCATTTTCTCTCAGAGCATCTTTAGCTAGCCTCCTGGCTATTTCAGCCTTTGATAGTTCTTCTTCTGCTTCCCTTTTTCTTTCATCAACACTTCTGTTGGCTTCCAGTATCTCAGTCATTCTTAGGGCCTGACCTTCATGTTCTCTTTTGAGATGTGTTATTTCTTTGATCTATTTCTTGTTCTTTTCCATGTTCTTCAACTTCTTCAGATCCACTCTGTTTAGAGAGTTGATCTATGATGTCATGACTCTCATTAGCTGTTGAGCTAATTCCTTCCTTTTTGCAATAGATTTTCTTAGTCTCTCTTTCAGTTGAGCAATGATTTCATTTGCTTCATCAATCTTCTTCTGATACTGGTATTCTTCCATGATCTTTATCCTCAAGTTTTCAAGCTTCACTTCAAAGGAGTATGGCTCTGATACCAATTGTTAGTCCCAACCGATGCTGAGAGGGGAGGGGTGAATCAACACTTTACTAGTTTTGTTTATGTAGTCACATAAATCTGTCCACTTAATTAAATAAATATTTACTATTTATTTGATTATTTAACCATCAATCAGTAGTTAATTAAATTAATATTTAATTAATTCATCCTCAACCTCTTCTTCTATTAACTAAATAAATTATTCAATTTATTTAAAATAATTCATTAAGCCATACTCTAAATCAATTAAATGAATAAAGCACATTTATTTAATTTAACACCCTTTTTCTCCTTTAAATAAATAAAACAAATATTTATTTAAATCCCTAAACCACCCCCCCACTTGCATTCTCATACAAATGCATGTTGTACCTATTTAGTTGAAATAATGAATTTTATTTTAATTAAAATCCTATTTTCTGTCACCCACTTACTCTTCTAACCCATTCTAGACTCTTCTAACCCATTCTAGATTCTTCTAACCCCTTCTAAATTAGCCTAATCCCATCCCCTAATTATTGTCACATTCCTAAGAAACTTGAAGTCACTTCTCAAAGCCTCAAAGTCTTTGAAAAGCATTAAAGGCTTTATGTCTTCAACAAGTTAACCCCTAAAGTCTTCCAAACCATTAATGGCTCTTACATGACCATTAATGGTTAAAATCGACTCACCCACATGGTCAGAGACTTTCCCTCTAACTTAACCCCCATCTAACTCATGTGTCTCTTCAAGCATTCATTGGATAAAGCCATTACTCATTGGATAAAAGCTTTATTCATTCAACTCAAGGCTAACCTTACCTCCTAAGGTAACCATCATGTCATCTCAAGCATTTAATGCTTCTTCCCTCTCCTCTCAAGCCATCTCATGTTGACATTTGTCATCCTAGGATTGGGTTGAAAGCCCTCACATGTATCATAAACCCATCAATCCTCACCCTTGTTGAGATTACTCAATCTCAACCATCCATTGCCCTATTTTTCCTATAAATAGAGGCCATTCCTTCTCCAAAAACATCTAGAAATCTTGTATGCATCTAACTTATACCAAATTTGAGAGAGCATCTAGGAGCAGTTTTCTTTGTTATTTTGGATAAAATTAACATAGATTATTTAGGATTTCTCATATTTATCTTGTTGCATTTGCATAATTTAGTCATTTTCATAATCTTGAATCTCCATAAGACATCCATAGTAGTGCAAAAAGCTGAGGGCTACACTCATGTGGAACTTGGAGAGGAGAGGAACAAGGGAGGAGAAGCTATGAGCATTTTGGAGAGAATTTGGGAGGGTTTAGTGTCTTTCCTCCATTTTTGTGTGTTTTCTATAATATGTTTGATATATCTCTTGATATGCATGCTTAGGATTGTAGTTTCATTTCTATTTCATTTTTGATTGATATTAACAACACTAACATTTTGAATCTTGTGTTCCTAACATCCTTTTTGTAGTGCATCATTTGGTGAACTTGATGTGAATCGAACACACAACCTTCTGATTAAAACAAACTAACTTTTTTGTAAAAATTGCCAAATTACCACACACAGGTTGCACTTTAGTGCTATTGAGTGCATTTTAGCACCTTTGATAGCTGAGGATTTAGTGCTTTTGTTAGAGTTTTGGTACTTCTGTCAGAGAAGTAGCGCCTTTGTCTGAGTTATAGCACTATTGTTGGTTAAATAGCACTACTGTAACTCTTTTAGCGTGATTGTGCTCTCTGTCTGACAGAGATTTCATTTTTTTTGACAATTTTAATTAGCACTTTTGTCCATCTTGTAGCGCTATTGTTGTTCTTTTGGCACCTTTGTTAGTTTTTCACTACGTTTGTATTAAAGTAGCGCTTATGTGTTTACATAGCGTAGCGCTTTTGTAACAGAGAGTTGAAAAAAATATTGTGTAACCAAAAATTAAAATTTTAGGCTTGTAGAAGCCCACCAAAAACCTTCTTTTCACTAACTATTGTCTTTTCTTATGTAGGTTTTTTCTAACTTCTTGTTTTGCAGGATTCGAGGAGTTAGGGATTTAGAAGGTTTATTTTCTTTTTTTCTTTTTTTCTAAGCTTTGCTTTTAAAGTTAGATTTAAAAAGAATTAACTTTACTTTTTTGGTTTAAAATCAACTTCATCTTTCCTTTTGGACTAAAATAAACAAAATTTTCAATTTGGGCTTAAAAAGAATTTCACTTTGCAAAGTTAAAAAGAACCACAAAATCAAACAAACAAATTTTTTTTCTTGCAAGTTAGGGACACACTTTCATTTTGGGTTTAAAATAAACAAACAACTTTCATTTCTTGCAAGGTTAAAAATTCACAATCAACTCTTTATCTTGCAAAGTTAAAAAGAACAAACAACCTGTCCATTTTGTTTGCAAACTCGCTTTTACTTTGAGCAACGTGCTTTCAATTTTATTGACCAAGATTTTTCAATTTCCTAGTTAGAAAACAAATTGCCTTGTGAGGTTAAAAAGAACACCATGGTTGTTGGAGAAAAATCTCCAAATAGCATATAGATCACATTGCGATAAAATCAGTTAAAAAGAACAAGTGTTTTCAGTGTTTGGCACACTTGTGCAAAAATCTATAGAGTGGTCCCATTTTTAACACACACTATCCTCTCCCTTGGCTATCATGGTCCTAGGTGCAAGAGAAAAGTGTTAGTAACGCTCGAAATTTTTATTTTTTAAGAGAGGCCTGCCAAGAGACACATCACTCTTGGGAACACCCTTGCATGGTAAATCCTTCGAGCCACTATAGAAATCAAGTGAGAGCAAAAGCTGTAGCTATTCCTATAGTGTAACTTGCCGACAGGACATATGGGTCCCACCACAAGTTACAAGGCTCTTAAGTGAGTCACCGCAGAATGAACTTAGGTCCAAAGACATCGAACATTACTAAACATCTTTTATTATAGAAGCCCACCCATTCTATTGATTGAGGATATTTATAAAAAGTTCAATGTAAGAGCATAGATGGTTTTTCTCCCAAGATACTCACCATACATATTTCTTTGAGTAGAAACATGGCTTTTTGAAAGGCTACTCGTAGCTTGATAAAAGTGGTGACTCCCCCATCATAGGGATCATCTATCAATAAGGTATGTAGTACATTATAACTTTCTCCACAACCAGAGCTGTTTTCCGTCTCCCTTCAATTTGATCTTGCAAATCTGATGGGATTATTCCATATAATTTATTGGGTGTCCTACAAAACTTATGCAAGTTCCAAATTAGGGCTTCTTCAATTTTCCTTTTATCTTCGTCATTACTAAGAGAATATGTTCTGCCAACACCAGACAAACCTCTAAACTCTTTGATCCCATGGACCAATTCATCAATTGTTGGAGATTTATTTCTTCCACTCCTTCTAACCTCTTTAATTTCCACATTTGATAGGGTGTCAGTGATATCACCCTCTTTCTCATCCTTTTTGAGCTTTGAATCACTCTTCTTCTTTCTGGTATAAGTCACTCCTACCGGTCTATCTTTACTTGGGGAAGATACAGGAGTACCTAGATCCTTTTCTTTTGAGTATGTTGAAACTATGTCACACAAGACATAGTATATCACATCCTTACCTACCCTGACGAGATTCATAAGGTATGTAGTACCAAAGTCAAAGAAATATCAAGATGTGGGCTGAAAATATCTCAAATAGCCATTGACCTTAGGGATAAAGTGTGTTTGAGTTGTCTTTGTCTTGTGTCAGACCAGTAACAATTTGAGCCGACTTCAAGCTTTTGGGAAACATAAAATACATTTGTAAAAAAGGTCAATTAAGTTCATGATTGGGTTGATTTAGACCCACACCTACTTTTGCCTTTTGTTGAAAAGGGGCAAGGTTATTGTGCTTGTGTGCTTGCTGTGTTTTCTTGTCAAAAGAAATTCAAAAACAATTTTAAACTAGGTATTCATCGAACAAATTTACATCCAACATTAGTAAACAAAACAACATCAACAAGTGAAATAAAATATCAGTTTGTATGAACATCACTCACATCTTAAGAAGAAAGAGTCTTCATCAACAAGCCACATTGAAGAAGAGAATTGATTTCAAAAGCTCTTATCAAAAGAAGGAAGTTTTTCTATATCAATAGAATTTTTTTTCTCTCACATAGAGCCTTCTTGCGCCATATGCACTTGTATCTTCAAGGTAAATCCAATGAATTTGACAAGGAGCCCTTGAAAAATAGAGCTTTTACTCAGTATAGAGCCTTGGATTATCGCAAAAACAAAGGGGGAAATATCAACCCTTCTTTCTTTCCAAAAATATGTATCACCTACAATGAAGCTCGAGGGGAACCACAAACCCCTGAGAGAGAGGAAGAAGTAGAAACCCCCTTTGTGACAAAAAGTTTTTATTGAGGTTCATATTCTATCCACTTTCACCTTCACACATCAAAACTTCATTTCAACTCTCAAAACACAAAAAGGTCTTGTCCTAATTTCTTTTAAATATTGCTTAAATCAAACCAACAAACCACTTTTAGGGTGTCTCTACATCTAGGATCAATCATCCTAAGAGGCATTTCTACACAGGTTAAAACTAGTTTTTGAGTGCATTCTCTCATTACTAGGTAGCTTGGTTTGTAACACATCTCAAACCTTGCTATACCTTATCACAACAAAGTTGTTGAAAACACAAGAGCAATTCACAAAGAACTTTGGTAACATCCAACCTTCAGTATTAGAGATCCATATTCAGAAAATTTCACAAACACTTGTCTTTCATCAAACATTTCATCACCACCTCATAATCACTTTCACCAGCCTCAAAACTTTCAAAAACATGCCTCAAACAAGATCAATGAGAAACTGACAACTAGAGATTGAAGACGAGGAGGAAGAAAACCTCAACAATTTTCAAGAGGCCATTGGAGGAGGCACTAATGATGAATATCCTATCACTCCAACTCCCAAAGATATAGAAAGAGCACAAAAAAATCCCAAGTTCAATAGACTCTTTGACAAAATCCTTAGAAACAATGCAGATGCTCATTTTCTGAGACTTTCTCAAGAGGGTTCTAAACTACCCTCTAATTTTGATATCGCACAAATACGACAAACATCTGAGAAACATAATTGTAATGATGGTGGAAGCGGTAGAGATTACTTCCGCTATGACCTTAATCATCAAGGGAATTCTCCACCTCCTCCTCCTTCAGAAATAGACATGTTGAGACAACAAGTATAAAATATCACTCAACAACTCAATAGTGGTGTGAAGACTACTCGGTTTTCACTTAACAATATTTGTCCCTATCCTTTTGATGGGAACATTCTTATGCCACCTTTTCCATAAGGGTTTGAAACACCCAAATTTGAAAAGTACAAGGGCAAAGGAGACCCTAGAGATCATGTACGAGAATTTCACTCAGCTTGTTTAGAGGTGGCCTATGAGGATACCTATCTAATGCACCTTTTTCCTCAGAGTTTGGGAGGCACAACCACACAATGGTTTTCACAATTACCAGATGGCATTAGAACATTTGAGGAACTAGTTAAAAAATTCATCGCTCATTATGCACATAACATAGAACGAGATGTTACCATGGCAGATTTATGCAACACCAAACAAAAACCAGGGGAGTTGTTCTTAGCTTTCCTACAATGGTGGAAGCAACTATCTAGCAGACGTTCTCTTCATTTGCCTGAGCAAGAACTAGTGGAAATATTCATTTCTAACTTGAATGATGAAATGGAATTCCATCTAGACATGAAGGGTATAGAATCCTTTGAAGAGATGATCACTCAAGGATTAAAATGTGAAAGAGCCCTTATCAAAAAGGGACTTATCAAGATCTACAATGAACCCAAAGATGGTCCTCATCTACATTATAATAGTGATAAACCCAATTTTTGGAACAAGAACAATAACATCGTTAATGACGGGATAGTGGATGCATGAATATTAAAAATTGCACAACCTGTGGTCAGGTTTGCAGGACAAAATCCCCCTCTTAACAACAACACCATCACTCATCCACAAAATCAAGGTTGCAATGCACCACAAGAGGAACCAAAACAAAGGCAACAAAAGTACAAGCCAAAACACACGTACACACCCTTAGGGGAACCCATTGGAAAAATATTGCATCAATTGGTCTCTTTCAATCTTGTGACCTTATCGAAAACCTCTAACTATGAGCGTCAGGTCAAACCTCCATGGTGGCTTGATAATGAACATTATGAATTTTACCAGGGAAAAGCACATAAAACAAGCAATTGCCATCGACTGAAATGTTCTAGATCTTATTGATAGAGGAGAAATTGAAATAGAAGGACATGACCCTAAAAAAACCAAGGATGATCATCTAATGTTCAAGAATCCACTTCCATCACATGATCAAAGGGGTCCTTCCACCTCAGGGCGAAATGAAGATACTACAACTAATTATACACAAGCTGCATATAATTATACTATGAATCACCTCTATGATGCTGATGAACAAGTTGCAACACTCACCATCAAAGATCCAAATTCTGTATGCAACATTGTTAGGTGTCATAGAAAGATTACCATTCGAGCAACACCACAAGGAATGACACCCCTACCCAAGCAATATAATCTTGTCGAACAATTGGATAAAATGCCCATACTCATTTCTATATTAGAGCTTTTGCGCTTATCCCCCTCACAAAAAAAAATCTTGGATCAAGCTCTCCAAGAAGCATCTATCCTCACCAACCTCAACAAAGATCAATTTCAAGCCATGGTTGGAAATCTCAGGTCATCACCATGCCTCACTTTTTCTAAAAGTGACAACACTTCATTCCAACAACCACATAACGCCTCCCTCCATATTGAAGGATTTGTAAACCAAAATAGAATCAAGCGAGTCTTGATTGACAATGGAGCCAACTTGAATATATGAACCTTGTAGTTGGTCACAACATTGGGATATGTCATAGAATCAGTGGATCCTAACAAAAAGATAACCATTAAGGCCTATGATGATGCAAAGCATTCTTCCAGAGGAGCTATTGTATTACCTATTAGAGTGGGGTCAATGGTGAAGCATATTGTCTACCAAGTTCTAGACCTTCCTTTTCCATATAATATCTTGTTAGGAAGACCTTGGATACATACCATGCAAGGAGTCCCATCTACCTATCACCAATGTATCAAGTTTCCCCATAACGATGTAGAAAGCACAATCCTTGGTGATGCAAATCCATTTGCATATTGTAATAACATCAACCATCAGCTAGAGATCACCATACCTAACAACATAGAAGCTATCCCTTCCACATCATATGTTAATCCAACCTCTCTTTCTAGCTCAATCACCCCTATACTAAAGCAAGAGAAGTTGAAAATGAAAATGGCTGAGGAAGGTCCTAGGGAATATAATCTTAGCCAACTCTTTTGTGTTGGGAAATTACCCACATCCCCTAGAACTCATGGCAAACCTCAAAAGTTGCTTCAAACACCACTGACCAAGAAAGCATGTACTCTGGTGCAATTGATCCCTGGTAAAAGTCAGGAGGAGGAAACCATGGATGAGGACCTGACAGAAGGGATCTACAAAGACCCTATCAAAATAGAAAGCCCAAAGACTAAGCTTCCCACTGATAAATATGGAAAAGGCCTCACTATTATGCAAAGAATGGGATATGATGGCCAAAGTGCTTTGGGACATTGCAAACAAGGGCGACATGAGCCCTTACAAATTGAGTTGAAACCCAAAGATAAAACTAGATTAGGCTTTCAAAAGGAATCTCTTCCTAAGCTTAGATTCAAAGGAAAACCCAACAAGCCTGTTTATCAACCAATTACTCAAAGAAGGCCATCCTTGATTATATCTACAACATCAACTACACCACTTGCACCAAAAAAAACAATAATCCCATCAGTAGCATCAATAGCACCAACAACACCGATACTCCCAGCAATAGCATCAACAACATCGATAATCCCATCAGTAGCAACAGTAGCACCAACTCTACCAACAAAACCAATAACCCTGGTAGCAGCATCAACAACACCAATAACCCCATCAGCAACACCAACAATCCCACCTATAAAAGTGCATACACCCGTGACCAATACACTCTTCAATTCAAAAGACATCCTAGCCTCTTACAGTAATCAGATGTTAGAGAGTGATTCAGGGACATACTCGCATGAGTGGGAATGGGATTCAGTAAATCTAAATACTTCAGAAGAGGAAGACACATCACCCCCACCACCTCGTAAAGATATCCTAGTTTATGGAGATGCATGGATTAAAACCTTTTGGGCTCCTGAGAAAGAAACAACATCCACAGGCCCTACGTCAAATCCGACACTAGAATCTAACAAGGAGAGTACCATCGATGAAATTCACTCATTTATATTAACCCTCACTGACGCGTCCTCTAAACTCACTTAATCGATGAGGTAATGCCTATCATCCACCCCGAACTCATCGATTGGAACCAGCCAAATCCCCCATGTCTTGATCATTTCCAAAATGATGAGGTGCTCATAGAATTTTTAGAAATATGGGATAACTTACCAAGCGAGGATCATAAAGCTGGGTTTGCCATCGAACTTAACAACGCAAAATACTTTGGGGCGGATGCCAAACCTTTCAACTATAAAAATATCATAATAAAACATGGATCTTTTGGTGAAAACCACACCGTGGCACTGTTTGATCCCAAAAAAGTAAATTCGATGAAAGTCAAAGCAATCATGGACATGCCACCTCCCAAGAACATCATTCAGTTAAGGACACTACAAGGGTGCCTACAATCAATTCGAAGATTTATTGCACAATTGGCTGATAAGTGTCACCCCTTCACACATCTATTACACAAGAATATCCACTTTCAATGGGATACAAAGTGCCAGCAAGCATTCCAAATGCTTAAAGACTACCGAATGCATACACCCTTGCTGATCCCACCAGATCCAAGTAGACCTCTATTGTTATATATTTCAGCTACAAATACAACATTAGGAGTACTACTGGCACAACACAATGCATAAGGAAAAGAATGTGTTGTATACTATATCTGTCGCACATTGGTAGGCTATGAACTCAATTACACACCTATTGAGCAAGCTTGCCTAGAAGTTATCTTGGCAACCACCAAATTGAGGCATTACATGTTAACACACAAGGTACAACTCATAGCCAAAATAGATCCACTGAAGTACCTACTCAACAAGGCAGCATTGACAGATCGCTTGGCCAAATGGGTTATGATCTTGAGTGAATTTGATATAGAGTATGTGGACCACAAGGCTATCAATGGGCAAGTTATTGCAAATCAATTGGTTGATGCACCCCTCGCAGGTGACCATCCTCTTGTTTCCAATTTTCTAGATGAAGAGATATTCATGATCACAGCTACACAACCTTGGAAGCTATATTTTGATGGCTCATATACTAGACATGGCTCGGGGGAAGGTATTATTTTTATCACACCTCAAGGTGACAACATCCCAAAGTCATACAGGCTCACTTTCCCATGCATGAATAATATAGAAGAATATCAGGCCTTGATCACAGGACTCAGATTGGCTATACAATGGCATCTAAAAGAGCTACAAGTATATGGAGATTCTCAACTAGTCATCCGACAAGTCACCAATGAGTACCAAACTAAGGATGATAAGCTCATGCCATATAAAAGGATGGTGGATAATTACAAAGAATCATTTACAATTATCACATTTGAGCAAGTGCCTAGAGATCATAATTGAGATGCCGATGCAATGGCTACAATTGAATCTCTCTTGGATCTTCCACAAAATTTAACACACTACGAGTTCTTGGTAGAACAACTTTGGATCCCCGTGTATGATATCCCCGAAACTGAAATGATATGTCAACTTGTCGGTTTTGAATCCCCATGGTATGGTGAGTTATTCACTTACCTCCACGATCACACACTTCCTCCCAACCAATCTAATAACCAACAAAAAACCTTCATCTACCAAACCACTCGATACACCATCATTACCGAAACCCTATACAGGCGAAGTCTTGATGGTACTCTCCTTTGATGTTTGGAACAGGATGAGATAACAAAAGCCTTGGAAGAGGTAAATTTGGGAAGTTGTGGGGCTCACTCAAGCGGTCCTTTTCTAGCAAATAAAATCATGCGCGCTAGATACTATTGACCCTCCATGGAAAAAGAATCATACTATTTTGTCAGAAAATGAAAGAAGTGCCAAGTTCACGGAGACCTGATACATGCACCAGCACAGGATTTGCAACCAATCACAACACCATGGCCCTTTTTTTAATGGGGACTTGACCTTGTGGGTAAAATCCATCCATCTTCATCCAACGACCATAAATTTTTCATTACCACCACCGAGTACTTCACAAAGTGGATCAAAGCCCTTCCACTTACCCAAGTCACTGACAAGCAAATCGCCGCATTCATCCTTAGTTACATCATCTGCCGATATGGTGTACCCATGTCCATCATCACAAATAACAACCTTTCTTTTAAAAATTAGGATGTCTATGAGCTTTGTGAGAAGTTTCACATCCAACACCGTTTTTCTACCCCTATTACCTAGAAGGAAATGGTCAGGCCGAAGCATCAAACAAGAATACATTGAGGATCATTAAAAAGATAGTTAATGATGCTGGTTGTGATTGGCACATTTGCTCAAATCTAGTTGTATGAGCGTATCGAACTAGCATTCGAACCCCTACATGCACAACTCCCTACTCATTGGTTTATGGAGCAGAAGCCATTCTACCTATTGAGGTTTAAATACCATCTCTATGGGTGTCCTTGCACAATTTGATAGATGATGAGGCATATCGAGTCTCCCATCTCCAGGACTTGGAACTGGTTGATGAAAGATGACAAGCTGCATACAACCACTTAAAAGCCTATCAACAAGAAACGAGCAGAAGTTACAATCATCGGGTCAAACCTCGTACATTTGAGGTAGGTGATCTTGCTCTTAGGAAGAATCCTTGCAACCAACCACACAAAGAACATTAGGGCAAGTTTGAATCCAACTAGTTGGGTCCATATGTTATCACTGCTGCATTTGGGTCTGGGGCATATTAGTTGGCAACTTCAGAAGGAGAACCACTAGTAGACCCGATCAACAACATGCACCTAAAAAGGTTTCATACATAAAGTTGTGCAGAGCATCACGCTCCTCCAATATATCAGAAAAATACCAAAAACATTCATAAAAATGTCCTGAAGAAAATACAAAAAAAAAAGGAAAAAAAGGAAAAAAAATTAATAAAATAGTAAAGAAAAATCATGCATCCAAATGGTGAAAACCACTTTGGTGGCACCTTGGGTAAGTATGGTGGTGAAAAATTGGAAAATAGGTGCCATTCGTAAAGGCTATGGCTCCATTGTCTTTCAAACTTGTTGCGATCAAATCCATTGCATCCATTCATCCACCATTCAAACCATAGCTTGTTATTGATCTGCAATGAGGATTAGTCCTTCATATGTCCTACATCCCACATCCCGCTTTCATAGCAACATTTAAACTGAGGGCAATGCTCTTAACCTACTGATGGAAGTGGATTCTACATTACTTATAATTTATTGAGTTCTTCATTCAAAATTGGCCAGAAAATACCAAAAACATTCAAAAAACGCTCAGAAAATACCAAAAACATTCAAAAACACAAAATCCAAAAATATGAAAAACGTCAAAATCAATCAAAAACATTGCACCATATATTATTCTTTGTACATACACATCACAAATGACACTAGGCATTTTGAGCTACTCAAACAATAATCATGTTGGAATTTGCATGAAGATTGCATTAATGATATGTTATGTTGTCATTGATGTCAATTGAACCGGTAATGATATTGTTGATATTGTTGTTATTGTTGATATTGTCTTCTAACCGATAGAAAAAACTTTTTGAAGGATATTGTAAACCGGTATGTAAGTTTGTGAGTTGAATCGGTAATCAGTGTATAAGGATAAACCCTTTCTATGTTATGTAACCGGTAAACCCTATCAGTTGTTTTTGTTAAACCCTAACCGATTAAGGTTGTTGAATTGGTTATGTTGTTGAGCAATAATGATGGTGACATGCATGGTCATTATATGAAGACAAGGTTGATTGTTTTGGTGCATTTGTTTATTTTTCTAGGGAATGAACAAAATGTATTGCATCTAATGCAAAGTGTGTGATGAGTTACTGAGCTCGATGAAGTGGTAATCAAGGAGCGGTTGAGGTTTTCTTGATTGATGGGTAGAGATTGCTATGAAATCCAACGGACATGCTTGTACTGACTTGTTTGTAATCTCGATGAGAGAAGATTAGATTTTTGTTATGTTACCAACCTAATTGATTTGTATTTAAGGTTGATGAAGTTTTTTTGTTTATGTGTTTGCAAGAATTGACATAAATCAGTTGAGTCTATGGTTGTCGAACCGGAGAATGAGTCTACAGTTTGAGTAAAGGTAGATAAAACTTAAATGGATCTGATCGAGCAAATGTAGTCCTATTCAGACAGATCAAGAAACTCCTGTTGTTTTCTAACAATTATAGTAGAATTGAAATCCCCTAACTGGGTAAGCTCTAACAAGCTTGGTTACTTATTAAATCCTCTAATAAGGTGGTCCATTAGTTTGGATTCTGAAATCCTCTATTGAGGTTACTCCTTACAGGGTATTTGCATCTAACAAGGCATTTATAGTCAATCCCTTAATCGAGTGATTCCTAACAAGATTAGTTCTTAACAAGAATTTTGTAAAAGCTTTAACAGGCTTGGCTCCTAACAGGGCAAACTTTAGAAAAGTTCAAATATTTTCTTGTGAGTCCCATCTCACCATTGTTTTTACCTATTTGGGTTTTCCATGTATAAATACTTGTGTAACGTGGTGAATGGTTTTGTGGTTATGATCTTATTGTTGATTTGATTAACTACTTAATTATTTTTGATAAGGCATGATAACCGGAAGCATTGAGAATTGAAGTATTGACATATGGTGAAGCATTTGTATGTTTACAAGTTAAATGTTGTTTACTGTTAAGTTGTTGTAACAGTTAATCGGTTGATGTTGAGTATTCTTATGAGTTTTGACAGTTGTATTTCATTGATAAGTTTACTTTGAGAGTTTGAGTTTGAGTTTGGGAAGTTTGTATCAGTTCTATTTACTGATTCACCCCTCCTCTCAGTAATCTACCAGACACTTATTCTTTCATCATACCATTAGATCACTTATCAAATCAACCAACCAATCAAGACATCTGCACACAACCGTCTTTGTAAGGATGCATTCTTCCTCGTAGACAAGACATGGTCACATTTTATTTGACAAGAAAATTCTATTTAAGTTGATAAGTACTTGGTCGGTTTGTTATTTATTTATTTATTCATATCAGGTTCCTACGCTACTCCAGGATATCCATAGGTGATTAGAGTAGCCAGGATGGCTCCTGATATCTTTTTCATTATTTGTTGTCTACAGATTGTTCCAATGAAGTTCTGGGGCATGTACTAATGGTTTCTATGTGGGAAGTTCACTAAGCTACGTGATCATATGCAAAAATATAGTCATGGATCACTATGGATTACTCACTACAGCGTATACCTCGACCATTTGCACATGAACAAGAATGGAGGGTCATTTTTCCTTATGATGCTTGCTTATAGGTAAAATGATCAAACTTGGTTCCTACTACCTCGGCCAAGAATGATACTACCATTCTCGATAAGGAAAATAAATCACTATGAAAAATCTATGGATTGTCATTTCATCTCATCTGTTTATAATGCATTCCATTGCATCTCACCCATCTATTTTCATCATTCATATATATTATTTGCATGCAAGTAATTCAGTTTTCTATAAGAAAGCACCTAATATAGTTTGTCTTGGGTACAAAATCCTGACAAAGTTCTCTGATACATCATCTCACATTTTCATTCCACATCTGCAAATTCTCACCAACTTACATTCATATATCATAAAGGCATGGCATTATCATTTAGTTGCATTAAATGCATTCCATTCATTATCATATACTTGCATTTAGATTCATTTAGATATTCATTTAAGTACATTGATTTCTTCATCAAATTAGTGCATTTAAAACATCAAGTGCATCTGTTCTCATTTACTTGTATTTCATCATTTCATTTAGTTGCATTAAGTACATTTAGCTTCATTTAAAGACCTTTCAAACCATTTAATTCATCTATCCTCATTTTAGTTACGTATTAATCATTGACGTACATTTACAATGTCATTAAGGTACATTTACTATCATCTAGTTGCATCTCAATCCTTAAGTTGCATTCAACTAAATCATACACAATCATTCATCATTATTTTAGTTGTTAAGTACATTCATTTATCATCATTTACTTACATTTTATCAAGAACATTCATGTATCCATTTAGTGCATTCATTGAAATCATTAAACATGCATTCATTTCATTATCATTTAAGTTTCATCTAGATTCATAAAGATGCATTCATTATCCTTTAATTGCATTAAGGTGCAGTTATTCATTATCATTTAGTGGCATTCATTTAATCATTAAAGTACATTTATTCATTAAGTGTATTCATCTAAGAAACAAGCATAACATTTGTATAAACATTTGTTCATCCATTTAAGTGCATATATGCATAACATTCATATAAACATTTGTTCATCCATTTAAGTGCATTCAACTAGTTGCATACATAAACATTTGATTCACTTAGATTCATCTCACAAAACATACATCATTTACTCATATCATCATCAAATCATATCATCAACATAAGCAAGTATTATCTATCACAAATATCATTATTCATTATCTCATATCATCATTTAGCATAACATCGTCATTGCATCACTTTAATAGAATTACAAAAGCATCATCCATCCTCAAATTACATCCACATGATTAGTGAAATCATCCATACAAATGCATATAGAAATCATATCATCACCATGTACATATAGAAAGAAAATCATCCATAGCTTATATCTAAGCATAACTCATAATTCACCATCCTACATAAAAACATACATGTCATCACATACATACATCTCATATCATCACAAAACATGGGATATCCTCATATATTGCATCATATATCACATCAAAAAAGAATACATGTATCAGAGTACAATGAGGTCAAAATATACTGGCTACCGAGAGACATCCAAGTCACAGTCTAAATAACAATGTAACAAAGTGCATAGAATCTCTCAAATAGAACTCTGGCCAGATGCTGCTCCACCACTGCCCCCTGCTCCCCCACCACCCTCCCCATCTCACCGAGGAGGACCCATAACACCACCACTTCTTTGAGCCCTTTGAGACCGCTCTGTTCTCGCTCGCCGCATCTGGGAATAACTCAGTTCTTGCTGACTAATTGGCACAACCTGCTCATATAATCCTTGCCAATAGTCAATCTCTCCACCTGCCCGCCGCATTGCCCTTAACACCACCTTAGTTGAACCTTGTGCCTATGCTCCTTCCAACACTCAAACTCTATCCTGCGCCTCCCTCAATCTATCCATAAAATCATCTCTCTCTTGCACCACTACCCTCAAATCATCCTCCCGTGCAAAAAGATGGACATCTCTGGCTGCAATCTTTGCCTCCCTATCCTCTAACCGAGCCTGCAACTGTATAATCATAAAATCTTGCAGATCTCCCTCTCCTCCACCTATGACTCCCCCTCGCATCTCCATAGGATCCTCTCCTCCACCCGTGGCTCCCTCTCCCATCTCCATAGGCTCCGCTCTTCCACCAACATCTCTACCTCATCCTCTAGCTGTTCCCTATATCAATGGACCATGTTATAGTCGCAATGGCTACTCACCTCTACCTCTCCTCTACTCACCTCTACCTCTCCTCCTTCACCACCATCTCTCATCATCCTCAAAAGGTGGTATAGGCTCAATAGGATCTGAAATGTGTGGAATCGGATGCGTGGTACGATACTGCATGTACTCCTCTATCACCCCTGCATCCACAGTCTCTGGCCTCATCTACCATGGTCTCGCCTATAACGTACAGAACTCTGCCAGAGCCTGATCATAAGGTAACACTGGTCCCCACTAAAATCTCTCCCACACTGCTTGTGCATACTCCCCTGAACCCCATGGCAAACCCTGCCTCTGTCCCAACTGCCTCATCACCCTCCCTGGCATCTGTCTATCCACATTATATGATGTACGCCCAATCAAAAAATGTGTCACAAATACATAGGGAAGTGCCTCTACATCATCCTCCCAGGCCTCACACTCTAGGTATGGCCTCCATATGACTATATCTAAGTCATCTAAAGCCCACTGCCAAAACTCCACCTTCCCTAAATGGGGCTGGCTCATCAACCCTCCATACATATACGCATAGGGCTGATCTCTTTCCCTAAACTTCAAGCTGACCGACTGTCTGACTAGCAGGTGCTCCCAAGCCCAGATATGTAGTAATGTGATCCCTACCCCTAGTGATCTAGCCTCTTGGTATACTACCTCATGTAAGTCCCTGTAGAGGTATGCTAACACACATGACCCCCATGCATAGCGGGTCCCCTCAGTCACCATCTGCTCTATCACCTGGCCCCAACCAATGACCAATCCATGTGAACGTCGATCGAGGCAAAGAAAACCCCCGATGATCCATGCTAACACTGATGGTAGAGGCTCATACAATGCCGCTATATCCTCCCATGCTATCGATCTATCCTCAATATACACATCATCGATGAATATCCTCTACACAACTGTTGTCCCCACGTACTGATCATATGTAACAAGCTCCTCCCTGATCGGGATGTGCATAATCCTCCATACGTCCTCTAGTGTCACCATCATCTCTCCCATTGCTAAGTGAAATGTGCATGTCTCACTATGCCATCGCTCCGCCAAGGCCGTCAGTAGACCGCATTTCATCCAAATCATGGGTAGGTACATCATGTCATACAAGCCAATGGCACATACGCAATCTATCTCTACCTCCTTCAATTGTGCCCGCAGCTGCTATGTGGCAGGATTCCTCTCTTGCATCTATAAAATGGGAAGATACTCCTACACATATCGACACACATATCAGTTGTTTTTCTACAAACTTTCTTAAGTTTCAACCTAGACTATCAATAGATACTTTGATAAAGTATCTTTAGGTCTCAATAGGTAATCGATTATGCCAAACCTAGATTACAATAGAAATTTATCATAAATGATCTAGTCTCAATGGGGCTGCTATGATTCATCAAAACAACTCATCAATCAATCAACATAGGCATCAGAAGATGGGCGTGTGCACAAAGATGGTGGTCAGAAAAGTGGACACCACCCAAAAAAACTTGGAAAAACAGGCAGCGCGTACGGGGTTTTAAAATTTCAAATTCCCGCGTACGCACTGCTTTTAGGAAAATAAGTGCATACGCGCTACACCTAGGAAAATTAGTGTGTATGTGCTGCTTATAGGAAAATGAGCACGTATGCACTAATAATCCAAATAAAACCATGTACGCGGTGCTTGGTAAAAAAAGTTTAAAAATAAAAACTAGGTCTCATTTACCCATAAAGCGCATTTTGTATTTCATTTTTTCCCCATTTTCTAACCTAAACCGCGAACGGGGTGCTAAATTTGTCCTCCAGGCTATGGATCAAGATTATTTTTTGTTTATTTTTGTCTTTCTTTCTGGTTTATGCAATTTGTTTTACATTTTGAATTTAATTTCATTAATTTTGATTAGGTTTTTTCATTTTTTATTTCAAAAACCAAATTCTTCTAATCTAGAACAAGAACAACCAAATGCACCTCCTGAAAACCCACAAAACAACCAAATGCACCTCCTGAAAATACACAAGAACAACCCCCAATTCCTCCTTTTGACCGCACAACCGAAACACAGGAAGAACTAATTAAGTAGTTAGGACAAAATACGTCTAAAATCAATAGATTGATTGTAAAATTGAAAACTTCTGAACTTGACCATCATCAATCCCTCGCCACTAGCCTAGAAACATTAGCTAGTGGTGCCATAGCTATTTCCACAGAAATTACCAAAAGGGGAAGCTTTAGGGATAGATGTCATCAATTCTATGCCAATGGGCTATCATATGATGGAGTTAAAAACAAAAATATTTTTAAACAACAAATATGTGCCCTTTTTGTTGATCCCAAAACTGGTCAGTCATTACCTCTTAATGCAAAGAGGTTTCCCATACATTGGTGTACCAATGTATAGATGAAGAATCTTTTTTGGCAGAGGTGGTAGATGGTCTTTGATGATCCACCTTGTAATAATTATGAGGTGCCATTATATGTTTTGAGAAAAATATATTGTGAGTTTGTGCTCAATGTGCGGCCAAACTATTTTGACATGAGAGAGTTTCATGGTAGAGGTGGTGGCTCTGCCCAAGATAGACTTGGAGCTTGTAGGTGATTAGCCACAGAGAGTCACTGCCCCCTATTACCCAAACCCAAGGTGCATCAGGCTGTCCCATTAGAACTGAAAGAGTTGATGGAGCTACAGACTCTTTAGGCGGCCACATCATTGACTAGTGCCATCATCCAGCATGGGACAGTAGGGAGAGGGAGGGAGGGAGAGAGGTAGAGGGAGGGAGAGGGAGAGAGAGAGAGGGAGAGGGGGGAGAGTAGGGGGGAGGGAAAGAGGAGGGGTCTTAAGGGGTCACAGGATACCATATGACCTCTAATGACACCTAAGGGAGAGAACATGGGGGGAAGGGATAGGTAGAGGAAAGGAGGGAGAGGGAGGGAGAGAGGGAGAGAGAGAGAGAGAGAGAGAGAGAGAGAGAGAGAGAGAGAGAGAGAGAGAGAGAGAGAGAGAGAGAGAGAGGAGGGGGGGTGGGAGAGGGAGGGAGAGAGAGGGAGAGGAGGGGGGGTGGGAGAGGGAGGGAGAGAGAGGGAGAGAGAGAGAGGGAAGGGAAGGAAGGGAAGGTAGAGAGAGAGAGGAGGGGGGGTAGGAGAGGGAGGGAGAGAGAGGGAGAGGAGAGGGGAAGGGAAGGAGGGAGAGGGAGAGAAGGAGAGAGAGAGAGAGGGGGGTGGGAGAGGAGACGAGAGGGAGAGAGGGAGAGGAGAGGGGAGAGGGAGAGAGAGAGAGAGAGAGAGAGAGAGAGAGAGAGAGAGAGAGAGAGAGAGAGAGAGAGAGAGAGAGAGAGAGAGAGAGTAGGGGGGTCACAAGATACCATATGATCTCTTAGGAAACTATTTAGGGTGAAAATGGATAACAACAATGATGAAAGACTAAATAGATTCAACCACAAAACCCTAGCCTAACAACAACAAAGATCCACCATAACATATGAAGATTACCTAAGACCATGCAAATCAAATGAAATCACAAATATTATACCATCACATGTCTAATAGGGTTTGGATCTCCATTCTTCCTATCTCCATTGATCTTGCTTGATATATTTGCTCTCAGATTTTATGTGCACAAGAGCTCAACAAAGAACGGAAATGTGGTTGTAAGTAGGATCGCATATGAAAGTGCAAAGCGTAGTGTAGTCAATTGATCAAGTAGTCAATTAGTTCGGGTTTGATAATGAAGGAAACATCTCCTTATATAGAAGACACTATAAGAAATGGAGGGATAAGATTGAGAGGTGTAAAAGATAAATGGTCGGCTATGATTAGAGGGTAGGTAGAGAAAATAATAAAATAATAAGAGGGTAGGTAGTGTATGAATTAAGAGATGAATGACATGTGTCATGGGTAGAGAAGGCTAATGAATTAATTAAATAAATAAAGATTTATTTAATTAATAGAAGAAGTGGGATCAATTAAATAAATAAAATATTTATTTAATTTAAGAAAAAGGATAATTTAAATAAATAAATGTATTCATTTAAATAAGAAATAAGGCTAGAAGAGGATAAATGAATTAATTAAATAAATAAAGATTTATTCAATTAATAGAAGAATTAGGCTAAAGATAATTAAATAAATAAAATATTTATTTAATTAGATATGACAATTTTAGGTGTCTACATTTTGCCCCTCTTTGAGACAATGCAGCTTGTCACGTTGTTTCAAAGAAGATAATATGAACTGATACAAAGTTGCCCCAAGATGGGAATGATATGCTCCCTCGAGAGATTGGATGAAAATGTCTGGAAAGATCACAGACAATCTCTCGATAAGAAAGAAAGGCTAGAATGGACTGACCGGATAGAGTGACAGAATCATGAGATAACGAAGACTAACTTGGGCTGGGGCTAGGGCTAGGGCTAGGGTAGTCTATGAAATAGACCACGAGGGGAAAACATCCTCATTGTTATCCACACATCCAAGAGATCAGAGTGTAGAGTGAGGTCAGCAGCGATGGCATTGCTTCACAGATTTGATCGCGTTCGCCAATTTCAGAGGCCAGGTGATGCAGGAGAGCCGGTAAGTACCACAAAACCTCCTTGTACTTTTTCGCATTAATTGTTGTCATAAATGCATGCTAGGTAGTGAAATAAATGTGCTTTAGGATAATGTCAAGAAATGTAAAAAATGTATAGGCGCGTTTGCGTTGGTGCCAGACATGTCTAGGTTGGCTAGGCACGTCTATGTCGGAAAAAGCGTCTGTGTCAAATGTGAGCACGTCTGCGTTGTGCAGGCACATTTATGAAATGTGGGCACATCTATGCAGGACAGGTGCGTCTGTGCAAAGCATAAGCACATCTGTGTATTTTAGGCACGTTTGTGCAGAGAAGGCGCGTTTGTGTAGTCTGTAAGCGCATTTATGTCATGAAGGTGCGTTTGTGTCTTCAAGGTCAAATCGACAGTTCTGTGATTAACATACGCTGTCGATTGGATAAGCTACTAAGAGGATACACTCAAGCAGTTCCTCTAGGGAAGACTAGGAGAGATTGAGGCACTTTGTTATGAACAGTGAGTACCAAGACATAGTACTTTGTGATGAACAGGGAGTACCAATAGGAGCAGCACTTTGCGATGAACAGGGAGTGCAAATATGAGCAGCACTTTGTGATGAACAGGGAGTACCACTAGGATAGATAGCAACACTTTGTGATGAACAATGAGTGTCACTAGGATAGAAGCAACACTTTGTGATGAATAGTGAGTGTCACTAGGATAGAAGCAACACTTTGTGATGAACAGTGAGTGTCACTATGACTGACATGATTGCTTTGCTTGACTGTAGGAGTATTTGCCTATGCTAGAGTCCCGAGAGAGATTCCTGTCGACGCAGAGATTATGAACAAAGTTGACATTCAAGGACTGAGCTGCTATTGAGGGTATGGGTCTACGATACATTCTGTATGTGCCTGAGTTTTGGGTGAACATGGGTTTGCTGACTGCACTTGCTGAGAGGCATTCAGAGACATGCACTTTTCATTTGCCTATGGGTGAGATGACAGTCACCTTGGAGGATGTTTACAAGATTATGAGGATATCGATCGATGGGGAGCTGATACCCTATGATCGAGATGGAGAAAGGGAGGCCCTAAGATGAGTGTTCCAAGATCCGGGACAGGAGATGAGAGCTAGACATGTGGCATGGGACACGATGACAACAATAGGACTGGCACTACCAACAGTGCTTAGAGGAGTGATCAGTGGGTTCCTATGTCTAGACAGGGGGACACGAGGGTTGGCTGTGGGCTGGGGGAGCACCTTGGAGACACTGGTTACATAGCACACCAGATATGCTTGGGGACCGTGTGTGCTGGCACACTTGTACTATGAGCTACATCAGTTTGTTTATCATGGATCCATAGGATTGGGCTACGGAGTTACATTGTTACAGGTGTGGGCATATGAGCATCTGCTAGTTACCCGACTGATACATTTCAGGGGCAGGGGTCATGGACACAACTTTGTTCATTTGTATGATATGATAACATCACAACCACAGATTGGTAGGTAGTGGGAGGAGGACGCAGTGGATCTACTTTATACCTTCCGGAGCAGATATATGATTGGGTGGATGCCCTATGTATTGGAGAGATAGTTGGTTGACAGGGCATGCAGGCAGTTTGGTTGAATTCAACGGATGCCATGGGGTTCCGGGATGTATACTCAAATAGTCAGGGATCAGGCACACTTTGGGCTATTGTTATCGTATGATCAGGCTGTGATGCAGCTGGTAGAGATGGTGCCTATGCCATGGGATATGTGGCCAGAGATTGAGGATGCAGGCATGGATGTAGAGTACATGACATATTGGGCTGAGCATCCCTTTCCATGACTGATAGACCCAGGGGAGCCTCTAGATGGAGATGGTGGTGAGGATGGGGATGATGATGGAGATGGTGGGGGGAGAGGCCGATAGAGGAGGTGGGGTGTAGTTGGAGAGATGAGGGTGGCTCCATGGAGAGAGGGTGGGGAGGAGAGATAGGCTCGGGTGGTGAGGGGTCGTGGTGGATTGCCACTACAAGTGCCAGCAACACAAGGTCCTAGATAGGTGCAGGGAAAGGGGCAGAGGCAGGTACAGGCACAACCACCAGTACAGGGGGAGCCACAGGTAGAGGCACATGAGGCCAAGGAGGAGGAGGCTGAGTTGCTTGAGCTAAGGGATATCTACCAGGGACAGGAAGATGAGATCCAGGACCTGGAGAGGGAGACAACAAGGCTCAGGAGGCGACTGAGGGACACAGAGCATGAGCGGGATTAGGCTATCCAGTGCTATACTAAGGTTGAGACAACACTGAGGGCTAGGAGGCAGGTGGCAGAGGACGCAGGGGCTGGATATGCCTATGTTCTATGGGTAGGGGAGGAGATAGGTTACTGGGGAGACCTATACTATGGGGCAGTGCCACCAGAGCAGCGGGTGAGGAGCTTCCGCAGACCATCGTGGATAGCGATGACTATAGGAGGGAGTCAGAGGAGACAGGCGTCTAGTGGTGGGGTTATGGGTCCTCCACCACCACCAGATAGAGGGGATAGGAGAGATGATCCTGGGGTGGGTCCTTCTAGGGCTCAAATTCTGTCGAGGCTAGGCGGATCCGAGGGAGAGAGTTCATCATAGCCATAGAGGGCTCCCTATGTATCAGTTTTGTACCATTTTGTATGATGATGTAGACACCTTCGAGTGATTGTAGCTATATGTATTATGACATCATTGTATCATGACACTTTTGATTTTATATATATATGAAATGATTCATCTTTTGCGGAAGCTATATGCATGTGTACCTATGTGATGAGATGTTTTATGATGTATGCGTTATGTGATGAGATGTTTTATGATGTATGTGTTATGTGATGCTTATGATATGGATGCAAATATGTATATGATGAAATGCAATGCTTTTTGTTCTTTTATGTTTTATATATTATGCATATGTGAATGTGAATGTATGAAATGCAGATGGATATGATGATGCAAATAACTATTTACATGATGAGAATGTAAAATGTGCTAACATGTGTTGTGTGCAGGATATGGTGCAATTTGATATCTATATGTATATATGAAATGCTAACATGTGATAATGCAGGTACAACTACATGAAATGCAAATGTTTTTGGTGTGTCATTATACTCAGTCATGTGATAGCAGGCTACGCAGACTCAAGAAGGACGATGAAGGTCAATCAAGAAAGGGGGATGTAAGATAGAAGATATGAAAGTGAAAAGAGCTTCTTGTGCGTTATCATCATTGAGCTTTATTATGGCAAGTAGGTTATGACAATTGAGGCATATGTTCGGCCCAGAAAGTCATTGTACTTGTTTGCATGGAGATAAGATAGTCACAAACAAGGTGTAGCGTCGTAAATTGTACGCACTCGCTAGGGTGGTACAATTTCACACCTAGTTTAGCACCCACCTTAGTGCATTTTACATTCTGCATTGCATTTCCCCTTTAGCACTTAATTAATCAAATTAATTAGGTCTAAGGTCCTATTTCATCATTCTCTACATCATAAAGTTGGGCCCTTTCACTAAAGCGTGCCCTTCGCATTTTATTCCTCCAATACATCACTTAATCAAAAACCCTAATTAGGCCCTATTCTGAGCTTGGGGGCTTGATTTCGGGGGTCAAAACATCTTGAAATCACCTGTAACTTCGGGATTCTCTCTAAAATCATCATATCCGACGACCTTGAAAATTTGGTGAAAAGTTGTCGGGACCATGGCGCCCGGAGTGCAACATGGTCCTGGACATTTTTCCCAAAATTTTAGGAGCGCGATCCAATCATAAAATAAAGCTTAACCCCAAGAAATTGGCGAGATATTCAATCTCTAGGTCGGCCAAAAGACAAAATTGCGATCTAGGGTTTCATACATAAGAGCTCTCTTTCTTCATTTGAAGGGATCCGAATTTTGTTTTCAGGAACTTCATATGCATCGAAAGAGAAGATCTTTGAAGACTTCAACATCTTACAACATCCTTCTATCAAACATCTATCAAATTCATTCATCCACTTAGGGCTTGGAAGACATTGAAGAACAATAGGAGATTACCGACTGAAGATTGGCTTGTACTCCTCCCTTGAGGGTTGGGTATGATTTCATGTTGTTTTCATGTCTTTACATAAGCTTCAATACATCATTTATTCATGCTTTAGATCACTTTGCATCTTGATTTAGAGCATTTACGTTATCATTTACAAGCAATTAGGGTTTACTTTCTAGGTTGCTCTAGTTTGCTTTCTTGCATTTTAGGACCTTGCACACACACTAAGTCTGCACACACAATACATTTTACAAAACAACTTGGCTATTCATGGAGGTGGAAATCACCGAAGTGGGGGTTTGACTAAGGCAAAACCCTTTATAGCCGCCCATACCCCCTTTTTCAGATATCATTGCAGGTTTCGGGATTCAGACGATGCCGTGGGACACAGATCCGGAGAGAGAAGGTCGAGACAACACTCTGTATCAAATTGCAGAGCAGAAGACTGGGATAGGGGCACTGGGTGCCCTGGTCCTACCAGGACAGGGGCGCTGGGCGCCCTAGTCCCTGGGACAGAGGCGCTGGGCGCCCTGGTCCTCCGGACAGACAACTTTCAGACAGCTTCCCGACAGTGTTTCAGAGTGTAGAACAGCAGTTTCCGGTGCAGTTTTCAGGACAGTGGCGCCCGCGCCCCCGTCCCAAACATTTTCAGTCCGATTTTGACTCCGGTACACATCTGCATTCTTATTTCATCCTTGTATTTACAGCTGTTCATTGTTTTATCTCAATTCTGCAATCTTGTTATTAGTTCATACTTGCATTTTGGGATTAGGGTTTGAACTTGCATTACTTGATCTTACAATTTCAACAAGGGAATAGAAATCCTAATAGATATCCCGTGGCTCTCTCTTTCACAAAAATAAGTAGCCAATTGTGCGATATCTCTAGGCTCTTTCGTATTCCGTAATGTGTGTCAAAAGGTAGGATTAGGGCATGATTAACCTAGTCTCGCTTTTTCCCCCACACATTTGGTGAACCCGACGTGAATCTATCATTGCTTCCTCTTGCATTGCATTTGTTAGATCTAGATCTAGATTTAGTGTGTTTTCATTTCATTTTCATTAAAAAGAAAAAGAAAAAAAAAAGTGTGTCTCTTTGCATTGGGTGTTTAAGTTTTGTGCAATCTTTTCAAAATGTCAGATTTTTATTTGCAAAATGTTCATGCTTTCGATGATTATTATGAGTATAGCCAAGATGAATTAGATGAAGCTTTAGATGAGTTTTTAAACCGTAAAGATGCCAAACCTTCATTTTACCAAAAACTCATAAACCTTGTTAATATGCCATTTAGGTGTGATGAGAAAGATAAGTCGAATGATTCCTCTCAAGGATACATTCCTATCCAATCTTCCACTAAATCTAGTAACATGGTTGTTTTCAACAATCCCCTCTATGAGGAGATGTCTCCTTTTGAATCAAAAGATAAACCTTTCAATAGATATGATCATGCTTTGTTGGATGATGCTCTTGATGACTTTGTGACTTTATCAAAATCTCTAAACAAAAACAAAACTTCTAAATTGGTTAACATGATAAACTTGAATGAGCATAAAAAGCCTCTCTTTGAAGTCCAAGGAGCTTATCCTTCTCCCACCTTTCAAGTTTCTAAGTCACCTCTCCTTACTGTCCAAGGAGGGTATGATCATGATTCCTTTCGTACTCCGAATAAACCAATCATCACTGTGCAAGGAAGAAAACCTATAAGTCCTTATAATTATGCCAAGCAAATAACTAGAGAGAGTTATCATGCGGTTGCCCATACTTATCATACCAGAAATAATAGGCAACCTAGTCCTCCTCCTGTTATTCTAGTTTCCCTTCCGAATCCTCAATCGGTGCTTCCACAAGCTCCCCGTATTTCGCAAGTTCTTAGTAAGGAATATGATCTCATAGAACAACTTAAAGCTACCCCTGCTAAGATATCCCTTTGGGATTTGATTCAAACTTCTTCCACTCATCATGGAATGTTACAAGATGCCTTGAAAGATTTGAATGTTCCTCCACTGAATACATCTAGTAATATAGCATCTTTGGTTAACTCTGTGATGAATCCTAAAGCTCAAATTGTGTTTACCCAAGATGAGTTGCCTACTAGTGAAATCCAACATTAATATGATCCCTTGATGATTGTGGTTATCATGAAAGACACTTCTATAAGACGAACACTAGTAGATAATGGCTCTGGTCTTAATGTGTGTAGCATTAATCTTTTGCATAAGATGAATGTGGATACATCCTTAATTGAACCGGACTCTCGTCCTATTCGAGGCTTTGATAATGTGGCTAAAACTTCATTAGGTACTATCACCTTACCCATCACAGTAGGGCCTGTTACTTTGCCTACACCTATCCATGTTATGTCGGGAAATCTATCGTACAACTTGCTACTGGGGAGACCTTGGATTCACAGTATGCAAGCTGTCCCTTCTACATTGCATAGACAAGTTAAATTTATTTATAACAATAAGACATATACCTTGATAGGTGATACTAATTTTCAAGCTTGTTTGCAAACATCCACTTCTAAGGGGGGTTCTTCTAAGCCGTCCTCATCTAGTGATGAATCTTTAAATAAGATACCTATCGGTGAATCCTCGCTCTTCGATGATCAAAATTCTTTGGATGAGTCTGGAGCTCTTGGAGAAGATTCTTCTCAACTTGAAACTACACATAAGAAGGATTTTGATCCTGGGAAGATCCTCGAAGACGATGATTGGGGATCCCTTGATTTTAATCCTACCTTTGTGGGTGAATATAAGGTTCCTTCTAGAGAAATTAAAGTTGAAAAGAAGGAAGAAGCTGAAAATCATAAAGTTGAAAAGAAAGAATCAACCTTACCTGAATCTATGAGTAATAATTTTGTGGCCGCCTCTCAAACTTCTTCTCCTCACATCTCTAATTATGAAGAGTTTGATTCTTTGTCTTATGAAAAACCACCTTCTCTTCCTGAAATGGCTGATCGTTATGGTCGTGGTTTTTGCATTTTTGCTAAACATGGGTATCATGGAAAAGGTTGTGGTGCTCATGAACAAGGGATAAGAGTTCCTCTAGAGACTAATTTTCACAATTATGCCTTTGGACTTGGCTTTAATCCCTGCAAACGTACTAAAGCTTCTAAAAGACCATGCATTAGTGTTAATACTATCTCTACATCTTTATCAATACAACATCCTAAGTATATTGATGGGGATCCTTCGTGTGCATATGCTTTGGATGTCTTCCCTACCGATGATGCTTTAGCTGAGTTCTTGGGAGCCTATGACACTCTTCCTCGTTATCATCACAATAGGGGACTCCCTTATTGTTTGAACACAGAAGCCTATTTTGGAAAAGAGATTGATAATGATGAGACTGTGAAAGAATTCCCTCAGCTAAAGGATACTCCTCAACAAAGTAATCTTCTCATAAGTGACACCACTAATGTTAAGATGGATCCTTGCAATGAAGAGAAAGTTATTAAAATTGGAAAATGTTTGGATGGAGAGGAACAAAAACAATATGAAGATTTATTGCATGAATTCCCCGAGATCTTTGCTTGGACATACTCTGACATGCCTGGTATAGATCCTAAGATTGTTACTCATAACATTGTCTTAGTTCCTGATGCTAAGCCCGTGAAACAAAAGATTCAAAAAATGAATCCTAAGGTGGCTCTGCTTGTTAAGGCTGAGATTGAAAAATTATTGGAGGCTGGATTTATTCGCCCTATTGACTATTCCCCATGGATTTCAAATATTGTCGCTGTGGCTAAACAAGACAACAAAATAAGAATGTGTATTGACTTTCGGGATCTAAATAAGGCTTCTTTAAAAGATGATTTCCCTCTTCCAAACATTGACATGATAGTTGATTCTACGGCAGGACATGCCTTGTTATCCTTCATGGATGGTTTTTCAGGCTATAATCAAATTTTTATTAACCCTCAAGATCAATTCAAAACTGCTTTCACCACTCCTTGGGGTACGTTTTGTTGGATAATGATGCCTTTTGGACTTAAAAACGCTGGTGCAACTTATCAACGAGCGATGACCCTTATCTTTCATGATTATATGCATAAGATTTTAGAGGATTATGTTGATGACATTTTAGCCAAATCCTTTCTTCGCACGGATCATGTTAAAATCCTTCGTCAAATCTTTGAAAGAATTCGTAAATATCACATGCGCTTGAATCCCCAAAAATGTGTTTTTGGTGTGGATAGTGGAAAACTATTAGGGTTCATAGTTTCGCATCGTGGGATTGAGGTGGATACTAAGAAAATAGATGCTATTGTCAACATGCCACCTCCTAGAAATGTGTCTCAACTTAAAAGCTTACAAGGAAAGATTCAAGCTATTCGTAGGTTTGTATCTCAACTTGCGGATCGTACTTTTCCTTTCACTCAACTTCTCAAAAAGAATATCACTTTTCAATGGAATGAGGATTGTCAGCAAGCATTTGAAGATTTGAAAGTGTATTTGGCTAGTCCTCCTATTCTTCAACCTGCCGAACCTTCTAAACCTTTCCTTCTGTATACAGCTGCTTCCTCTCATGCTCTCGCAGCATTGTTGGCACAACATGATAAAGATGGTAAGGAATGTCTGGTTTATTACATAAGTCGTACCTTACTCGATTATGAGACCCGATATTCTGCGATAGAAAGACAATGCTTGGCCTTGGTATTTGCGACTTAGAAATTGAGACATTATCTTTTAAATTCAGAAGTCCATGTCATGGTAAAGTTTGATCCTTTGAAGCATCTTTTCTCTAAAACTGATTTATCAGGACGCCTAGCTAAGTGGGTTATGATGTTAACTGAATTTGACCTTAAATTTGTTTCACAAAGAGCAATTAAAGGACAAGCGTTGACCGATCACTTAGTTGAGGCCCCTTCACCTTTCTCCTTCCCTAACCCTGAGTCTTTTCCTGATGACTTCATTCTTTCTATAGAGAAAGATGAAACTTGGGAGTTATACTTTGATGGCTCTAAGTGTCGTACGGGATCGGGGGCAGGTGTTGTTCTGATTTCTCCTACAAAGAAACCCATTCCCTTATCCTATCGTCTAAATTTCCTGTGTACCAATAACATTGCTGAGTATGAGGCTCTTATAGCGGGAATAAAAGCAGCCTTGGCTCTGAACATAAAACACATACATATCTATGGAGATTTGCAATTGATTATAAGACAAGTAACGGGAATATATCAAGCAAAACAAGACAAATTATCACAATATAAAGACCTTGCTATCTCTTTATTACAAAATTTTGATTCTTATACTATGGAACCTGTTCCTCGAAAAGATAATCGACATGCGGATGCAATGGCATGTGTGGCTTCTCTTGTATCTTTAGAGGACCCTGTGGTTGATCTCAAATTCATTATTCACAACCTTATTTCTCCAGCTATTGTAGACGATTCTAGCTTGGTAACATGTTGTGATTTTATAGACTCAGATGAATGGTACTCGCATATCGTGCGATATTTGACCGATGGTACCTTTCCTGATTCCGCTAATAGGAACACTAGGGCTAGAATCCGCAAGCTGTCTGCTAGGTATATCATTCTTTCTAATATCCTTTACCAAAGGGGTTATGATGGTCTTCTCCTTCGTTGTCTTAACAAGTCAGAAATCCCTGTTGCTCTTGAAGAGGCACATTCAGGTGCCTGTGGGGGGCATTTTGGGGGCAAATCCTTGGTTCATAGATAGCTTCATATGGGATACTATTGGCAAACTATGCAGAAGGATTCCTTTTCATTTGTTAAAAAATGTCATCAATGTCAACAACACAATAATCTGATTCATGCTCCTGCCCAAGAACTCCGTTCTCAAGTAGCTTCTTGGCCTTTTTCCGCATGGGGTTTGGATCTTATTGGTAAAATCTCTCCTCCTTCATCTCAAGGACACACCTTCATTATAACCGCAACAGATTACTTTACGAAGTGGGTAGAAGCTATTCCCCTTCGCTCTACCACTGCTGAAGTGATTTGTCAATTTCTTCTAGAAAACATCATTTCTCGATTCGGGATACCTTCTACTATTATCTCAGATAATGGGACATCGTTTAAGAACAAGGACATGAAGAAATTCCTCGAGAAGTATCATATCAAACATCGATTTTCTACACCATACTATCCTCAGTCAAATGGTCAAGCCGAATCATCCAATAAGATAATTGAACAAATTCTTCGCAAAACCGTGAGTAAGCATGGTAAGGATTGGAGTAACCAGCTAATCTATGCTCTTTGGGCCTACCGAACGAGTGTACGAATTGCTACGGGAACTACTCCTTATAATCTTGTTTATGGTGCTGACGCTATTATGCCCTTAGAATTAGAGATTCCATCACTTAGGGTTTCTCTCAAAGGTATAGTAGATGATGACTCTTATAGAGAACAACGACTTCAACAGCTTGAGATGCTTGATGAACAGTGTATAAACGCTCTTGAGCATATTCAAGCGTATCAAAAAACTCTACAACGAAGCTATAATGATAAGGTTATTCAACGTTCCTTCTCAGTAGGTGACTTAGTCCTCTATGAGAATCAACGCAATGTGAATGCCTTACCTGCAGAAAAGGGAAAATTCAGTCCTAATTGGCTTGGACCATATATTGTTATTGAGGATTATGGATCAGGTGCTTACAAAATAGTGGATGTAGACGGTACGCCTCTTAAAGAACCTATCAATTCTATGCACTTGCGTAGATATTATGCTTAATTCTTCGTTCTATCTTCTTTTCAATTCTTCAACATTGGATAATATGTTAGTGTCTCTTAATTAAAGCAAAATAGAATTAAATGTTATGATGTTTAATCTATATTGCTTCATTCCTGACAAGTGTGTCTTCTTACTTTATGGTTTGTCTTGAATTCATTTATGTAAATTGTGAAAGATTTACATTCCATTATGCTAGCATATTATACAGTGTCTTTATGTGTTACGTAGAATCGTATCATGTTGTGTTTAAGTTCAAAATTAAATCACATTAGTTATATGATTCTTAGACTTAATGCATATTTCTTCCTTATCATCAATGTTGTACTTGATTAAATATTTAGTTAAGTCACACATGTATCAATTTAATCATGGAGCATTGAGAAATCAATCACATGGAAATTAAATTCTGAACATACATGTACATTTACCAGATGTATTAGATTTAATCAAAGCAAAATATACATTGTTTTAAGCATTAAAGATAACACATTTGAGACAAAAGAGAAGCATGTATATATACATATATATATATGTGTGGATCGTGTACAAATATAGGTCACTATACATCCAAATATGTGACCTCTCCTACATCATAAAATCATCTCCTATCCCTAGGGCTAGTGGCTGGAGAATGTCGACTGGACGCTCCCTCCTGATCTGGCCGTGAAGGTGGACCCATGGGTGTGTAGCACGATACAGATCATGAGTGACTCTGAGAGGAACTCCTGCGATCCCTATCCATAAGGATCGCGCGATAGGTGGTAGCCTCGGTCTGAGCCGCTGCTAGATCTCGCCGCGCCTGCTGGAGGTCCTCTGATAGGACTCTCTCTCTCTGTCGCGCCTACTGGAGGTCCTCTGATAGGACTCTGTCTCTCTCCCTCCATATATCTACCTGTACTCGGAATGGGAAAAACAAATCCTCATGCCGACCCGCGTTCCCCTGAGGCCTATAGGCAATCTGTGAGGAACTGGGGATCTGTGCTATCATGGAAATATCTATCATTGCCTGCTGAATCAGGGAACACCATTCCTGCACATTAGCTGTGGTAGTAGAACAGATTTTTTGTTAGTACCATTCTATATCATCAAAACATTAATCAATCAATATAAACCTACTATACCTGGATCTCCCTTGCGCCAGTAGGGATCATGATATGGTAGTATCTGTTCCTAGGAACCGCTAGGCTCCCCTTGCTTGAACAATCTATCCACGATGGGTAAAGGCTGGACGGTACTAGGGATAGGCCTCCGTATCGCCTCATGTTCCCCCTGTTGGGGAATAAGAGGTGGATCCAGAGCTATGGTATCGTCTCCTGAATGGTGGGGAGCTGCATCCGACTCCTCCTCATCATCTCTATCCTCCTCCTCATCATCCTCATCCTCGTCCTCATCCACATCATCACTTGCATCTCCCTCGTCCTCCTCTCTATCTGTATCCTCCTCCTCCTCCTCGGCACTGGGCTGATCGCCTGTAGGTGGATCAGGATCTCCCACCTCCTTCTGACCCTCTCCCTCCTCTGCCTCCTTTGACCTGGATCCCTGGTCCTCGTCTGGGTCTCCGTGTCTCCATGGGCCTGGATAGCCTGTCGGATGATCTGGTGGAAAGATAGGACCTGGATATGATCTCATAAACCATGAGATGTACCTGCGCTGTGCTCCAGGCTCTGCAGAGTAATCAGTGACTACATCCTGATTAGATCCCTCTAAGTTTGTAGTCTCGATGTCATCTATCGTCGGTCTCGCTACTGCTCTAGGTCTGGGAAGGACCCACGAGTGTCGAGTATAGATGGGCACATCGGCTGGAACACACTGCTCTAGCCCAAACTGCCTCCGTACTCGGTCGAAGTAGAAAGGGACTATGATGTGTGCATATCGTCCCCGCAGTAGGCGGTTCCTCTATAGACATGCTAACTGTCTCTCCATACCATCCCATCTATGCATCCGTAGGTAAGGTCTCCACACTGTCACCTCGGCTGTCACTCTGTCAAAAATCACTCTCCAATATAACAAATCTCCAAATCTCCACTCGCTGGTAAGTGGATAAGCGAACACCCTAGGTCGCTCGCTCGCTGTACTCAGTGGAAAGCTGACGGGCCTGGTGCATGTGAAGTGCTCTAAAATCCACACCTGCAGAAGTGTGCATGTCATCAAACTGAATCCCTGTCCAAATACGTACTCCTCAAGGTCGTGATAAAAGAGGTGCAAGCATACTCCGACCCCAAGCATACACTCTCCTGTGTCTCTCCATCGCTCTGATACACCATGTGAGACCCCCATGCATGTGTGTGCCTCGCCCATTAGGGCAGATGGCTAGTGCTATGATGGCTATCATAAGGCGTCTCAGAAGGGGTACCTCCCCTGTAGGATGTAAGAGCCAGCTGACCATGATGCGACCTCTCGTCTCACTCGGCATGACTCTCCCTATGCAATACACCTGCTCTCTCTGATGATCCTCCGCTGACCGATCGGTCGCATATGTAACTGTCGCTCCTCTGATAGGAAGGCAAAGTATACGGTACACATCCTCGAGTGTGACCGTCAGCTCTCCTACTGGCAGGTGAAAAGTGCATGTGTCAGGATCCCATCGCTCCATCAATGCCATCAGCATCACAGGATGGAACCGAATGGCCGACATGAGGATCACATACCACAATCCCACAATCGATAGTGTGTCTCTCTTTGACTGAGTCAGCCACGGAATCTGATCTCACAAACTGTGAAGAATATGTCCCGCTGTATGCTCTCTCATGTACGGAAGGCCCTACAACACAAAAACATAACCGTAATCAGTACTCAATCATCAAAATCGCTAATGCAAACTGTCGAACATCATGTGCTAGTCCTGAAACCTCTCGCCAAGCCCTGATTGGGGACCATAGTGTCCTGTCAGGGACCATGGCGCCCTGTCAGGGACCATGGCGCCCTGAAGGGACCATGGTGCCCCTGTCAGGGACCATGGTGCCCTGGGGGGACCAGGGCACCCCACAGGGACCATGGCGCCCTGGGTGGGCCCCGGGTCAGCCTTCAGGGCCGCATACGATCACAGAAAAGTCAACATGCGAAAAATCAAAAGTCAAATGTTCAGTCAACTCACCTCGTCCAGTGGCTCGTCGTCGATCACGGCCTGGCACAGGATCTCGACCCTCGTGGGACGCTCCGGTCATCGTGAAGGCATGATGATGGCTATGTGGGCTCCGCTGCACTGAATAGTATTCTGAAATCGACAAAGTGACGAATACAAGTGTCACTTTCGAGGTATATACTCTCGTTTGTTTATTCTTACTTTTTGAAACCCTAATTTTCCTCTACCATTCATTTTATCATAACTTGGGTTTGGGAGATGCGATTTTCGAGCCGTTTGTTGCGTTTGAATCATATTTTCCTTCCCCTACTCTCGGGATGTTCCAAAAAGTGCTCTGATGAAGCCTATTTAGTGAACACCCCTCATCAATACTACCTTACACAATTTGTTGCAAGTAAACATGCTACCCTGTTTCACCTCCCTAATAAGCAAGTCGAAACAGGGGGGGGCATATAGCTACTCACAGATTTCATCACTTTCCTTAGTAAGCATTAGGTGATTTTTGTGATCTAACGTGTGTTTTGTAGGGTGCGGTTCCTAACTGTGTACTACAGATGCCGCTGGGGGCTTCGTCCGACAACTTATGGATATATCCTTTTTCAAATAATGTTTACTTTCTGTACTTTAGCTTGCATATGCACGTAGTACTCATATGACCGCTAAAGTGGGGGCTAAATGTAGCATCATAAATTGTACGCACTCGCTAGGGTGGTACAATTTCACACCTAGTTTAGCACCCACCTTAGTGCATTTTACATTCTGCATTGCATTTCCCCTTTAGCACTTAATTAATCAAATTAATTAGGTCTAAGGTCCTATTTCATCATTCTCTACATCATAAAGTTGGGCCCTTTCACTAAAGCGCGCCCTTCGCATTTTATTCCTCCAATACATCACTTAATCAAAAACCCTAATTAGGCCCTATTCTAAGCTTGGGGGCTTGATTTCGGGGGTCAAAACATCTCGAAATCACCTGTAACTTCGGGATTCTCTCTAAAATCATCATATCCGACGACCCTGAAAATTTGGTGAAAAGTTGTCGGGACCATGGCACCCGGAGTGCAACATGGTCCCGGACATTTTTCCCAAAATTTTAGGAGCGTGATCCAATCATAAAATAAAGCTTAACCCCAAGAAATTGGTGGGATATTCAATCTCTAGGTCCGCCAAAAGACGAAATTGCGATTTAGGGTTTCATACATAAGAGCTCTCTTTCTTCATTTGAAGGGATCCGAATTTTGTTTTCAGGAACTTCATATGCAGCAAAAGAGCAGATCTTTGAAGACTTCAACATCTTACAACATCCTTCTATCAAACATCTATCAAATTCATTCATCCACTTAGGGCTTGGAAGACATTGAAGAACAATAGGAGATTACCGACTGAAGATTGGCTTGTACTCCTCCCTTGAGGGTTGGGTATGATTTCATGTTGTTTTCATGTCTTTACATAAGCTTCAATACATCATTTATTCATGCTTTAGATCACTTTGCATCTTGATTTAGAGCATTTACGTTATCATTTACAAGCAATTAGGGTTTACTTTCTAGGTTGCTCTAGTTTGCTTTCTTGCATTTTAGGACCTTGCACACACACTAGGTCTGCACACACAATACATTTTACAAAACAACTTGGCTATTTGTGGAGGTGGAAATCACCGAAGCGGGGGTTTGACTAAGGCAAAACCCTTTATAGCTGCCCATACCCCCTTTTTTAGATATCATTGCAGGTTTCGGGATTCAGACGACGCCGCGGGACATAGATCCGGAGAGAGAAGGTCGAGACAACACTCTGTATCAAATTGCAGAGCAGAAGAATGGGACAGGGGTGCTGGGCGCCCTGGTCCTGCCAGGACAGGGGCGCTGGGTGCCCTGGTCCCTGGGACAGAGGTGCTGGGCGCCCTGGTCCTCCGGACAGACAACTTTCAGACAACTTCCCGGCAGTGTTTCAGAGTGCAGAACAGCAGTTTCCGGTGCAGTTTTCAGGACAGTGGTGCTCGCGCCCCCGTCTCGAACATTTTCAGTCCGATTTTGACTCCGGTTACACATCTGCATTCTTATTTCATCCTTGTATTTACAGCTGTTCATTGTTTAATCTCAATTCTGCAATCTTGTTATTAGTTCATACTTGCATTTTGGGATTAGGGTTTGAACTTGCATTACTTGATCTTACAATTTCAACAAGGGAATAGAAATCCTGATAGATATCCCATGGCTCTCTCTTTCACAAAAAAAAGTAGCCAATTGTGTGATATCTCTAGGCTCTTTTGTATTCCGTAATGTGTGTCAAAAGGTAGGATTAGGGCATGATTAACCTAGTCTCGCTTTTTCCCCCACACACAAGGAATGCCCCAGTTCATACCTGACTCATAGTGTCCTCATATCCTTGGACAAGTCATAGCATTACTAAGAGACAATCCACAGACAACAAAGAAAAATAGGTGACGATACCCCATCCTCACCTTTCTAGTCAAAGACATCCTGGAGATAGAATCTTTAGTCAAAGACATCCTAGAAAAGCTAAAAGACATGTCACCAAAAGATAAAATCAAAATAACACCAAGACTCAACACCAACATTCACTATAGTCCTCAAGTTTAGTATCTCTTGTCACTTGTATGCCTTATTTGATTGTGGTCACAATGTTTACTTTCACAAAAAGGATAGATAACACTGAACCATGATGTTGTCTGAGTCTGTTGAAAGATTTGATTTGTTGAAGTCCATTGTTGCTATTGTGTCTCATTTGAAACTAACTGAATCCATGAAACTGATACTTTATTGCAGAGAAGATGAAACTTTATGACGGATCGACGATGCAAGTGTTTCTTTATTGCAGATTGTGCATGGATAGACTGAAGAAAATTAGAAGAAACTACACTCCTCAAAATGTGTGATGCTCTCAGTTCCACACCCATCACTAGACGTAGGATTAGCCTTAGCCACAGATAGGAGCTGATTTATTATGGATGGAAAGGGGTGAAAAGGAGGGATTATTATGAATGGCTAACCAATCTTAGGTAAATCAATAACAAGCCATGATGGGAATGGGTAAGTTTATTACGAATGAATAGGCCGTGAGTGTGTACAAAGTGAAGGATAAAATGGAATCTTGAAGGAGGGAGGAGCAATGTCTCTACGCATGGCGCTGGTGACCCAGTTTTCACCATGGTACTTGCCCAGGGCGCCACTGAAGTGATTTTCACCATTGGACGAATTTTGTTTTTGTTTTTTTTTGTATTTTTTTTTTGATTTTTGTATTTTTGAATTTGGAATACTCTGAAGAGCTATGTGTAAAACCTGCAAAGGTGCATGTTGTTGATAGGATCCTCCAAAGGTTCACCCTCTATGGTTGAGATTTGATATGCTCCAAATCCATATGCTACTGTGATAATTTAAGGACCAAGCCAATTTGGTTTGAACTTGCCCTTCTTCTCTCTGTCTTGCTGATTTTTAGGATTTTCTTTGAGAACCAAGTCACCTACCTCAAATGTGCGAGGCTTCACTTTATGATTGTAACTGTGACTCATTCATTGTTGATAAGCCTTGAGATGATTAAAAGCAGTTTGTCTTCATTCATCCAATAGTTCAAGTTCTTGTAAGCGAGAGACCTTGTAGTCTTCATCACTGATAATGTTTTGTAAAGAGACTCGTAAAGAGGGTAACTCGACCTCAATAGGCAAGATAGCTTTAGTGCCATAGACAAGTGAATAGGGTGTAGCTCCTATAGGTGTGCAAACGCTTGTGTGGTAAGCCCAAAGTGCGGGATTAAGTTGGATATGCCAATTACGGCCAGCGTCATCGACTGTCTTTTTCAAGATTTTAAGGATTGTTTTATTAGACGCTTCAGCTTGACCATTACCTTGGGGGTAATAAGGTGTGGAGAAATGATGGGTAATATGAAAGCGGTCACAGAGTTCACGAACATCCTGATTTTTGAAGGGATGCCCGTTATCAATGATGATGGAAACAGGAATACCGTATCGACAAATGATATAGTTGAGAATGAAGGTAGAAATTTGTTTTCCAGTGAATTGCATGAGAGGTACAACTTCGATCCATATTGTGAAATACTCTGTGGCAGTGATGATGAATTTATGACCATTGGAAGATGGAGGGTGAATCTTGCCTATGAGATCGAGTCCCCACTAACAAAAGGGCCAAGGAGTCACAATTGGTTGAAGTTCTTGTGCTGGTGCATGGATGAGGTCTCCATGAAGTTGACACTGCTTACATTTCTTGACAAACTGATATGAATCCTTTTCCATATTGGGCCAGTAATATCTTGTCCTGATGAGTTTCTTGGCCAAGGTAGGACCACTAGAATGTGGACCACATATCCCTTCATGTACTTCATGTAACGCAATCTGAGCTTTGTCATTTTCTAAACATCTAAGAAGAGTGCCATCTAGACCTTGATGACATAGGATATCGGCTAAAATGATGTATCTAGAAGATTGGCAAATGAAAGTGCGATGTTAGTTATTGGATAGATCAGGAGGTAGGGTATTGTCATGAAGGTATGCAAAAATGGAACCGTATAACTGGGACTCAGGACCAACAACACATATCATCTCAGTAGGAGGGATTTGATATGAGGGAACCAAAAGGTTATCTAACAAGAACTCATATCGGGTCTCATTTGGTGGTAGATCAATTAGTGAAGCAATTGTATCCATGGCATCCATGACTCTATTCTACTCTCTGGGTATCTGCTCAAAGTCTATCTTCATGAAATGTTGTTTTAGGTCATCCACCATTCTTTTGTAAGGCATTAATTTATCATCCTTTGTTTGGTAGTCATTAGTTGCCTGATGAATCACAAGTTGAGAGTCCCCAAAAACATGAAGTTCCTGGATCTTCCACTGAACTGCAATCCATAATCCAATTGTTAATGCCTCATATTCCGCTATGTTATTAGTGTAGGGAAATGATAATCGATATGAGTTTGGTATAGAATCCCCTTGGGGAGTTATGAAGAGGATGCCAGCTCCTGCCCCATGCTGTGTGTATGAGCCGTCAAAGTATAGTTGCCAAGGATTTGCATGTGACACTGTTAAAATGGATTCATCTGGAAATTTTGAAATTAGAGGAACATCATCTATCATGGGAGAATTTGCTAACTAATCTGCGATAGCTTGTCCTTTTATTAATTTTCTATCCACATACTCGATGTCGAATTCACTCAGGATCATCACCCATTTGGCTAATTGCCTAGTAAGTGTTGCTTTATTGAGAAGGTATTTCAATGGATCAATCCTTGCAACCAACTTAGTCTTATGAGTTAGCATGTAATGTCATAATTTCTGCGAAGCAAAGATCACAACGAGACACGCACACTCAATTGGTGTGTAGTTTAGCTCATATCCCACCAACATGCAACCGATATAGTATACCGCCTTTTCTTTTCCCTTAGCAACTTGTTGTGCTAAGAGTGCCCCCAGTGCTGTTGAAGTAGCTGATATGTATAGTAATAGAGGTTGGTCTGGAACTGGTGGCATCAAAACTGGCGGATTCAGAAGATAATCTTTGAGTATCTGGAAAGCCTATTGACAGTTATCATCCCATTTGAATTTGATGTTTTTATGTAGCAAGTGCTGAAAGGGATTACACTTATCTGCAAGTTGTGCTATGAATCTTCGTATGGACTGGAGTCTCCCTTGCAAAGATCAAAGCTGACTGATATTTCGTGGTGGTTGCATCTCTAGGATGGCCTTGACTTTTGCTGGATCGGCTTCAATTCCTCTTTTTGATACAATGAATCCCAAGAGCTTCCCAGAGGTTACTCCAAAGACACATTTCTTGGGGTTTAATCTTACTTTATACTTTTCCAACCGATCAAAGATGACTGAAAGTATGTCCAAATGTGTATCTCTGTCTATTGATTTACCCAAGAGGTCATCAACATAATCTTCCACAGTTACGTGCATTAGATCATGGAAGATAGTAGTCATGGCTCTTTGATATGTAGCGCCTGCATTTTTTAGCCCAAAGGGCATGACATTCCAACAGAAAGTTCCCCAAGGACAAGTGAATGCTGTTTTGTGCTGATCCTCGGATGCGATTTTTATTTGATTGTAACCAGAGAATCCATCCATCAAAGATAGCATTGCATGACCTGCTGTGAGATCGACAATCAAGTCAATATTTGGTAATGGAAAATCATCCTTAGGACAAGCTTTGTTGATGTCTCTAAAATCTGTACATATTCTGATACTACGATCTGGTTTACTGAGAGGCATTAAGTTGGAGATCCATTCAGGATAATCAATTGGGCGTATGAATCCAACATCCAATAATTTCTCAAGCTCTACTTTGACTAATAATGCGACCTATGGATGCATCTTTCTTAATTTCTATTTCACTGGTTTTGCCCCCGGTTTAACTGTCAAATGGTTCATTACCAAATCCGGATCCAATCCAGGCATATCAGCATATGACCATGCAAAGTTGATTTGTCGTTCTGTGAAGAAACTTATGAATTTTGACCTTTCTGACTCTATCAATGATTGAGCCAGGAATATGTTGTGTGGAACCTCTTCTGTACCAATGTTTGTTTTCATAGTCTCCTCTACCAACATGGATGACTTTTCCTCATATGTTGCTGGGAGAATGTCAAGCCTTCCATCTTCAGGTGCCTTAGAGAGGTTTTCACCCTCAGATATGTCCTTTCTTTTTACTTTTTTAGGGTCAGACAATGCCACAATGTGGTTTTCACCATAAGACCCTTGATTTGTTTTTATTTTTTATATTTTTGCAACTGGAAGGCCCAACACACTCACCAAAATATGCCACGCTATTGAGTTCTATAGTGTATCCCACTTTATGGTCCCTAGGGGGAAGATCATATTGTATGCCAAGATAGTCAATAAAAGCTTCATCATTTTGGAATGTGTCAAACTGTGCAGGTCCTTCATGGTCCCAGTCAATGAGCTGGTGGTGAACAAGTGGAAGGCCTTTGATGTATTCAAACTTAGCGGGGCTAAGAGTGAAGATGTGATTATATTCAGGTATGTCAAGGTAGTTATCAAGGTCATCATTGGCACTCTCCTCATCAGTCTCGATCGTGAATGAATCCAAATTATCATCACTAGTAGTGCATTCTGGGACAAGTGTTCTCATTCTATGTGATTTCAACCTAGGACCTAGAGGCAAGGACTGTATGGGATCCTTCGGGGTTGTTTCTTGACCAACTTTGAAATTTACATAAAATTCCTCTTCTTCTGTGGGTTCATCTGGCTCTCTGAACATCTTGGTGAGTTCATAGTCACTGGAGGATTTGTCTAAACCCCATTCCCATTCATTGGAGTCTGTGGAATAGCGATTTTCTTGTTGAATTTTGGTAGCTTCAATTTGTAATGCTTCTTTTTTTCTTTGAGTGTGGACCTTGGAAGTCACGAAACCAAGTCCCTTCGAGCGTTCCTTTTTGAATGTCAATTTAGGTTGTAAAGGCTCAATGATGCCTTCCTTTCTTAAGCCAAGAGGGCTTTTGCCATCATACCCAAATTTTTGTAGGATCTTGAACCCTTTGCCATACTTCTCACATGGTATATGTGATCTTGTGTATCATTTTCAAGGTCTTTGTAAAGCATTTTGTATAAGTCTTCCTCTTCCAGTTCACCCCATCTTTGAAAGATAGTAGGGTCCCATTTGAGTATAATGATAGATACCTACTTATTAGGATGTGGTCTTCCATATTCTTTTGGTGAACCCATGACTCGTCGTAAGTACATGGTTTGATTCAAAGTGTATTCACCCATGCCCTTGTCCTAAAATTTGCCTTTAAGCTCACCTTGTTTTGATGTCGAAGGTTTTAATGACTCAGGATCAATGTACGCAGAAGAAGGAACAACTTTGCGATTACTGGGAATGATGGTCTCAGTTTTTGGTCTCAAGTTATTGTAGTATATGAATGGATTAGGATCACCATTAACTGTTATTTCAATTCCATTGTGAGGAAACTTAATGCATTGGTGGTATGTAGATGGGACTGTCGTCATTTCATGAATCCAAGGACGTCCTAGTAATATATTGTACGTTAGATCTAGGTCTAGGACTTGACAAACCACATCCTTTGTAACTGGCCCAACTCTGAGAGGCAAGATGACTATGCTTTTGGATGAACGCTCTTCATCATCATATGCCTTGATGGTAATTTTGTTTGTAGAATTCATAGCTTTATCAGAATATCCCAATTTTTTAATAGTGCTCAATGTACAAATGTTCAGATCGGCTCCTCCATCTATCAGGACTCATTTTATTCAATGTTCATGTATGAAGGATTCAATGTGTAAAGGTGCATTATGTGGCTGACTTACAGAGGCATCATCAGCTTCTATGAATGTAAGGGAGTATGGTATGGAAAGGTATCCCACCATGGCTTGAAACTAGTCCATGTTCAGATCAGTAGGAACAACAGTGTCTCTCAAGATTTTGTCGAGAATGGCTTTATGTGCAGGGGATATGCGTAAGAGCTCAAGGATTGAGATAAGTGCGGGTGTCTTCCCTAACTGTTCTAAAAGGTCATACTCAGGCTTGGTTGATGAGGAAGTAGTGTTTTTAGCTGGAGCACCTTGCAAAGTGAATTTACCTTGACGAGTTGTAACATGACATTCAGAGGTAGGTTTGGAAGAAGATCCAATGCCTTTTAGGACAATCTTGGGTCTTTGGGTAGAATTCTCAGGTGTTTTGTCCTTGATGATAATGGTAGAGACATAATTGTCCATCAAAATGTGATTGATAGTTGAATCATAGTTATAAGATGCTCTGGTATAGTTGGTCTGGTCATCTATGGCTTTATCTTTTCCTTTATCATGCTTCGGGAATGGTTCCTTAAACATCTCATGTTCTTGATTGGATGAATGTCCTTCAATCTCAATGTCACCTCTATCAATGAGATCTTGTATAGTGTTCTTTAGTTGATGACAATTTCCTGTCTTATGACCCTTGCTCTTGTGAAATTCGCAATACTCATCGTCATTCCACCAATTTGGTTTGACCTTTGGTTCATATGGAGGAAAATTTGGAACTGTGATTACTTTGTTTGCCACTAGCTTCTTGAAAACTAACTCAAGTTGTTCTCCCAATGGGGTGTACTTCCTTCGTGATCTGGAAGTTGTTTGAGTATTTACTTGATTGTTAGAGCTTGATCCAGAAAAAATGATTTTTGGTTGTATCATATTGGCATCAACAACACCATCATTGACTGTGTTCTTGTTTTTGTTCCAAAATCTTGGCTTATCTTTTCCTTTAAAGTCATCTTTGTTTTCCTTGAATATCTTAATGACTCCTTGTTCAATTAGGACCTTCTCTGTTGCTAAGCCTTTTTCAATGATGTCCTTGAAGGTGGACAAACAAGCTTTCCTTAGGTCATAACCAATGTCTTTGTTGACATTCTGGGTGAACATCTCTACCATTTGTTCTTGTGGAATTTCACAAGAGCATCTGCTGGCTAGATTCCTCCATCTTTGTAAAAATGATGAAAAAGATTCTCCATCCTTTTGTTTGGTGTTGCACAAAGTAGTGACTGATATGTCTATTTCTATGTTGTATGAGAAATGTTGGATAAATGCCTCTGCTAAGTCACCCCATGACTTAATTCCAGGTGGAAGCTGAGAGAACCATTCCATAGCTTGATCACCTAAGCTTTGTGGGAATAATCTCATCAAATATGTCTCTTCTGTTGCTACCTCAATGCAAGTTGTGAAAAACTGTCTTATATGTGCCTTAGGATCCCCTTTTCCTCTATACTTATCAAACTTAGGTGTCACAAAGTGTGTAGGAAATGGAGGCATTGGAATGCTCTTGTCAAATGGATAAGGACATATGTCTCTCATTGTGTAAGTTGGCTTCGGTGTAGTTATGTCCTCCATTTTCTTTTGTAAGTCCCTGATTTGTTGCTCCAAATTGTTCTTTAGTGGAGACCGACTTCTTGGACCATACCCCATGCCTGAACCACTGGGTGGAGGAGGATCATGTTGCATATATGGATGATATTGATCATACACATGTTCATATGGAGGAGGTCTATAATGATGCTGCGTATAAGGACCACTTGGTATAGAGTCATGATGAGGAATGGAATATCTGCTTTGTCCATGTATGCCATACTCTATAGGCATGTCGTGAGTTTGTTCTAGTGTGTTGCCCCCAAATTTGACGCAGGGTTTCCTTGTGTCCAAATTTTGAGCATGCCTTTGAATATCCAATCGCTTTGGTGGTTGATCCTTATCATTGGTATGTGATTGAGCATATTTTTCTGCATAAGACTTCCATAATGGTCTGCGAAGGTGAGTATCATATGCTTGACCATGTGTGTAAGGGAACTCTGGTTTTTGAAACAAAGATGATGGTGATTTAGGCACAAGATGTGGTCCTCTATTGCCTCCACTATTAGGCCTTCTTTGATCCATGTTGGAGAGAGTTTGTTGCAAAGGTCGATTTTCCATTATTTGAGACATGTCAAAATCATGAGGGATCTTGGTTCCACTTTGTGCCATCACTTGTAGAAAGTATTGTCTATCTCTCCTCATTATTTCCTCAACCAATCGATTGAAATGGGGATTCATAATGGTGTCTTCCAATTCTGCGGAATGTACGAAAAAGTTGTCGATGTTGTCATTGTGTGTATCATTGTTGTTTGTAGTGTCCATGTGCTCAATATTTGGAATGTTTCTATAAGCATCCATGTCAGGTAATGTAGTATGATTAGAATTGAAAAAGATATCATTGTCATACTCATAAGAACTCATGTTTGCAAATTCTTGAGCCTCTTTAGTTTCTCTCCTATATTTTTGGGACGAGTTTCAACCATGCACTAGGTCTTGACCAAGATGTGTGAGACTAGATGAAAATAGAAAGATATGAAAGACCAAGAGTTGGATGAAATATAAATGAATCTAAAGTGTACTTGCAATGTCCAAAGTGTAAGACCAAGTATGCATGTAGTAGAGTAGGTGTGACTTCCAAAGAGATGATAGTTTCTCTTGATGAGGTAAGTTGACCTTGACTCTAAGTAAGACCAAATGAGACCCAAAGGTGATAGACCTTGATGAGGGACCACTCAGCAAAATGTTGTTGTATGTAGTGTGTTGACAAAGTATGATGAGGACAAGCAAGTGACCTTTTGACTCAAGTCTAGACAAATGTGTATGTAATGTAAGATGTAAAGCAATGCTGGACTTTGTGAAACCCAAAGATAGGTTGGATGCTAGATGAAAACCTGAGAGAGATAACCTAGGAAGCTCAATAAGTCTAAAACTGTTTGTTCTTGTTTGCTGAATTATGAAAGTTTTCAATCCTGAACATAGACGTGTTTGTATACTTCACAGACATGCTTAAATGACACATACATGGTTTTGTCAGACACAGACGCGTTTTTGAGATGTTGCAATGTTGCTCAAAAGACACAGCCGCATTTTTGCCCTTCATAGACGCGGTTATATGACATAGACGCATTTCTACAAAATTTGTGTAATTTTTCCAATTTCTGAAGTTCCTTGTTGTGACCAAATCTGAATGTTTGACTGTTTTTCGTGACAAGATGACACAATGTTGATGAGGAATCGATGTTTGCAAGTGTTTAGACTCCCAAAATGACTCAAAGACAAGTGTGTTGTTTGATGTAAAATTGTTTTACATACACTTGAAGACACAAAAGACACAATGTTTGATGTTTGGTCTTAAATGTTTGATTGTTCAAAATAAGTCAAGCACAATTCTTATGGCTGGCCAAGACAATAGTTGTTGATCCCACATGGAGTTTCCCCTGAGGTTACGCTATTCAGAGCGGATACTTAGATGCTTGACCCCACTAGCTCCACCCTTGGCACTCACTTCTCGGGGCAGCCAAGCATCAGTCCCCACGAAAACTCTTCGTGGCGAACTTTGTATCTCTACTAAGAACCGTATGTGTGTGGGCCGCTACCAGAGGTCCAAACTCTTGCCCCAACAACTAGAAGGATTTTGGCTTCTAAAAAAAAAAGGTGTGAGTAAGGGCATCTGCTCGTGTGGCCATACATGCAACACTTTTAGCTCTATAAATATAGAATGCTCCTAGCCGGTAGGGGTTATGCCCTACAACTGATTAAACAAATTTGATCAAACAGGTTTATGGGGAGACATAGTGTCAGTATGAACTAATCAGCACACGTTATCCATAGTTTTCACCATGGATACAGTTATTTATAGTGGTTTGGAAGAAGATGGCTTTTCTTTTGCTACCACTTGGGTCATTCTCTCCTCACTAGTAGTCCTAATGACCACACAGGGAGATAGACCCTCTAAAGATTAAACAAAAAGAGCCTATTGCTCAAGACACAAAAGACAATGGTTCAATTTTAGTGCACCAATTGAAGTGTTTTCTAGTCTATGAAAACAAGGCACACAATAAAAGATAAAAAACCCTTGCCAAGGTCCTACAACAAAGATCTATTAGTAGTTTGGATTGTTTGAAGTAATCACCCCTTCCTACAAGCACACAAGTTAGGTAAATTTTAGATCCAAAAGACTTTGTGAAATAGGGGCCCTCAACAAAATGATTTTGCTTCCAAGACAAGCTGTACCACTTTTGTTAGCTAGATCTGAAAATGTTAGCTCAAAATAAACCAGATCTGAAATCCGAATGATGAAAAACTAAATCAATGAAACAAAAAACGCAACAACCGAACACAAACATAGTTGTCACAGACACAGATGCTGCCATAACACATAGATGTGCCTAGATTTGACACAGACGTGGCTCCCGAATGCAGACGCATTTTCCTAATGCAGACGTGCCTGAAGACCTCACAAACGCGACTATGGAATACAAACGTGTTTCCTAAAATCTGCAAAAGATAAATTATTGTCGAATATGCAGAAGCGGTTCCAGATGTCACAGACGCGACAAAAAATCAAAAATGCGATCCGAAAGTGCGCAGATGCGAAATATCAAAATGTTGTTGGAAATGTCAGATCTGCAACCTCAAAACAAAATCTGCAACAAAAGATGTTAAATGCAAAAGAGACAAGAGTCCCACTAGGCATGCCAAAATGTTTAGGGTGAAAATGGATAACAACAATGATGAAAGACTAAATAGATTCAACCACAAAACCCTAGCCTAACAACAACAAAGATCCACCATAACATATGAAGATTACCTAAGACCATGCAAATCAAATGAAATCACAAAGATTATACCATCACATGTCCAATAGGGTTTGGATCTCCATTCTTCCTATCTCCATTGATCTTGCTTGATATATTTGCTCTCAGATTTTATTTGCACAAGAGCTCAACAAAGAACGGAAATGTGGTTGCAAGTAGGATCGCATATGAAAGTGCAAAGTGTAGTGTAGTCAATTGATCAAGTAGTCAGTTAGTTCAGGTTTGATAATGAAGGAAGCATCTCCTTATATAGAAGACACTATAAGAAATGGAGGGATAAGATTGAGAGGTGTTAAAGATAAATGGTCGGCGATGATTAGAGGGTAGGTAGAGAAAATAATAAAATAATAAGAGGGTAGGTAGTGTATGAATTAAGAGATGAATGACATGTGTCATGGGTAGAGAAGGCTAATGAATTAATTAAATAAATAAAGATTTATTTAATTAATAGAAGAAGTGGGATCAATTAAATAAATAAAATATTTATTTAATTTAAGAAAAAGGATAATTTAAATAAATAAATGTATTTATTTAAATAAGAAATAAGGCTAGAAGAGGATAAATGAATTAATTAAATAAATAAAGATTTATTCAATTAATAAAAGAATTAGGCTAAAGATAATTAAATAAATAAAATATTTATTTAATTAGATATGACAATTTTAGGTGTTTACAGAAACAATACGACCTCTAATGACCTCTAATGACACCTCTAATTTCTTTAGGTGACATGCATTGTGTAACAATATGGGAACTCTCGCATACCCACCACTATCATTCTACAGGACATAATTTGTGTTACTCTCCCTCTTTCTTTTCCTACCTGTTATTTTCTTCTAAAAAACATATTGCAGGTAGAGAGAGAGGGAGAGAGAGGGAGAGAGAGAGAGACGGGGGAGGGAAGGTAGAGAGAGGGAGAGAGGTAGAGGGAGGGAGAGGGAGAGAGAAGAGGGGGGGTGGGAAAGAAGAAGGGGTATGGAGGAAGGGAGATGGAGAGAGAGAGAGAGAGGTAGAGAGAGGGAGAGAGGCAGAGGGAGGGAGATGGAGAGAGAGAGAGAGGGAGAGGGGGAGAGTAGGGGGAGGGAAAGAGGAAGGGTCTTAAGGGGTCACAGGATACCATATGACCTCTTAGGAAACAATACGACCTCTAATGACACCTAAGGGGTCATATGGTGGGCTAATAAAATGATATATTAAATTTAAAGTTATGAATAGAACATCATACAATGAGACTCCAAGCGAACAAATAATGAGGCTTCACTAAAAAGCAAGTGTAAGAGCTTGACCTAACCCTAAGAGTACTGCCTAAGTTCTAAAACATATGATGCTATTAAATTTGCAAGGTTATAAGACTGATCTCGATTGTGACTATAGGAATTACACACTTGATTTCTTTCATGGGTATGTACCATTCCAAGTTGTTTGACAAGTGATGATCATCATATACTACCACTGCCATGCATAAAACAAAATTTAATTTCTTTAGGTGACAGGCGTTGTGTAACAACATGGGAACTCTCGCATACCCACCACTATCATTCTACAGGACATCATCTGTGTTACTCTCCCTCTTTCTCTTCCTACCTATTGTTTTCTTCTGAAAAACATATTTCAGGTAGAGAGAGAGGGAGAGAGAGGGAGAGAGAGAGACGAGGGAGGAAGGTAGAGAGAGAGAGAGGTAGAGGGAGGGAGAGGGAGAGAGAAGAGGGGGGGTGGGAGAGAAGAAGGGGTATGGAGAGAGAGAGAGAGAGATGGGGGAGGAAGGTAGAGAGAGAGAGAGGTAGAGGGAGGGAGAGGGAGAGGGAGAGAGAAAAGGGGGGGTGGGAGAGAAGAAGGGGTATGGAGAGAGAGAGAGAGAGATAGAGAGAGAGAGAGGTAGAGAGAGGGAGAGAGGTAGAGGGAGGGAGAGGGAGAGAGAGAGAGGGAGAGGGGGAGAGTAGGGGGGAGGGAAAGAGGAGGGGTCTTAAGGGGTCACAGGATACCATATGACCTCTTAAGAAACAATACAACCTCTAATGACACCTAAGGGGTCATATGGTGGGCTAATAAAATGATATATTAAATTTAAAGTTATGAATAGAACATCATACAATGAGACTCCAAGCGAACAAACAATGAGGCTTCACTAAAAAGCAAGTGTAAGAGCTTGACCTAACCCTAAGAGTACTGCCTAAGTTCTAAAACATATGATGCTATTAAATTTGCAAGGTTATAAGACTGATCTTGATTGTGACTATAGGAATTACTACTTGATTTCTTTCATGGGTATGTACCATTCCAAGCTGTTTGACAAGTGATGATCATCATATACTACCACTGCCATGCATAAAACAAACTTTAATTTCTTTAGGTGACAGGTGTTGTGTAACAACATGGGAACTCTTGCATACCCACCACTATCATTCTATAGGACATCATCTATGTTACTCTCCCTCTTTCTCTTCCTACCTGTTGTTTTCTTTTGAAAAACATATTGCAGGTACTCTGACTCATCATGTTGCTTTGTTGACACTATATTCCACATCTGCTCTGCTCATTAAAAACACATTCGAGAAAAATATTGCTACAGGTTTACTTGTTTGTCACGGTAATACACCTGTGGTTCAATTTCAAACCCTATTCCTCCTATTCAATATACACACAAAAATCCATCAGTCAATTTTTTTAGGAGAGGATACATGATAAAAATCAAAGAGGAAGTTGCAGATAAGAAATAAATTCACTTACTTCTATAGAAGTGCAGACACAGTTGCAGTGGGGTATGGAGGGAGAGAAGAAGAGAAAGAGGGATGGGGTATGGAGGAAGAGAGAGAGAGAGAGAGAGAGAGAGAGAGAGAGAGAGAGAGAGAGAGAGAGAGAGAGAGAGAGAGAGAGCTTGTATGCGTTTGAGAGGGAGAGACAATGCACTTACATGTGTATATATATGTTTAATATATTATATGTATATAAACATATTATATATACAATGTCATATTATACACATATTATATATTACATATATTATATGTATATACACATATTATACATAGAATATCATATTATACAATAGCGCTTATGCGCTGTTTATAGTAAAGATAGTGCATACGCGCTGTTTATAGGGAAACAAGCGTGTACGCGCTGCTTACACTATACATACCCTGTACACGCTTTTTAAACCATAAGTAACCCGTACGCGCTTTTGACTGTTTAGGCTTGGAAATAGGTCTGGATGACAAAGCTATGGATTGGAAGTTTGATTTCCCTCCATTTCTCTCATTTTTGACGTGTTTTATTTTATCAATTTGGTTTATCGCGTTTGTCATCATCAGGTTTACACTTCATAAAAAGGGTATTTCTAAAATTGCCACTATATTTTCACCCATCTTCTGATATTTCTAACCATATAATTTGTTTTCAATTTGAACAACAATAACATATTATTATTGAATTTCTTTTACTAGTGTCTCCATAGTTCTCATAAACATAGGTGCACTATTTTTTTAATAACTTTTGATATACACATCCAAATTTTAAAAAAATTATATATTATTGTAGTGCACTTGATTCTTTACAATTTAAAAAAAATAAATTGTATTTTCGATTTGTTTAGTGCAACTTATGCTTCACGCACAAATAGGTACCGAGATGTGCTCGATTGGAAAAATCATAAAAAAAAAAGTACTTAACAAAAAATTACAAAAAAATACACATCTTCTAGTGCTCACTCTTAACTATCTTTCTACCAAAGGATTTGTCAAAATACTAAATCTAACTATGACTTTTTTGATGCGGACGTCAGACACTATGTTATGTTTTTCAAAAGAAAACAAGGTCATTTTTTCGTGTGTGAAGGATTTGACCCCCTTAATCTTATCCAATTTTGAAAAATTTTAGTAGTTTGGAAACTAGATTCAGAGTACTACAATATTTGTTCTTTGATTATCTTCATATCTTGAGTGGATGACTTTCAAATTTTGCTTCTAAGTTCAGGTTCACCTGATTTTAGGAAAAAAGTGTCCACTTATACCCCCCTTTTTGACCACCATCTTTGTGCACTTACCCAGATATTTTTTCTAACACTGGGCCATTTTTTCTACAATCGCGCTACCACTTGCGCAAAAAAATGCTAAAACAACAAATGCGCCAATCTAACTACACCATCACACTATTACATGACAAAAGCGCTACAACATCTACTCAACAACGCTAAAATTAAAAAAATGCTAGATTATTATGACTCAATTGTGCTAAACGGACAATAGCCCTACAACTACTATTGATTAGCGCCACTACAGTACAATAGCATTATTTCAGGTGACAAAAGTGCTAAATCTTTGTTTTAGTGCTATTGTCTTACTTGGACTTTGATGCTTGAAAAAACATGACAAAAATTACATAAAACACGAAATTCAAGATTTACGTATTGCTTGTCCATAGTTCTCTGGCCGCTGGTATCGATGGATCTGCTGTAACCAGCAATTTGCTATCGACACGACCATTATGACTGCTGCTCACTCCTTCACAAAAGGTCACTATCAGAGCTCTAAACTGCCAGGGAGATAGGTGCAAATGAGCCTGTTTTTACCCCTTCCCCTCCATATATACCCCCCATCCCTAACCCTAATTCATCCCTCTCACCGCTGTGGTTCTCGTGAACTTCGAAAGCCTCTAAATTCTCCATCTTAACTCCGTTTCCTCCCGTTATTTCTAATTTCTTGTATTCTACTTCCCCCCAACTTCTTTCTCTTTTTCAAGAGATTGCCCAATATTTCAAAAATTTTCAGCCCATCTCTCGAGGGGGCATACCACCCATTAAATTAACATTTATGAGACATATTTCTTCACACTTATCTATTTTTCTTTGAAACGACACGATAAACCACACCGTCTTAAAGAGGGGCAAATGTAGTTACATAAATTTGTCCACTTAATTAAATGAATATTTACTATTTATTTGATTATTTAACCATCAGTCAGTAGTTAATTAAATTAATATTTAATTAATTCATCCTCAACCTCTTCTTCTATTAACTAAATAAATTATTCAATTTATTTAAATTGATTAATTAAGCCACACTCTAAATCAATTAAATGAATAAAGCACATTTATTTAATTTAACCCCCCTTTCCTCCTTTAAATAAATAAAACAAATATTTATTTAAATCCCTAAACTACCCCCCCACTTGCATTCTCCTACAAATGCAAGTTGCACCTATTTATTTGAAATAATGAATTTTATTTTAATTAAAATCCTATTTTCTCTCACCCAGTTGCTCAAGTCTAACCCATTCTAGACTCTTCTAACCCATTTTAGATTCTTCTAACCCCTTTTAAATTAGCCTAATCCCATCCCCTAATTATTGTTACATTCCTAAGCAACTTGAAGTCACTTCTCAAAGCCTCAAAACCTCAAAGCCTTTGAAAAGCATTAAAGGCTTTATGTCTTCAACAAGTTAACCCCTAAAGTCTTCCAAACCATTAATGGCTCTTACATGACCATTAATGGTTAAACTCAACTCACCCACATGGTTAGAGACTTTCCCTCTAAATTAACCCCCATCTAACTCATGTGTCTCTTCAAGCATTCATTGCTTTGACCATGGTTATCTCCACTAACTCTTGCACAAGAGTTTATGCATTGGATAAAGACATTATTCATTGGATAAAAGCTTTATTCATTCAACTCAAGGCTAACCTTACCTCCTAAGGTAACCCTCATGTCATCTCAAGCATTTAATGCTTCTTCGCTCTCCTCTCAAGCCATCTCATGTTGATATTTGTCATCCTAGGATTGGGTTGAAAGCCCTCACATGGATCATAAACCCATCAATCCTAACCCTTGTTGAGATTACTCAATCTCAACCATCCATTGCCCTATTTTTCCTATAAATAGAGCCCATTCCTTCTCCAAAAACATCTAGAAATCTTGTATCCATCTAACTTACACCAATTTTGAGACAGAATCTAGGAGCACTTTTCTTTGTTATTTTGGATAAAATTAACATAGATTATTTAGGCTTTCTCATATTTATCTTGTTGCATTTGCATAATTTAGTCATTTTCATAATCTTGAATCTCCATAAGACATCCATAGTAGTGCAAAAAGCTGAGGGCTACACTCATGTGGAACTTGGAGAGGAGAGGAACAAGGGAGGAGAAGCTATGAGTATTTTGGAGAGAATTTGGGAGGGTTTAGTGTCTTTCGTCTGTTTTTGTGTGTTTTCTATAAAATATTTCATATATCTCTTGATATGCATTCTTAGGGTTGTAGTTCGTTTCTATTTCGGTTTTGATTGATACTAACAACATTAATGTTTTGAATCTTGTGTTCCTAACATCCTTTTTGTAGTGCATCAGTTTCAATTAAAAACTTTTAACTTAAGTTATCACTAACTTAACATTATCAATATAAATAATTTTTGCAGAAGAATAACCATGCATGAAAAGATACATAGTGACACCAAGATTTATCTCGTGGAAACCCAAATGGGAGAAAACCACGGTGTGAGTAGGAACTCACAAAATTTGTACTCTTCTGGAGTATGCCTGGTGAAGAGCCATCCCTATTAGGAGATTACAAAGACACTGTTAGGTACCATCTGGTTAAGGGATTTTGTCTAAGGCCTGTTAGTGCCTTTACCCTGTTAAAGGTAGCCTTATCAAAGGTCTTAAAATCATCAATTAAGATGACACACAGTTAAGGGATTTTTACAATGGGACCTATTAAAGTCCACCTTATTAAGGGAGTTTAGTTGCGATGGTTAGAGAGAAACATAAAGATGATCTGCTGGAGTGGCTACTGATTAGCTTAACCAGATCATACTGAAAAATCACACTATGTCTGCATCAGTTATGTCTGCTCTACACAACACTGATTTCCTAAATGTACCTTCAACTCAACCCTCTTCTGATTTGCTGATCCTTGGATTGCACTCTGCCAGTCCTCTATCACTTGGCTTAACACTCTGTTAAACTCCACTCTATTGGTCCTATGTCACTTGGCTTTGCACATTGTTAAACTCCACTCTGCCGGTCCTTTGTCACTCAACTTTGCACTTTGTTAAACTCCCCCCGTGTACACTTTCACATTAGCTTAATTAACCTTAACAACAACCCTCTCAAGAATGAATTATGTGAATTTATTGACCCTACAGTCTGTCGCCAAATTTCCCTCCAAAACATTCTTTTCAAAATTCTGTTACCATGCCTTAAATCACTCCCCTGAAATCATTGCAGGAATCTTTGTCAAGATAGTTGAACATGCCGATAAGTCCATTGATTGATTGGAGAAGACTCCCGGTTTAACTAAATGTTACAAGTCCATTGGTTACAAAATCTACCAGTGTACCGGTCAAAATCTACCTAGCCGATTTCCTCCTGTATACTGATCTGTTCTTTGCTTAGCCAATGGACCTCTTCTGTGTCTGTCTACTCACTACTTTCCGGTCTACTTACTGCTTGCCAGTCTACTTACTACTTGCCAGTCTACTCACTTTTTGCCGGTCTACTTACTACTTGTTGGTCTACTTACTGCTTGCCAGTCTACTCACTGTTTATCTTGTTTACTTATTGATTAGCCGGTTGACCTCAATATACTAGTTTACTTACTGTCGATAGACTGTGAAGACTTAAGAGATGATGTTTCCAACAATGACAACCATATCATTCACCGGTCATACAAAACTGCACCAGAATGCCTTGACATATATACACATATTATATATACAATATCATATTATACACACTCCCAAAATTTAAACAGAAGTAGCATGTACGCACTGTTTATAGTAAAGATAGAGCATATGCGCTTCTTACACCATAAGTACCCCGTACGCGCTTTTTATACCATAGGTACCTCGTACACGCTTTTGACTGTTTAGGCTTGGAAATAGGCCTAGATGGAGGAAGGGAGAAGGAGAGAGAGGGAGAGGGAGGGAGAGAGAGAGGGAGATGGAGAGAGAGGGGGAGAGAGGGAGACAATACACATACATACACACACATGTGTGTATATATATACTTAATATATTATATAAAATATATTATATATTATTATATACATATATATAAATATTATATATTATATATTTATATATTATATATAAATTATATATTATATGTATATACACATATTATATATACAATATCATTATACACACTCCCAAAATTTAAACAAAAGTAGCGCGTATGCGCTGTTTATAGTAAAGATAGAGCATACGCGCTTCTTACACCATAAGTACCCCGTACATGCTTTTTATACCATAGGTACCTCGTACGCTCTTTTGATTGTTTAGGCTTGGAAATAGGCCTAGATGACAAAGCTACGGTTTGGAAGTTTGATTTCCCTCCATTTCCCTCCTTTTTGACATGTTTTATTTTATCAACTTGATTTCTCGACTTTGTCATCATTAGGTTTACACTTCATCACGTGGGTATTTCTAAAATTGCTACCATATTTTCATCCATCTTCCGAGCTTTCTAACCATATAATTTTTTAAAAAATTGAACAACAATAACATATTATTATTGAATTTCTTTTACCAATGTCTCCATAGTTCTCACATACATATGTGCACCATTTTTTAATAACTTTTGATCTACTTATCCAAATTTAAAAAACTTTATATATTATTGTAGTGCACTTGATTTTTTATAATTTAAAAAAAATGTATTTTCAATTTTTTTAGTGCAACTTATGCTTCGTGCACGAACAGGTACCTAATTTTCAAGATGTACTTGATTGGAAAAATGATAAAAAAAAATACTCAACAAAAAATTACAAAAAATTACACATCTTCTAGTGCTCACTCTTAACTATCTCTTTGCCAAAGGATTTGTCAAAATACTAAATCTAACTATGACTTTTTCGATGTGCACGTCAGACACTATGTTATGTTTTTTCAGAAAAATTAGGGTCTATTTTTTGTGCACGAAGGATTTGACCCCTTTAAGCTTATCCAATTTTGAAAATGTTTAGTTGTTTGGAAACTAGATTCAGAGTACTACAATATTTGTTCTTTGATTATCTTCATATCTTGAGTGGATGACTTTCAAATTTTGCCTCCAAGTTTAGGTTCACCTGATTTCAGGAAAAAAGTGTCCACTTATACCCCCCTTTTTGACCACCATATTTGTACAGTTACCCATGAATTACTTGATTTCTAAAGTGCTTGTTGTCTAAACATTTAACCATGCACTACAATTCATTAACAAGTAGCACAAACTAAATTAGGGGTATGGAAAATGGGTGGATTACCTTCAATTTTTTAATTTTGTTTTGAAACATAAGAGTGGGCTAAGAAAATAAGGTTGTTGATGTATTGAGTCGAATTAGTTTGTTATTATATGATTCAGGCTAATATTGTTGGGCTTGAGAGCTTGAAGGACTTATATGTGGATGATCCTAATTTCAACAAGGAATATGAAGCTTGCAGTAGTCCTATCAGTAGAGATAAAGGATCATGGATTGGTTTTTTTTGTAAGAAGGTTTTTTGTATAAAATATAATCGATTGTGCATACCTATAGGGTCAATGAGAGAGAATCTCTTAAAGTAAAAAAATTGTGACAACTTAGTAGGACATTTTGGACAAGATAAGACTTACCTACAATTGAGTACACATTATTATTGGTGAAGGATGTAGGTTCATGTTAGTAAGTATGTGGAGAGATGTTGAGTATGCCATCACACAAAGGGGAGAAGTCAAAACATGAGTTTGTACCTACCATTACCAGTTCTATTTAGACCATGGGATTCTATAAGTAAGAATTTTGTTATGGTTTTTTCTAAGAATCAAATAGGCAATGACTCTATATTCGTAGTTGTGTATAGGTTATCTAAAATGGTTCATTTAATTCCTTGCAAGAGAACTAGTGATGCAACAAATATTACTATTTTGTTTTTCAAGGAACTGGTGAGATTACATGGTATACCCAAGAGTATAGTATTCGATAGAGACATAATGTTTATAGTACATTTTTGGAGAACCCTTTAAAATAATTTGGACACACATTTTAGTTTCAATTCATCTTATTTCCCCAAAAGGATGGCCAAATTGATGTAGTGAATAGAATTATAGGTAATATTTTGAGGTGTCTTGTTTGGAACACACCTTCAAATTGGGATATGGCCTTAACAAGGGCTGAGTTTTCTTATAATGATTCTCCAAACAAGAGTATAGGCTTTGACCCTTTCTATATTGTCTTTGGTATGAACTATAGGGGTGTATTTGAACTCAGAGATCTTGATGATTTGAAGAGGAGAAGTACTTATAAGAATACTTTGCTAAAGTCATTAATGACCTTCATGAGAAGGTTAAAATGAGCATAGATGGAAGTAATAAGAAATAAGAACAAATTATGTTGATATGAAGTAGAGAGAAGTTCATTTTTAGGTGAGAGGTCTTGTTTTATCCCATATTAGGAAAGAAAGATTTCCTATAGGTGAATGCAACAAACTGAAAATGAAAAGGATAGCTCCCTACAAGATACATAGGATGTTTTTAGCTAATGCCAATGAGATTAACCTTTCTCTAGGCATGGACATCTCTCCCATCTTCAATGCAGCTAATTTGTATCACTACAAGGGTGCTAAAGATGAAGTTACTATATAGATAGAGTTGAAATCCACTAGGAAACAACAAGTGACCAAGCCAGTTCCATTGGAAATTGAGTGCATTCTAGAGAAATAGTTGTTGAAAAAGATTGTTGACAATGATTATTTCACTTATGTGTTTTTGTTGTGAATATTATTTTGTGTTATCTTTTTGCGATGATACAAAGCATTGAGAAATTTTTATTCTCTTCCATGTTGACCCAAAAATGCTTTGCTTCTTCTTATGTACTCTTCTTCATTTGTACTTGTAGTTCCATTGTATTTAGGGGATGAGGTCAATTCAAAACAATAATATTGATATACATTATTTAACTTATGTTAATATAGAACCTAGACCTTTGGTTCCCTTATTTTCTCTTGCATGATATTGTTTGTATGTTATATGACTTCTATTTTCCTATATTGGGAGAATATTGTTAGTGTGAAGTTCTTATCTTTGAATGTATGCTACCTTAAAGGCAATTTAACCTAGTCAAGGCATACACAATTATTTTAAGGTGGGAGAATACATTCCTCTATGTGTTTCAATTTGTTCATACACCACAAGATTGGTTCTTTACTTTGACCACACACCACAAACTTGTTTGTGATATCAAAACACCCATTTTTTGCATTCTATTAACATTACCCACTAAATAGAGATTATTTTTCTTGGACATGTAATCTTAAATACTATTTGCATGAATATCACATAGTATATATAAGTATTTTTAATAGCTCACGAGCCATTCACTTTTTCATGGTTCACCTAGAATAACATAACTTTATAGCCTTGTGATTTATGAACCCCTTTGTGGACATGACTCCTATTAATTATCTATGTATCTCACTAGTCCTAGAGTCCATGATTTGTGTTTTTGTGAAATGAATCCTAGTAAGTATCAAAGGATCTTACTAGTCTAATATTTTGTCCGTTGCATTTTTTTATATGGCTCCTTGTAAGTATCTAAGGAACTTACTAGTGCAAGATGCCATACCTTATGTTTTTTATGATCCATTTATGTTTCCAATGTCATTGTTTTTTCTCACTTTATTTTTGTATTTTATCTTGATATTGTAGATTGATATGAGACTAATTCTTTGTGGCTACTTCCTTATTGAGTTTCGAGTTGTCCTGTCTCTTCAATATCTTGATGAAAGAATACTTGGTTTCTTTGTAATTTGTCATGAGTATGATTGTAAGTTCATAATCCCACTAAAGGACGGGCTAAATATAGTGTTGCAAATGTATACCTTTACAATTTCACTTTGGGGTTGGACCCACTATGATTGGTAGCTTAATTTATGCCTGATTCACCCTAGTTTCGACACCATTTCTATAAATTTGGTTTATTTCCTTATTCCTAGAACTATTTTTGTGGCTCATTTTTCTACGAAGTCCTTACAAATTGAGCTAAAACTTTCAATAATGAAAGTTGAATTTACAAATAGAAAGAATCTACCTTTCATTTTTGGACTTCCTAAAAAAATAATCTGGAATTTTTTTAAGTTGCATATAAAGGAAACTCTCTTTCCCATTTTAAATGTTGGCAAGTTCTAATAAGAATCATGCCACTCTATCAATAAAATAAAGCTTAAATCTACATTTAGGGAGCAAATAATTTGAGCATTCAAATCTACAACAACAATCATGATCAATTGTATTGTTTTTTCATGTTGAAAGTTCTTTAAACCATCATAATATTAATAATTCATATTTATTAAAAAATTTGCCAGAAAATCATACTCATGTCTATTAATTTAGTCAAATATCATTGTTCATACTAAATTAGTTATCCACAATTAATTACATTGAGAGTCGTCTTCTATAATAGCAACATGATGAACAAGTCCATGTACATAAAAAATAATGGGCACTTAGAAAAGAATGCAAGTGGAAGTAGTAATATCTGATATTCGAAGAGTAAGGTTCACACTCTTAAAACGAAAAAGAAGTGGAAGTGGATTAGCACTCAAATCAATTATAGACTCTACCTTTTCGCAATTGAGACATAATTTGGTCACGATTTAAGGATTTATGAATGATTTATAAGAGACACCCAAACAGATCCCACCTCAATTTAAAAGGCATAAGATATGATACACATTGTTTTCCAATTAGTGCATTACAAATCTTACCAGCTTGTAAATGGCACAGGGTAGAGTAGCTCAACAAATAGAGTGACCTACCAAACATTATTAATAAATGTGACAACAACATTCTTCATGATCCATTGTTCAACAAGGTGCCCTATCATTTTTCACTCCAAAGCCCTAATTATTTCAATTATTTTGTTTATATTTTACTTCATTTTTCTTCCATACAAACTCTAAATTGTTGGGATCTCTTGAGAAAAATGTCAGGCAAAGGGTAAATTTGAGTGTATTAAATCATTTTGGCCTAAGTTTGTGATTGATTTTTTTCCATTTGATGACTTAAACATGAATTACCATATTGGCGATATCATGAATAAAGGTAGTGTGTATTTGATAAAAAAACCTCATTTATTATGAGCCATTTAAGGCTAAAAAAGCAATGCATAAAATAGAGAAAATATATACTCAGTATAAATGCAATTGTATGTTTGATAAAAAGATTTTTTTAATGGAGAAAGGAAAAATATTAGGAAAAAAACACCAAACAAAAAACATAAGAAAGTAAAGAAAAAGGGGGTCCTTCTTTACTAAAACAAAATGGGGCATATGTTTCTAAGAAACACTATGTCCTATTCCACCAACATGAACATGTTTGGAGATCATACACTTCACCTTAAAAATTATATATAGTTAATCAAAACTTAGAAATGCAAGGGAAAATGACCCTTTTCTAGTATTCTCCCTCTTGACAATTTGTTGCAATGCATAAAAGGAAACTATGAGATAAATCAAGTGTCAAAAGAGGTAAGGCCCATAGTAACCTCTTTACATTAACTAGATTTCCATGTGCTCATTGGTATCATGAGTGAATCCACAATATTAACCAATGTGTCAAACTTGTATATCATGACTCTACCACATCCAACCCGTTGATAAGAAAAGTGACATTAATCATCAATATTATTATTTTCTATCAATTAAGATTGACAACCTTTTGTCCAAACACAAGTTTGGAAAAAACAAAAAATCGAATAAAAAATATTATTGACTAAAGAAAGCATTAAGACATATGTATGATTTATTTAATAGACATTACCAAGATAACAAAGGTGAAAGTTAAAGTCAATATAAATTACACTAAAAAATAACAATATATTTTATAATATGCAAAATTTTCTGTTTGAAGTTAGAAAAAACATATAGTGTTTGAGTTTATTTGGTTAGTTCATAAGATTTTCGTGTTGAAGATTCTAGTTCAAATTCTCTAAGTGACATTATAGTGCCCAATTTTTTTAATAATTTCTACTAATTTGTCCATCAAAATAAATGTAATTAAGAACAATTAGCTAGATCTTAAAACCAAACTCTACATTTGACTGTTGAATTATATTTTGTTAAAAACCAAACTCTACATTTGACTGTTGAATTATATTTTGTTAAAAACCAAACTCTACATTTGACTGTTGAATTATATTTTGTTAAGAACAATCAAATCAAATACTTCGACAAGTCTTTGAGATACAATTAACAGCAGCCATACATGAAACTTTCGAGAGACCACCAACCAAAAGACAGCAGGAAATTACAACTATACACTCTTATTGAATTAATAAAAAGCAATATGAGCTGCACATCATCTTTGACAGCTCAAAGTCTTTATTTCTCCTTTGACGACTTCACAAAACTTTCTCAAACATCATTCAACATCATAAACATCAAATAAATACACGTGCGCGTCGATTTTAAATATATTGGATATCAAATGTATCTTTCAAAGAGGTGTGCCAGTTTAGATCATCATAATTTAAAATTAATTCATAAAATTAAAAATCCATCCCAGGCTCTTGACCAATCCCAAAAGCCGTGTCAAATGTAACTTATTAATCAATCAGACATATGCTTTTATCTATCTGGATTCAAAAATTGATAGCCTTGCCCATGTTGTGCATATACAAAGGCATGCAAGAAAGACAAGAAAGGAATCGTTTGACATAAAGAAAAGAAAGACTGTACAACTTGCCATTTATGTCTATATAAAAGCGCAACAACTAAGCGTTCCTTGCATCCTCCTTGCATTCCTTGCATTCAAAAGGGCACGAAACAAACAAGTTCTTTGCAATGGCTCTTTCCTCTACTTTTTCTTCCAATTTGAGCTTGGGACTCAAATCTCAGCATACCCAATCCCAATCCCAATCCCAGTCTCAGTCCCACACTTTTCAGCTTTGCTGTAAAACACTGCCATTAATGCGCAGAACAAAGGCTAACATGTTTAACCCTATCGTTAATCAGGCCTTAACTACAACTGAAGTTCCACAGCGCCGCATTGGAAAACATCATCCCAATTTGTGGGCCGACGAGTTTATACAGTCTCTTCCAAACCATCCTTATCAGGCAAGCTATTCTTACGCTCTTCTTTCTCTTTGCTCTTAAATTCTGCTTTCTACAGTTTTGATTAACACTCCAACTGTCTCATAAAACAGGCTCCTCACTATGCTGAGCGTTGTGGGAAACTTATTAGCGAGATCAAACACAGATTCAACGCAGCTGCTGGTGGTGAGAACAATGTTGCCAAACTTCTTTCCCTGGTCGATGATATCGAACGCCTTGGAATAGACCGACATTTTCAAGAGGAAATAAAAGAAGCCCTTGAATTGGTTCACAGGTTTGTTTCTTCATCTTACAGTACTGTTATAACAGGCCATCAGTGTTATTATTAGAAGTATAAGTATATAACGTTTAGAATGGAATAACGTAACAGGAATTGGAATGACTGCCAAAGAGATCTAAACACCACGGCCTTGGGCTTCCGGATTCTTAGGCTCCATCGATACTCTGTTTCTCCAGGTATTGAACAAATTGTTTATGTTTGATCACAATAAATCTCAACTGCTCTTAAAGTTTCTACTTATATTTGACCTGATTTTGTTGCTCACTTGATATTGATGAATTGTTGGTAATATACTGGCAGGAATGTTGGGACCCTTTAGAACAGCAAATGGGCAGTTCTTTTGCTCCACCGCCCAGTCAGAGGAGGAGAAAATTAAAGGTATTCTAAATTTGTACCGAGCTTCATATATTGCATTTCCTGGGGAGAAAATTTTGGATGAGGCTCTGGAATTCTCTACAACATATTTAAGGGAAGCTCTGCAGAAGACAGGGATCAGCTCCAACCTTTTACATGAGGTAATGTTAAGAATTTTGAAAATATAAGACCCTATGAAATGTACATGTTCTTACCATTAAACTTGTTTATTGACTGTAATATGAACATTGTATATGTGCAGGTATCAGTCAATCTGAGGTATGATTGGTACGCATTTCTGCCCAGATTGGAAGCAAGGAAATATATTGAAATCTACGGGGAAAACAATTCATGGGCCAGGTAGTGGGCAATTCCCTTGGTTCTAGTCTGCACCCTTCTTTCCATCTACTTAAAGATTTTTTTTTAATAATAACAAAGGCAAAACAATTCAATGGGTTTGCGATTCTATTTCAATTTTAACTTGAAACGTATATATCTTATTAAAATTTTAATTTAAATAATTGTTTTTTTTAGGACGGAGGATAATGAGAAGCTTTTATCTCTTGCGAAAATGGATTTCAACATGGTCCAGTCATTGCATCAGCAAGAGCTTAAAGATTTTTCAAGGTGAGTTCTTGGATTATATTTTCAATGAGATCGGTATTGGATTTTATAATTATATAAGTAATATATTTAATTTTATTTATAGTGTTTTTTAATCTAAATTTTATAATGAAAAAAATTGTTGATAATTTTTAGTTATTGAGGTTTTAATTGATGTATTTTTTTATTGTAAGTGGTATTTTAGATGGTGGAGAGAATCTGGTTTGCCTAATGTAGATTTTGCTCGCCATCGTCACGTAGAATTTTTCTTTATGGCATGTGCAATTTGTGAGGATGAGAAGTATTCTGAATTCAGATCGAGCCTTGCAAAGTCTTGTGTACTTGCAACATATTTAGATGACACATATGACACATATGGAACAGTTGATGAATTGAAACTCCTCACAGAAGCCATTAAGAAGTAAGTGATGAATCGTAATTTATGCAGCTATAACTAACAATACTTGCATATAAGATTCTGACAAAAATCTATTGTATCTTTTAGGTGGGATCCAACGTTTATAGACCAACTCCCTGATTATATGAAAATTATATACATGGTATTATATAATGGAGTCAATGAAATGGATCAAGAAGCTCAAAAGTTTCAAGGCCGAGAGACTCTCTCCCATGCTAAAGATGCTGTATGAATATATGTTTTTCTTATTTTATAGAAAGAAATTATATTTTATAAAATAAATAGTATATGCACTTTAATTATCCCATAGGTAAAGATAGTGCATCATCAAAATTATTTCATTCTTTTACCTTTTATCTAATGTTTTATAGTAAACATTTTATTTCATTCTATTTGATAAAATTTTATAGTGGTTGTATACTTAGTGTACATATTTAACTCTCAAGACTTCAGAAAGGGTCTAAAATTAGCATTCTTCTTTCTAATTATAAATCAATCATCCTATTAATTTGACTCAAATTTATTTCTTGTTTACATAGTGGGAAACATATATAGATGCTATGCTACAAGAAGCTGTGTGGAATGCTACAAAACACATACCGACTTTGGCAGAGCACATAGAGAATGGACAAGTTAGTTCAGGGAAACGTCCAACAACATTGCAAGCTATATTAACAATAGATGGGATTGTTTCAGAAAATATCTTTCATAAAATTGATTATCCATCAAGGTTTGATTATCTTGGAGGCTTTAGTCTTCGAGTAAGAGGTGACATCAAATCCTTTAAGGTGTGTATTGATATTATATTTGATATTCATAATATTCTATTAATTTGAATATAATCTGAAAAGATGAGCTAGATGTAAGCATAATTTATTAATTTTTTTAATGAATTTCAATCATTGGTTTTGAAGGGTGAGGTGGATCGAGGAGAAACAAATTCATCCATAGTGTCCTATATGAAAGATAATCCAGGATCCACTGAAGAAGATGCCTTGAATTATCTTCAGAATTTATTGGATGAAAGACACAAAGAATTAAATTGGGAGCTTCTAAAAATTGATGGTGTTCCAACTTGTACCAAGGATTATGCTTATGATGTTGCAAGGGGTTACCTACATTTTTATAATGAGAGAGATGGTTTCAGTTTTGCATATCAAGAAATACAAGATCATGTAAATCAAATCCTCATTGAACCTATAACTATGTAACTTCTCAATGTAGTCAACAAATATCTCCAATCACATAAGTCTCTCTTTTTTGACTAAGAGACATTTATTATTATGAATGATATATAAATTGGTGTTTCTTTCCAATGATACTTTATATATAATATTCTTGTGGAGCTTTTTATGTTGGAGGATAACCTTTTTACAATATTTTAAAAATGATCAGAACTATATGTTTTTTTAGCTAAAATAAATGTTATAATTCTTATTAAATTTGAAATGTTTGTAGGAAATTACTTTTATAGGTTATTTTAGAATATTAAATACATCTAATATAAATATTTGAATAACAACTATTATTGTGTAGCTTTTGGCAAATTATAACAACATAATGTACATCTCACTTGCAAGAAAAGAGAATCTAGTTGCATAAATCAAGGATTATTGAATCATCCATATAAACAAGTATAAATTAACCAACATTCAATTAATGATGAAGAGGTACAATGGAATAAAAAATTATTTAATGAGTTAAATGAAAATATATGAGGCACTCATCTTTGAGATTATATAAGATGCTATTTTAAGAGTCAAATAAAAAGGCATAAGCACTTATATAGTATACCTATGGGCTATTTTATGGTGGTGACTATAACCATTATACAATAGCTTTAAAATGAAGACAATAGGTTCTTATTGGTTAGAATAAAGGTAATAATTCTTATTAAAATGATATGAAAAGGGAAAGTACTTTTATTGGCTTTGTTAAAATATTAAACATGCCTAATTTGGTCCTTCTAGTATAAAGAATTATGGTATACATTTGGGAAAATTATAAATATATTGTGTATATTTGACCTGCAAGACAACACAATCATCCATACAATGAAAGAATGAGTTAACCTAGATTTAATTACAATAGAAAAAAATAAAAATAAAAAATAAAAGTTAAGTAAAAATGGATATGACATTTATGTTTGGGAAATATCATTATGGAATAGATATTGATGTTGAATAGAGTTTGAGTCATCCTAAAGTATAAAAGAAATTCTTATAGTCCCAGGAATGATTTGGGCTCCATACAATCTCTAAAAAATACTTGTGTTGAATTAAAGCCCCTTTAGCTTGAGCTTGAGAGCTATGGGAGTAATATAATATAAAAGATTGATTTTTGGTCTATGTGATCACTAGATTAGTACAGTCTAAACATATAAAATCTTATTATTTGGATCTCTAATATGCAAATATGTATTAGTAGAGTGTAAAAATATAAAATTTTGTCAATTAGATCTTTATATTATAATTGTGAATAATGATGAAAACTATTAAGAATACCTTTGAGAAATTTGTAAAAATACTAGGCTTATTTTTTTCTTAATAAACCTCATTTATAGACAATTGTGACAAGCTTTAGTGAATATTTAAAGGATTATCAATCATGTGTAAATGGCATAAATGGAAATTTTAATGTGGTGGGTTCCTTTTAAGCCTAAAATTATTAAATGATCTAATAATTATTAAAAAAAATCATCATATTAACTAGTTGTACATTAAATACCCTTAAATACCAAGATATAATAACATGTCATGCAAGGATCTACCATATAGATACTTAATGGCTAGTGAAAAGAGAAAGATTTAATAATTGGGTATATGTACCAATATGGTATACAAAGAAGTGGACTCATGCCCAAAAAACCCATAAATGAACAAAACACCTACGTGTTTAGAATAAATACGAAAAACCACATACATTTTATGGCTCATAGACTTTGAGCCATAACACATATTTGTTTTGTCCGGGCCCAAACATGTACATATTTTGTAAAAGATAAAACACATACATATTTTGTACATAAAAAATAATGGTCACTTACAAAAGCATGGAACTAGAAGTAATAAAATTTGATATTCAAAGAGTAAGGTTGGTTCTCTTAAAACAAAAAAGAAGCAGAAGTGGATTAGCACTAAAATCAATTATAGACTTTGCCTTTTCATATTTAAAACATCATTTGGAACTTGTCATTTAAGGATTTATGAATAAGCTCCAAGAGACACTCAAATAGAGCTCAACTCAGCTTAAAAGGCATAAGATATGATGCACTAGGTCTTCCCATCAATGTGTTATAGAGCTTACCATCCCGCAAATGGTACAAGGAAGAGTAGCTTGACAAATAGAGTGACCTATCCAAACATCATTCATAAGCATGACAACAACATCCTTCACAATCCGTTGTTCAACAAGGTTCCCTATCATTTGTCACTCCAAAGCCCTCATTATGTCAATTCTTTTGTTTATATTTTAATTTATTTTTATTCCATGCAGATTATAAATTATTGAAATCTCTTGAGAAAAATGCCAAGTAAAGAGTAAAATTGAGTGTATTACGATTTTAGCCTAATTTTGTGACCAATTTTTTTCATTTGATGACTTAAACACACATTAGTTCTCATGTCGTTATTAAGGAATTCATGAATGCACCATATTGGGGGATATCATGAATAAGGGTAGAATTCATTTGATTAGAAATCCTCATTTATTATGAGTCATTTAAGCCTGCCAAAATAATGCATAAATAGAGAAAGTATATACTCTATATAAATGGTGTTGTATGCTTGATAAAAGTATTATTTTCTATGGATTCTAGTATTGTTTTGGTTATGAGACAATTTTATATTGGATTTTATTGTAAGAAAATGAGTGAATGCCATCTAGATTATGCAAGACCAATATAGTTCATGTGTTGCAAGGACTGAAAAAAATGTTTGTACATATATGTTGTTCCATGGACCCTGAAACTGTATGTTCTGCGATCTTAATATACTAAAGAGAAGAGTGGTAATTCTCATAAAATTTATTTTTTGGTGGTATTTGTGGAATCTTTTCTTTTATCAGATTTGTTTAATAAATTAAAGAAATGATCTCTTGTATATATTTCAATTTATTTTTTTAAGTTCAGAATTCCATCGAAAGCAAAATAAATATTCAATAGTGTATGCATTGCTTGAATCCTACTTCACAACTAATCCTATGCAAGAGGAAGACTAAAAAAACCTAGGAAAACAACACCAAACATAAAAAGGGGACTAAAGGAAAATAAAAAATGAAAGTAAAGAAAAAGGTGGTCCTTCTTTACAAAAACAAAATGGGGCATATATTTTTAAAAAATACCATGTCCTAGTCCACCAACATGAACACGTTTGGAGATGATATATTTCACCTAATATATATATATATATATATATATATATATATATATATATATATATATATATATATATATATATATATATATATATATATATATATATATATATATATATATATATATATATATATATATATATATAGTTAACTAAAACTTAGAAATGCAAGGTGAAATGACCCTTTTCTAGAATTCTTCCTCTTGACATTTTGTTGCAACAGATAAAAGAAAACTAAAAGGTAATTTGAATACCAAAAGAGGTAAGGCTCGAAACATCTTTACATTAACTAAATTTTCATGTTCTCATTAGTATCCTGAATGAATCCACAATATTAACCAAGGTGTCAAACTTATATACCATGACTCTACCACATTCAACCTGATAATAAGAAAAGTGATATTAATTATCAATATTATTGTAGCGTCATAAAATTGTGACTCTTACAATTTTTGATCACATTTGGGTCTTTGCATTAGTGGACAAATCCCTAAGCCTGATCAAAGACTTGAAACATGCTCATGACATCAAAAACTATCATTTTCCATCATTCCACACTACCTTCTTGTTGCTGCCTATCCTAAGTTTGGTCCCCCCTTGCATAGGGATTATCAATTTGTGAATAGGAAAAGGTTTTCCTATGTCGGCCTAACACGGGAAATTATCTAAACACCCTTAATTGGCAAGTATATAAGGAGAACTTCCCCTCCTATTTGCATAAGAAAAAAATAAGTGAAAATAAGTGGATCATAAGCAAAATCAAGTGCAAGAGGGAGGTCTCCATTATCGTCATCAAACATTCAAGCATTCATTCAAGAATTGAGAATTTCAAGTCTCCTTTCAAGGCTAGGTGTTGCATTCAAGACAAGGATTCAACCATTGAAGAGGAGATTTCTATCAACATTCAAGACATCCTCTTTCACATACCCATTCAAGAAAATCCATCTACAAAGGTATCAACATTTCAATTACATCCCCTTCTTGAGGTGGATTCTACTTTAGACATTTCCTTTCATTTACTTGCAACATTTTACAACCACTTGGTTAATTTCAAAATGGGATTTCACTTGAAGGCAAACCCCTAATCCCAACAACATTTCCCTCTCTTTTTTGTGTATAGGTTGCAGGTGTGCGGCTGTAATTGTAGGTTTAGGCTTCATTTTTAGAGATGAAAAAACCCTTTTCAATGCACGAATTTTTTGGAGGACCATGCATAACTTATGCACGGTCCCTACAATTTTTTCTTAGATTTGCAGGGAAGCTTCGTCTTAACATTCTACTACTAATTCCAGGTGCACAACTTCATCCTGCATCTCTATCTCATGATATAATTGTTTCTTTGTCATTTCTACACTTAGTCTCAATTTGCTTAATTCAACTAGTCTATTACAAAAGAGGGTTAATTTACTTTCCTAATACTTTCCAAATTTACAGAAATTCACTTAGTATTCAATCTCTTACCATTGGGGATTGGATCTAGTGAACTCAACCCCTCTTTCGAATGTAATGTGTCAAACTCTTACCATTGGGGATTGGATCTAGTGAACTCAACCCCTCTTTCGAATGTAATGTGTCAAAAATTGAAGGGAATCCTTTGTGAAAATTTCATTCCTCTTTTGAGGGGAGTAAAGCTTTCCACTTGATCTCCCCTCATCATTTTTCACCATATTACATTTTGGTGAACCCAACATCTTACATGCTTTACATTGAAAACTATTGCATACTTTTCATTTACAAATTTAATTTTCTTGCAATCTACACAAACTTAGTGGTCAATTCATTCAAAACCCTAGTCGCTAAAATTGAAATAGAACTTGTATTTTGCAAAAAATTGCTATCTATTGTCTTAGATCTGAAAATTACATTGCTTGTCAAATTCAATTCTTTCATTGTCTTGTTCAATTTGCAAATCAAATTTACAAAATTAAGTGGTTAATTGTCAAAACCCTAATTTTCAAACATCAACTCGAACTTGTGCAAAAAATTGGATTTACATTTAATTTTCAGATTTGTGACTTTTTTTAGACTTGTCTTCTTGCCTAAATTTCAAATTTTCAATTTCCCTCCTTTTCCCAAAATTCAAAATTTTAAAATTCAGTGGTTAGGTCCTAAAACCCCAATTTTCAGATTTCATTTGATTTTGTGCAAATTTCAATCAATTTCAAACAATTTTAGTTTTCTAAATATCCTTTAAGGTGGTCCTATCCAGTAGGTTTCACCTTTTTCAAATTTGCAATTCAATTTCTTATCTTTTTCAAAACCCTAGTAGGGTCCTATTTTGATATATTCAAACCTTAATTTCAACTATCTAGAGATCGTAAAATCAACCAATTTTTTGGGTTTAGCTCAAATAATCATAGCTTTCATCCCTGAAAATTTCCGAAAAAGTTGGGAGGACTGTGCATAACTTACGCATGGTCCCTAGCTTTTTTCCCAAAATTTCTTGCAAGTGAGATGTACATAATGTTGTTATAATTTACCGAAAGCTACACCATAATATTTGTTATTCAAATATTTATATTAGGTGTGTTTAATATTCTAAAATAACCTATAAAAGTAATTTCCTAAAAAACATTTCAAATTTAATAAGAATTATAACATTTATGTTAGGTAAAAAGCATATGGTTGTATTCATTTTAAAAATATTGTAAAAAGGTTATCCTCCAACATAAAAAGCTGCACAAGAATATTATATATAAAGTATCATTAGAAAGGAACATAAATTTATATATCATTGATAATAATATATGTCTCTTAGTGAACAAAAAAGAGACTTATGCGATTGTAGATATTTGTTGACTACATTGAGAAGTTACATAGTTACAGGTTCAATGAGGATTTGATTTACATGATCTTGTATTTCTTGATATGCAAAACTGAAACCATCTCTCTCATTATAGAAATGTAGGTAGCCCCTTGCAACATCATAAGCATATTCCTTGGTACAAGTTGGAACACCATCAATTTTTAGAAGCTCCCAATTTAATTCTTTGTGTCTTTCATCCAATAAATTCTGAATATAATTCAAGGCACCTTCTTCAGTGGATCCTGGATTATCTTTCATATATGACACTATGGATGAATTTGTTTCTCCTCGATCTACCTCATCCTTCAAAACCAATGATTGAAATTCATAAAAAATTAAATAAATTATGCTTACATCTAACTCATCTTTTCACATTATATTCAAATAAATAGAATATTATGAATATCAAATATATAATATCAATACACACCTTAAAGGATTTGATGTCACCTCTTACTCGAAGACTAAAGCCTCCAAGATAATCAAACCTTGATGGATAATCAATTTTATGAAGGATGTTTTATGAAAGAATCCCATCTACTGTTAATATAGCTTGCAATGTTGTTGGACGTTTCCTTGACGTTTCCCTGAACTAACATGTCCATTCTCTATGTGCTCTACCAAAGTCGGTATGTGTTTTGTAGCATTCCACACAGCTTCTTGTAGCATAGCATCTATATATGTTTCCCACTATGTAAACAAGGAATAAATTTGAGTCAAATTAATAGAATGATTGATCTATAATTAGAAAAGAAAATGCTAATTTTAGTCCCTTTCTAAAGTCTTAAAAGTTAAACATGTAAACTAAGTATACAACCACTATGAAATTTTATCAAATAGAATGAAATAAAATATTTATTGTCAAACATTAGATAAAAGATAAAAGAATGAACTAATTTTGATGATGCACTATCTTTACCTATGGGATAATTAAAGTAAATAAATTATATATTTTATAAAATACAATTTCTTTCTAAAATAAGAAAAGTATTTATTCATACAACATCTTTAGCATGGGAGAGAGTCTCTCGGCCTTGAAACTTTTGAGCTTCTCGATCCATTTAATTGACTCCATTATACAATATCATGTATATAATTTTCATATAATCAGGGAGCTGGTCTATAGACGTTGGATCCCACCTAAAAGAGACAATAGATTTTTGTCAGAATTATACACAAGTATTGTTATTTATAGCTGCATAAATTATGATTCATCACTTACTTCTTAATTGCTTCTGTGAGAAGTTTCAGTTCATCAACTGTTACATATGTGTCATATGTGTCATCTAAATATGTGGCAAGTACACAAGACTTTGCAAGGCTTGATCTGAATGCAGAATACTTCTCATCCTCACAAATTGCACATGCCATAAAGAAAAATTCTACGTGACGATGGCGAGCAAAATCTACATTAGGCAAACCAGATTCTCTCCACCATCTAAAATACCACATCCAATAAAAAATACATCAATTAAAACCTCAATAACTGAAAACTTTTAACAAATTTTTTCATTATAAAATTTAGATTAAAACACACTATAAGTCAAATTAAATTATATATTAGTAATATAATTATAAAATCCAATAGCCGTCTCATTTAAAATATAATTCAAGAGCTCACCTTGAAAAATCTTTAAGCTCTTGCTGATGCAATGACTGGATCATGTTGAAATCCATTTTCGCATTAGATAAAAGCTTCTCATTATCCTCCATCCTTAAAAAATAATTATTCAAATCAAAATTTTAATAAGATATATATATTTCAAGTCAAAATTGAAATAGAATCGCAAACCCATTGAATTGTTTTGCCTTGGCTATTACCCAAGAAAATCACTAAGTAGATGGAAAGAAGGGTGCAGACTAGACCAAAGGAATTGTCCACTACCTGGCCCAAGAATTGTTTTCCCCATAGATCTCAATATATTTCCTTGCTTCCAATCTGGGCAGAAATGCGTACCAATCATACCTCAGATTGACTGATACCTGCGCATATACAATGTTCATATTACAGTCAATAAACAAGTTTAATGGTAAGAACATGTACATTTGATAGGGTCTTATATTTTCAAAATTCTTAACATTACCTCATGTAAAAGGTTGGAGCTGATCCCTGTCTTCTGCAGAGCTTCCCTTAAATATGTTGTAGAGAATTCCTGGGCCTCATCCAAAATTTTTTCCCCTGGAAATGCAATATATGAAGCTCGGTACAAATTTAGAATACTTTTAATTTTCTCCTCCTCTGTCTGGGCGGTGGAGCAAAAGAACTGCCCATTTGCTGTTCTAAAGGGTCCCAACATTCCTGCCAGTATATTACCAACAATTCATCAATATCAAGTGAGCAACAAAATCAGGTCAAATATAAGTAGAAAATTTTAGAGCAGTTGAGATTTATTGTGATCAAACAAAAAAAAAAATTTAATACCTGGAGAAACAGAGTATCTATGGAGCCTTAGAATCCGAAAGCCCAAGGCCGTGGTGTTGAGATCTCTTTGGCAGTCATTCCAATTCCTGTTACGTTATTCCATTCTAAACGTTATATACTTATACTTCTAATAATAACACTAAGGCCGTGGTGTTGAAGAAACAAACCTGTGAACCAATTCAAGGGCCTGATTAACGATAAGCATGGATAATTATCAATGAGTGGTGCCTTGTCAATTTATTTGCAATCACTTGTACTCTGATGGCCTTTCTATCCACATATTCTATGTCAATTATTTTAGTATCATGACCCACTTTAATAGTCTTCCTGTTAAAATTGCTTTGTTGAGCAAGTATTTCAGTGGATCTATCCTGGCTACTAGCTTGATAGGATGAGTTAGCATATATTGCTACAAATTTTCAGATGTGAATGCTATAGACAAACATGCTTACTCAATTGGTGTATAGTTTAACTCATAGCCTACTAGAGTCTGACTAATATAAAGATTTCTCGCTCTCTCCTTCTTAATCTTGTTGGGCTAGAATAGCTCCTAGAGATATTTTAGTACTGAAATGTATAACAAGAGTGGTTTTCCTTCTATTATTGGAATCAATATAGATGGATTCATTATATATTATTTCAAGAGTTAAAATTTTTCTTCACACTTCTCATCCCCTTTTAAAGGAACATTCTTGTGAAGCAGATGAGTAAAGGGACAACTTTTATCCGCTAGCTATGAGATGAACCTGGGGATAGATTGTAATTTTCCTTGAACTGACCTCAATTGACTGATATTTTTAGGAGGTAGTATGTCCAATATAGCTTTGACCCTTGCAGGGTCTACTTCAATTCTGTTTGCTAAAAGTATGTATCCTACAAGATTGTTGAATGTGACTCTGAACACACACTTCTTCAAATTGAGACAAACATTGAATTTATCCAGTCATCAAAATATTTTATCTAATACATTCAAATGTTCCTCTCCTATAAATATTTTTCATAGGAGATCATCCACATAATCTTCCATAAAAGTGTGCATCATATCATGGAAAATAGTGGTCAATACTCTTTGGTGGGTATCTCCTGCATTTTTCAACCCAAATGGTATAACATTCCAGCAGTATGTTCCCCATAGACATGTGAAGGTAGTTTTATGATGATCCTCTGGTGCTATCTTGATCTAATTGTAACTAGAAAACCCATTCATTAGAGATAGCATAACATGTCCCACTGTCAAGTGTACAATTATGTCTATATTGGGTAAGGGAAAGTCATCCTTTGAGAATGCTTTACTCAAATCTTGAAAGTCTGTGCAAACTTTGATACTCTTTTTTGGTTTAGAAATAGGAACAATATTTTAAATCCACTTAGGGTAATCAATTGATCTTATAAAACCTACACCCAACAGGTTTTTTAACTTTGCTTTAACCAAAAGTGCTATGTGGGTATGCATCTTCCTTATCTTTTTCTTTACTAGTTTAGCTCCTAGAATTATTGATAAATGATGCATGATAAGATCTAGATCAAGACTTAGCATATCTGCATAGGACCAAGCAAAGTTGATTTGTCTCTCCTTAAATAATTTGATGAAGTTGTTCTCTTCTTGTTCTAATAAAGATGTTGCTCAGTAGATGATCTTCAAACTATCTTTTGTTCCAATATTTATTGGCTCTATTGGTTCAATTATAATTAAGGACCTCTCTTGATATGTAGGTTGAGGAAGAATGTCAAGCCTTTCATCCTTTGGAACCTCAAAGAGGTTTTCACCATTGGATCCATCCTTTATTTTATCTTTTTAATGATCTAATACTACTACAGTGCAATTTTCACCATTAGATATGTCTTTATTGTTATATTTTTGTGACTGAAAGACTTGGCATCTTCTCCAAAAGAAGCCACATTATTGAGTTAAAACATGAAGCTTGTCTTATAATCTCTTGAAAGTAAATGATCCCCAAGACTCGGATAGTCAATAATAGAATTACACGTTGTAGAAGGTATCAAGTTCAGGTATGGTTTGTTTATTCCCAATCTATAACCTCAAGATATACAAGTGGGAGGGGGTAATTTGGTTGATATAGTTCAAGGGAAACAATGGTTAAGATGGAAACTTTTTCTAGGTTTATGATGGTATCTTCAAGGCCAAATTTAGTACTCTCCTCAAAATTATTTGTCACACTAGGTATTTGACCTCCCTTGAAGGAGTCACTCTTGATATTTTATGAATATAACTCTAATAGTATAGACCCTAAAATTTGTCTCTCATGGTATGTATTGGTAAAATGATAAGGCTGAACTTCATCTACATGTTTATCTTCACAAGACACCTCAGAAAGTCTTTCCATTCATGAGAATCTATTTCACTGTCTTCTTGAAATTTTTGAATCTACTCCACTATATTTTTAGTAACCTTTTCTATAACATATCCTTTATAACTTATTCCTTTAGTGTCTCGTGCAAATGAGAAAGAAGGTTTTATTTGTTAAGTCCTTTTCTTAAACCTATGTGACTATGACCATCATACCCCATCTTTGCATAATAGTAAAACCTTTTTCACATTGTTCAACAGGTAATTGTGTTTTTTATTTTTGGGTCTTACAATCACTTTCTTCATCTTTGTATAACCATATATATTTCTCTTCACTCTCATTTGACAAAGTTCCCCATTTGATAAATGGACCTTTGAGTTGCTTCATAGGATTTAAGAACTATTGTTTTTCCATGGATGGTTTTCCATAGGACTTAGGTGAAGGAAGTAGTTGGGAGGCACAAAAATTTTGTTCAATAGAGTATTATCCAACACCCTTGTCTTTGATCTTTACTTTTGGTTTAATGGATTTGGATGTAGAATGTAACGAGTTTGTCTTAGTATAGGAAATGGATGATGAGGCTGCATGGTTACTGGGTACTATGACTTTAGGCGTGAGATTAATGGTGTTGCAATATTGAAAGGGATTAGTATCTCCTTGGACTATAATTTCTTGAACATTGTAAGGAAATTTTAAGCACTGATTGTATGTAGATGCTATGGTTTGCATTGCATGAATCCAAGGGAATCCAAGGAGAATATTATAGGCTGCGTCAATAGTAAGTACTTGGCAAACCACATCTTTCTCAATTGGTCTAACTCTTATGGGTAAAAAAAAATCCTTTAGAGGCTCTTTATTCTTCATCATATGCTTTTATAGTGATTCTCTTCTTTGGATCAATTGCATTTTTAGAAAACCCCAATGCAAGCACTAATTTTAAGGTGCAAATATTTAAACCATCTCCTCTATCTATAAGGACTCTCTTTCTCCTATGTTAATGGATAATTACTTCAATGTGGAGAGGTGCATTGTGAGGTTGGTTAATGGCCATGTCATTGTTCTCAGTAAAAAACAAGAAATGAGGTGTAATGAGATGTCCCACCATGGCTTGAAATTGTGTTTGGTTGAGATTTGTGGGTAAAATAATTTCTAGTAAATATTTTTCTAAAATGGCTTTATGAGATGATGATAGATGCAAAAGCTCCAAAATGGATATATGTGCAAGTGCCTTGAGCTGATGTCAAATATTGTACTAATTTGATATAGAGGATGGTTTGGGTGGAGCTCCTTGAAGGGTAACCTTTCCTCAATGAGGTGTAACATTACATTCAGGTTTATTTTTTATTGTGATCATGTTTGTATATGAGTCAAATTCAAATATGTGATTAATGGTGTATTCATAGGATTCTTTCGTTTAATTAGTATTATTAACTCCATCATTGCCTGATTCTGAGATATTTCCTTTCTCATAGTTAGGAAGTTGATCCTTAAATGCCACATGTTCTTCATTATATTTGTGTCCATTGATTGATATATCTCCTTTATTTATCAAGTCTTGAATAGTGTTTTTCAATCTTTAACAATCATTCATTTTGTGACCTTTTCTCCTTTGAAATTCACAATAGTCAGAGTCATTCCACCATGAGGGTTTAACTTTGGGTTCATAATCTCTCACTTTGGGAAGTGTTATGAGATTGTTTGCAATGAGTTTCCTTAAAGCAAATTCAAGTGGTTCTCCTAATAGTGTGAATCTTTTACGAGGAGCATTAGGAGATTTTGGTTTGGATGCATTATTGTTTTGATTGTTTGATGATGTATTATTTTGACGACTTGATATATTTAAGATGGATTGTTTTGGTTTCACATGTTGAGCATCTACAACTCCATCATTTCAAATGTTCCTATTTTTGGTCCAAAACTTGGATTTATTATTGTTGTTGTTTGAACTAATAGCATCCTTATAGATTTTAATTTGTCCTTTGGCTATCAACACTTTTTTTATAAGTAATCTATTCTCAATACCTTGCTAAAAGAAGGAGGACATTGGAGTTGGAGTTGATAACTTAATTCTATGTTTAGATTGTGATGAAATATTTAAAACTTTTATTTTTCAAGTATGTCGTATGGACATTTGCTTGCAAGTTGTCTCCATCTTTGCAAGAAGCTAGTAAAGGACTCTTTATTATTTTGTCTATTTTTACAAAGATCCAATATTGAGACCTCACATTTGATGTTATAGGAGAAATTAGTTATAAAATTGTCTACTGGTTTTTTGAATATTCAAATTCAAGGTGGTAAATGGTCAAACCATTCTTTGGTTTGGCCTCCCAAGATTTTTGGAAAGAGTCGCATTAGATATGTCTCATTGTGAGAAACTTCCAAACAAGAATTTAACAAAATTCTCTAATATATGATCACGAGGAACACCTTTCCCCTTATACTTGTCAAATTTTGGTACTTTAAAATTGGGAGGAAAAGGCAACATAACCAATTTTTTATCAAAAGGATAAGGAGACATATTGTCCAATGAATGTCATTTTGTTGATGATCCAGTTTGTATGTTTGTAAGTTGTTGTAAATCTTAAATTTTTTCACTGAGTGCATCTAGAGAATTCTTATCCTTCTTATCCTTCTTTTTTTTATTTGTTTCAGCTTCATTCATTTTTTCATTCATTTCAATGTCATTTGTATAAATTGTTTCTTTCAATTGTGAGATCAAAATTAGTAGAAAATTTAGCCCTTGTCGAGAAAGCATAAGGAAATATCTTTATGGATCCTTTCCTATAACTTCTTCCATCAATTTGTGAAACTTAGGGTCTCGTTTAGTAGTGATAACGTGTCCTTCAAATATGTTACTTTCATCATAACTAGAAGCCTCATGTCTATGTCTTGACATTTCTCCCAAGAGATTCATTTTTTATTTATTTTTCTTTTGAGCACTAGTCTCAACCATACAAAGTTTATTTTATGACATGATGACGAACGTTGATTAGATGAAATGTTGGAGGCAAGATATCAAAAGTTCTTTTTTGTCTTGCATAAAGTCATAATCTTGAACTATGATGAATAGTTATCAAAGGATGATACAAAGTGAGTCAAAGGAGATGATAAATCCTACTATGATGAGACTAACTTTGCCAAGATTTTTTTTTGTATAGCTCCTAGATGAAGGATGATAAATCGTAATAAGGGGAGCTAGCCAAGTTGTTGATGAAATGATAAGCACTTTGTGAAAATCTTGTTGTTTGTTTTTCTTTCAGAAACAAAGTGTGAAATGTAAGTGTGAATTTATGAAATTTATGTAAGATTGTTATGTATGGTTTGGATGTTCCTGAAATGGACTCTCTAAGAAAATGAGTATCCAAATGTCTTTTCCATTTTTTCTCAAGACCTAATTTTGTACCTTCTATTGTGGATACACATAAATATATGAATAGTAATAGTGTTCAGATGCATAGAAACATAGAACAAATGCATAATATCAGTGTTGAGATGTGCAAGAACGGTATTTAGATGCATAGGAATAGTTCTCAAAAGTGTAGGAACAATGTTTAGATGCACATCAGGATAAAATGAATGCGCATAAATAGATTGTGGATACACAACAAAATAAAATGAATGTGCAAGACAACATAAATGAAGCATAGGAATTTGTAATGGATGCACAACAATGTATGGTATATGCACAGTAAAATGTGATATATGTATAGTAAGATAGAACAAACACGTAAAATCAAATAATGTAGTGAAATGTGTGATGAAAATATGACTATGTGGGAAATTGGGTCTTTGTTGTGGATGTGTAGGATTGGGTCACATATGCGTAGGAACGACCTATTACGCTTGTAACACTCAAAAAATTAGATTTTATGTTAAATTTGGAGTAGAGCCTCTTGGTAGACACCAAAAATGTGAGCTTGGAAATGGAATTCAATGTAGAACCTACTATTATACCACAAATAAACTATAAATCCTACTAAACCAAGTATCACCAGTAAAACTATAAAGAAATCAACAAAAATATAAATTGTACTTTGATTTAACTGTTGATTCCTCTTTGTTGTCCCATTGTATTCTATCTGTTGAGATCTTGATTGTCACTATTTTTCTCTTAGGACTTTGCACAAATGATTCTAGGATGACTTCATAGAGAATGAAATTTTTGGTTGATTCAAATGCAAGGTAGAGTATTCCTACAATGTAAACTAAAGTGATGATGATGGTGAATTGATACAAAGCTAATATGAAGATGAAGCTATTATAATGATGATGCTATAATGGTAATGTAGCATCATAAATTGTACACCCTTAAATATAGTTGTCCAATTCCACACTTACGTTAGCACTCACCTTAGTGTGTGCCATTGCATCTTGCATTAATAGGGATTATTTAGGCATTTAATTATTAATTTAATTAAATCTAAATTTATTTCTTATCAATTCACACATCATAAAATTGGGCCCTTAACCCTAGGTGTGCCCCTTTTTATTTTATCATAATTTAATCTTAATAATGATTCTAATTTCAACCTTCAAGGCACATTTTTGCATATCTACACATCTTGGATTGACTTGCCAAACTAGATTTAACTTTAGAATCACGATATCTTGTGTCCCTAGAAAATTGAAAAAAGTCGATCGGACTAGGTAGTATATTACTTAGTCCTAAAAAAATTTCCCCAAATTTTGGGAGCTTAATTTGGTAGTCATATATTGTTCAAATCCAACTTGGTGTAAAATTTAATCAATTCTAAGTAGGCCTTTTATTAAATTTAAAAATAGGGTTTCATATACAAAGCCTTTCCTTTCCTCATTTTGGGATCCTAATCTAGCAATTTGAAAGGAGATCCTTCCAAAGTGAAAGGACAACTTTGTGTGAAGTCTCAAATAAGAAAATTGATCCATCAATCAAGTCTTCATCAATTATGAAATCTTTGCGAGATATTGAAGAATGATAAGGTAATCACCAACTATTGATTGGATTGTACCTCTTCCTTAGGATTTGGTATGAATTCATGTTGTTTTCATGTCTCTATATTGAGCTTCAGATCTCCATCATATTAGCTCTCATATTTACATTATTTCTTTTGATTTATATTTCATGTGTGATTTAAAGAATTTTGAATACAAGCAATTAGGGTCTCAAAAACACAAGGTAGAACTCTAGTTTGCATTTAGCTCACACCAATATTACAAACACATAAGATTCAAGATCACACACACATTTTCAATACAATATTGACTATTTGTGGAGGTGGAAATTGCCAAAACAAGGAGTTTGACTAAGGAAAAATCCTATATAGCCACGAACACACCATTTTTCAGATTGTAGGCATAGTTATAGGTTTCCATCGAAGTAGACAATTTCTAGGAGATCTCAGTAAATAGGCATAGATCCATCCTCAAAAATTGGACTTGGATTTTAGGGACCAGGGTGCTCCATGGACTAGTCCTCCTCAGTTGGCTCTAGATTTTACAAGAACTCCTCAAATAGTCTCAGAGATTGGTCTTGTAGTTTCCATCTCAGGCCTAGTTTTTTAGACCAAGGTGAACAATGCCCTGGTCTTGCCAAATCAAGCTCATTTTATGATCACAAGTGCACATCAAATCCTTATCTTTTGATCTATACTTATTATCTCAATTTTGTTACATTATCAATCTGTTATTACTACTATCCTAGTTACTTTCATTCATCCTATTAGCATAGCCTTATAGTTTCCTACATTTAGCATATTCCCTTTCATAGAAGTGAAGGAATAGAAATCCTAAAAGTGTCCCTTGACTCTCTTTCACAAGATTTAGTCAAATAGGATCACTCCTTTAGGTGCTTTTGTATTCCAATGTTTGGATGAAAGTCGGATTAGGCCCTAAAACTACCTAATTCCATTATTACCCTATATAGATAATATGAAACTAAGATAATGCTAATGATCTAAGCCAATGACACACTTTATGTTTTCTATTATATCTCTTGAAAGCATGAAACTACTCTAAAAACTCTTGATTCTTGTCTATTGACTATTAGTCAAAATGAGGATGTGAGTTCTCCTTTTATAGAAAATTTGTGGCTTTGATCCTAGTGGCAAAGATCAATGGATAGGAATTGGTCTTGATACAATGAATGGCTAAGATTGAGTTGGTTGAGTTGTGAGAGAGAAAGAAGGAGGATGTTCCTCCTACATTGACAAGGTGGAGAAAAAGGTAGGAGGAGAGAGCATATTTTGTGATGCTCTCCATGACCATGAGAAAGAAGAGGAAGAAAAATTCCAAGTTGCTAAACTATGAGAGAAAAGGTAGGCCTCATAAGACGTGTCTCATTAGTCACCTTTGACCATGGTGAGTTGGAGAAGCCAAAATATTAAGAATATGAAAGGTGGAGAATGAATAGGAGACAGGGTGACACATAAGTCTCCCACTTCCTTTTGACAAGGGAAGATGTTGAAGATAATTGTCTAATTAAATATTAAAAATATTCAATTTTGTTAGCCACATGAGGATGGGGTGGAAGATGAGGTGTCAGGTCGACATGGAAGAATGATGTGGATGGAGACATGGATTTGGAAGAACTAAATTGTTTAATTAATGGAGACTTTAGAAGTCTTAAGACTTTAGGTTACTAGGAGTAAATAAATTAATATTTATTTAATAATTAGAAGAATAGGATGACATGAATCATATAAATAAATTAAATAATGTATTTATTGATAGAAGAATATACATTAATTAAATAATTAACATTTCATTAATTTATCTCAAACCAGTTTTAGGTGTATACACATTTATACTGTTTTAGTCATTCCAATTTCATTTGATTGTTATTATTTAATTTTGTTTTGTAATATGCAACCCTTTGATAGTATATTATTCTTCTTTTATTAATATTACCAGATAGCTATTGTTATGTATTTATTTAATGAGATTATTTTTCATTATTATAGTACTTCATCTCATCATTTATTATGCTTTTGAATCATTTTTTACTTTATATCCTATTATAATTGATGTTTTATAAATTACTACAATACAAAAAATCCTATAATTTCACTTTATAGTATTTATTTTATTTTATCATATGATTCTTAAATTTAATCATATTTTCTAATATGCCACTTTTGGTCTATTTTTCTTATCCTCATTTCTTGTGCTTATTTCCATCTCTCCCCCCCTTTCAATATCACCTTAAGTGAGTCTTAAATCTATATTTTTCATTCTTACATCTCTTGGCACTCTTTTACATCTTGATGTTGGATCACAAAGTGTGATCCAAAACGTTGATGGAAAAAAAGGTACACAATCAAATCTAAAAGAAATTACTAGATAAAGATAGAATGGGCTACTATCATTATTAATGAACTACATTAAAGGTATTGAAAATAAGAAAATTTTAGATAACCTCTTACTTCTAGTGTACGTTTGGCCTTTCAAGAAAAATTTATAAGAATAAATCAAGTAGGAACATAATAGTTGGGGGATAAAAAGTTTATGATCATTATCCATAGCTAGAATTGAAGGAAAAATAGAATAACTATAATGGGTTTGAAGTTATGTTTTCTTTTTACATAATCATATGCTTGGAAAGTGGCTATGCTAAAAGATTATTGTATGAGGAATCTGATATTGTAGCTATCTTGGGTAATTGGTTCATCTAGTTCAATACTATTTGCTACATTAAGATAGGTTATTTTCATGAAGAGCCTTAGAAATTTCCTAGTTATCCAATAAATAAGATCATTCTATTATAAATTCACAAGTAAGTAGTTGAAATCTAGATTCTACTTGCCAATATACACCAAGGATAAGATCTCTTTCTCCACTAATGTGGGTGAATAATCATATTGTATCATTTATAATGCCAAATATGTTGATGTTGAGATGGACCATGGTTCATTTGAAAATTTATGCATATGATCTAAGAGATAGATTTGATCCCATTATAAGGATTATACCTCTGGTTAGGTTATTTTCCATGCATGTACTAATTATTGAAGCCCTTTGGTAGATTGTAAGCCTTAATGAGGATGAGGTTAGAATAGAGTAATGTTATAGGATGTCTCTTCCATTGATTAAGGAATATAATTATAAAAATGTACTAAAAAATAGTTTATGTAGATGTAAAGGTTCTAGAGCCACCCTAAAACAAAGATAAATTCTATAATCATCAATGAGAAAACTAGGTTTTTCAATCAAAGATGTTGAATGCACCAATAATATAATAAAAAATTACTAAATTTTTAAATTAAGGAGGTGGATTAAAAATACTCCTCATTGATGATCCATGCCGACAATAATAGAAGCATGCTCAAGCTCCTACAACAAAGAATAAACTAGGAAAATCTTCAATTGCTGTTGTGCAAAGATAAGCCAAAAAGAAGAAGGTTGAGACATCATGAGTAAGGATTATAATAGATGAAGAAGAAGAACAATTTGATTATGAGCCTCTATTGAGAAGAGAATTCACTAGGTCATCCACTATTTATTAAGATGTTGTTAAGAAAATGAATTAGGTACTATTTAATCCTCCTATTCTATCTCCAATTTATCAAGCTCTTTCTTCACTTCTACAAATCTCAATCTCTTCCCCTCTACAAAATAGTGTTTAAAAGAAACCAATTAGAAAATGATATGTAGTAATGTAAGGGAAACACATTGAATTATTTATGGAAAAAATGCAAGTAACTACAAAATTGCTAGAGGGAAGAACAATTCAATGCACTACCTCATCGTCTAAGGAAAGATCTTATACCCTCACTAAATTGCTAACCAATTCAACACCTCCACCTCTAAGGAACATTTTATGAAGAATATTATTTCCATCTTCAACATATCTAACCCCTCCCATGAATAACATAGATAAAACCTAGATACTAAAGATCTAGGATTTCTAGTTGGTTAAGATCCATAATTTATAAGAGTCAAAGAGAGTGTAATCATATCTCATGATATTTCTTAGGATTTAGTAAAACTAGTTCAAGATCAACCAAAGAAGAAAATATTATCTATAAAAATCACTGCAATCATTGTAAATGTACAAGGGTCAAGTATAACACATGTTATTATATTAGTTGATAAGGATGAAGAGGACATAGAATCAATAGATTATAGATGTAAAAGTCCACATAGACCATCAAATGAGGGGGAAAGAGAATAAATTTATGAATAGTTCAATATCTAAATATTGAACTAAATGGACAAGGATGCAAAAACTAAAGACCTTAGGGATTGAGTGATTTAAAGGCCTATATAAACTACCTTGGTCGCATTGATGCAAGTTCACCTACAACTATGGTTTTGGAATAATTAGGAAATGGTAAACACAAGCAATATGATGTTTGTGTGATTAATTCCACTAATGCATAGAGGAACTTATTAGAAGTGACGTGGATATGATTTATTAGTGAAAAAATCTAATCATATCATAAAATCCTTAATGATCCTTGTGAAAAAAGTAAATTTGAAGAATTGGTGGATTAGAAGTAGAAAGAAATATTTTAGTAGATAGATTGAGAGGGAGGGAGGAAAGATAGAGAGTAGTATAGTGAGGGAAGGAGGGATGGAGGGAGAGGTAGATAGAGAGAGTGTGAGGTAAGATATTTTAAGATAAAGAGTAGTATGTAGGGAGGGAGGTAGAGAGTGAGGGGAGAAAAAAGTGGATAGGGATGGAAGGAGACATAGTTATAGAGAGGGAGAAGAGAGATAAAAAATAATAAGAGGGGAGACAGATGGATATATAGAAAGAGAAAGAGAGGAGGTAAAGAGAGAAAGGAAGAGGGTAGATAAAGAATAGATATAGATGGATACATAAAGGGGAAGAGAGAGGGTGGGAAGAGATGTATGTAGAGAAATAGAGGTAGGTAGGGAAGGATGGATAAGCATGTATAGAAGGAAGGAGAGGGGATATACATATACATATACATACATACATATATATATATATATATATACACACACACACACACACACAGAGAGAGAGAGAGAGAGAGAGAGAGAGAGAGAGAGAGAGAGAGAGAGAGAGAGAGAGAGAGAGAGAGAGAGAGAGAGAGAGAGAGAGAGAGAGAGAGAGAGAGAGAGAGATAGAGAGAGAGAGAGAGAGAGAGAGAGAGGTATAAATCTTGGGGAGAGAGGAGAGACTAAAATAGAAATAGAGGGTAAGAGGGGGAGAAGGAGAGTTATAGGGAGAGAGATAGGTCTAGCGATTAGGGGAGATAAAGAGAGTGAAATAGAGATAGTAAGAGAATGATGGCAGCAGCTTGGTGGTTATTGAAATTTGACTAATTTTGAGAAATCAAAAAATCTAGAGCTTAGGGGAGTGAGGAAAGAGTGAGATAGAGAGAGGTGTAGAGGGAGGAGGAGAGTGATGGGAAAATAGATATGTCTAGAGCTAGGGTCCAAACAAAGAGTGTGACATAAAGAGAGCAAGAGAATGATGATAGGAGTTTGATGTTATATTTTATGTTTATATCCTGATGAAAAAATCAAAGGGGAATATAAAGAAATTAGAATTTAAAATGTTTTGTGGAACTTAAAAAGAAGAGTGTGTTTTGTCTTTTACAAAATATGTATGTGTTTTATCTTTTACAAAATATGTACATGTTTTGGCTTGGACCAAAAATATGTGTGTTATGGCTCAAATTTATGTGGTTTTTGTATTTATTGTAAGCACATAGGTGTTTTGTTCATTTATGGTTTTTTTGGGCATGAGGCCACTTTTTTGTATACCATCTTGGTACACATACCCAGTTATTAAATCTTTCTCTTTTCACTATCCATTGAGTATCTACATGGTAGATGCTTGCATGACATGTTATTATATCTTGGTATTTAAGGGTATTTAATGTAAAACTAGTTAATATGATGATTTTTTTTTAATAATTATCTAAACATTTAATAATTTTAGGTTTAAAAGGAACCCACCATATTAAAATTTCCATATATGCCATTTACACATGATTGATAATTATTCCTTCAAATATTCACTAAAGATTGTCATAAATGTCTATAAATAAGGTTTATTAAGAAAAAATGAGCCTAGTATTTTCACAAATTTCTCAAAGTCTTAATAGTTTTCGTCATTATTCACAATTATAATATAAAGATCTAATTCACAAAATTTTATATTTTTACACTCTACCAATGCATAATTACATATTAGAGATCTAAATAATAAGCTTTAATATGTTTACATTGTACTAATCTAGTGATCACATAGACCAAAAATTAGTCTTATATAAAATATTACTCTTATAGTTCTCAAGCTCAAGTTAAAGAGGCTTTAATTCAACACAAGTATTTTTAGAGATTGTATGGAGCCCAAATCATTCCTGGGACTATAAGAATTTCTTTTATACTTTAGGATGACTAAAACTCTATTCAACATCAATATCTATTCCATAATCATATTTCCCAAACATAAATGTCATATCCATTTTTATTGAACTCTTAATTTAATTTAATTTTTTTTTTTTCTATTCCATCCTACTCGATTTCTTTAGTAATTAAATCTAGGTTAACTTATTCTTGCATTGTATGGATGATTCTATTTTCTTGCAGGTCAAATATACACAATGTATTTATGAATTTCCCAAATGCATACCATAATTCTTTATACTAGAAGGACCAAATTAGGTGTGTTTAATATTTTAACAAAGCCAATAAAAGTACTTTCCCTTTTCATATCAATTTAATAAGAATTATTACCTTTATTCTAAGCAATAAGCACCTATTATCTTCATTTTAAAGCTATTGTATAATGGTTATATTCACCACCATAAAATGGCCCATAGGTATATTATATAAGTGCTTATCCCTTTTTATTTAATTCTTAAAATAGCATCTTATATAATCCCAAAGATGAGTGCCTAATATCTTTTCATTTAACTCTTTACATAACTTTTTTATCCCATTGTACCTCTTCATCATTAATTAAATCTTGGTTATTATACTTTTTTGTATGGATGATTCAATGATCCTTGATTTATGCAACTAGATTCTCTTTTCTTGCAATTGAGATGTACATAATGTTGTTATTCAAATATATATATTAGGCATGTTCAATATTCTAAAATAACCTATAAAAGTAATTTCCTACAAACATTTCAAATTTAATAGGAATTATAACATTTATTTTAACTAAAAAGCATATAGTTGTATTCATTTTAAAAATATTGTAAAAAGGTTATCCTCCAACATAAAAAGCTCCACAAGAATATTATATATAAAGTATCATTAGAAAGGATCAACAATTTATATATCATTGATAATTCTAAATGTCTCTTAGTGAACAAAAAAGAGACTTATGCGATTGTAGATATTTGTTGACTACATTGAGGAGTTACATAGTTACAGGTTCAATGAGGATTTGATTTACATGGTCTTGTATTTCTTGATATGCAAAACTGAAACCATCTCTCTCATTATAGAAATGTAGGTAACCCCTTGCAACATCATAAGAATAATCCTTGGTACAAGTTGGAACGCCATCAATTTTTAGAAGCTCCCAATTTAATTCTTTGTGTCTTTCATCCAATAAATTTTGAAGATAGTTCAAGGCATCTTCTTCAGTGGATCCTGGATTATCTTTCATATAGGACACTATGGATGAATTTGTTTCTCCTCGATCTACCTCACCCTTCAAAACCAATGATTGAAATTCATAAAAAAATTAAATAAATTATACTTACATCTAACTCATATTTTCACATTATATTCAAATAAATAGAATATTATGAATATCAAATATAATATCAATACACACCTTAAAGGATTTGATGTCACCTCTTACTCGAAGACTAAAGCCTCCAAGATAATCAAACCTTGATGGATAATCAATTTTATGAAAGATATTTTCTGAAACAATCCCATCTACTGTTAATATAGCTTGCAATGTTGTTGGACGTTTCCCTGAACTAACATGTCCATTCTCTATGTGCTCTACCAAAGTCGGTATGTGTTTTGTAGCATTCCACACAGCTTCTTGTAGCATAGCATCTATATACGTTTCCCACTATGTAAACAAGAAATAAATTTGAGTCAAATTAATAGAATGATTGAATTATAGTTAGAAAGAAAAATGCTAATTTTAGTCCCTTTCTATAGTCTTAAAGTTAAACATGTAAACTAAGTATACAACCAGTATGAAATTTTATCAAATAGAATGAAATGAAATGTTATAAGAGATATAAGAATTCATAACTAATTTTGATGATGCACTATCTTTACCTATGGGATAATTAAAGTAAATAAACTATTTATTTGGTAAAATACAATTTCTTTCTATAAAATAAGAAAAATCTATATTCATACAGCATCTTTAGCATGTGAGAGAGTGTCTCGGCCTTGAAACTTTTGAGCTTCTCGATCCATTTCATTGACTCCATTATACAATACCATGTATATAATTTTCATATAATCAGGGAGCTGGTCTATAGATGTTGGATCCCACCTAAAAGAGACAATAGATTTTTGTCAGAATTATACACAAGTATTGTTAGTTATAGCAGCATAAATTATGATTCATCACTTACTTCTTAATTGCTTCTGTGAGGAGTTTCAGTTCATCAACTGTTCCATATGTGTCATATGTGTCATCTAAATATGTTGCAAGTACACAAGACTTTGCAAGGCTTGATCTGAATGCAGAATACTTCTCATCCTCACAAATTGCACATGCCATAAAGAAAAATTCTACATGACGATGGCGAGCAAAATCTACATTAGGCAAACCAGATTCTCTCCACCATCTAAAATACCACATCCAATAAAAAATACATCAATTAAAACCTCAATAACTGAAAACTTGTAACAATTTTTTTCATTATAAAATTTAGATTAAAAAACACTATAAGTCAAATTAAATTATATATTAGTAATATAATTATAAAATCCAATACCCGTCTCATTTAAAATATAATCCAAGAACTCACCTTGAAAAATCTTTAAGCTCTTGCTGATACAATGACTGGACCATGTTGAAATCCATTTTTGCAAGAGATAAAAGCTTCTCATTATCCTCCGTCCTAAAAACAAACAATTATTTAAATGAAAAGTTTAATAAGATGTATATGTTTCAAGTGAAAATTGAAATAGAATCGCAAACGCATTGAATTGTTTTGCCTTGGCTATTATTTAAAAAAAATCTTTAAGTAGATGGAAAGAAGGGTGCAGACTAGAACCAAAGGAATTGCCCACTACCTGGCCCATGAACTGTTTTCCCCATAGATTTCAATATATTTCCTTGCTTCCAATCTGGGCAGAAATGCGTACCAATCATACCTCAGATTGACTGATACCTGCACATATACAATATTCATATTACAGTCAATAAACAAGTTTAATGGTAAGAACATGTACATTTCATAGGGTCTTATATTTTCAAAATTCTTAACATTACCTCATGTAAAAGGTTGGAGCTGATCCCTGTCTTCTGCAGAGCTTCTCTTAAATATGTTGTAGAGAATTCCTGAGCCTCATCCAAAATTTTCTCCCCAGGAAATGCAATATATGAAGCTCGGTACAAATTTAGAATACCTTTGATTTTCCCCTCCTCTGTCTGGGCGGTGGAGCAAAAGAACTGCCCATTTGCTGTTCTAAAGGGTCCCAACATTCCTGCCAGTATATTACCAACAATTCATCAATATCAAGTGAGCAACAAAATCAGGTCAAATATAAGTAGAAAATTTAAGAGCAGTTCAGATTTATTGTGATCAAACATAAACAATTTGTTCAATACCTGGAGAAACAGAGTATCTATGGAGCCTAAGAATCCGGAAGCCCAAGGCCGTGGTGTTTAGATCTCTTTGGCAGTCATTCCAATTCCTGTTACGTTATTCCATTCTAAACGTTATATACTTATACTTCTAATAATAACACTGATGGCCTGTTATAACAGTACTGTAAGATGAAGAAACAAACCTGTGAACCAATTGAAGGGCTTCTTTTATTTCCTCTTGAAAATGTCGATCTATTCCAAGGCGTTCGATATCATCGACCAGGGAAAGAAGTTTGGAAACAATGTTCTCACCACCAGCAGCTGCGTTGAATCTGTGTTTGATCTCGCTAATAAGTTTCCCACAACGCTCAGCATAGTGAGGAGCCTGTTTTATGAGACAGTTGGAGTGTTAATCAAAACTGTAGAAAGCAGAATTTAAGAGCAAAGAGAAAGAAGAGCGTAAGAATAGCTTGCCTGATAAGGATGGTTTGGAAGAGACTGTATAAACTCGTCGGCCCACAAATTGGGATGATGTTTTCCAATGCGGCGCTGTGGAACTTCAGTTGTAGTTAAGGCCTGATTAACGATAGGGTTAAACATGTTAGCCTTTGTTCTGCGCATTAATGGCAGTGTTTTACAGCAAAGCTGAAAAGTGTGGGACTGAGACTGGGATTGGGATTGGGATTGGGTAAGCTGAGATTTGAGTCCCAAGCTCAAATTGGAAGAAAAAGTAGAGGAAAGAGCCATTGCAGAGTACTTGTTTGTTTCCTCCCCTTTTACACACAGAAAAATGGTTTCTAGTTGTATAAAAGGAGGATGCAAGGACTGCTTGTTTGTTGTGCTTTTTATAGGCTAGTTGTGGAAACGTAGTGTGGAGGATTTTCAAAGGTTTTAACATGCATTGAATCTTCGTCGTTCTACGGAATTTTTTAATCCTGGCGTGCCCATTGAAATAGGCACCATGTAGTGATGCATTGAATGAAAATCTAAAGGTTCCATCATCGAAATTTAGTATGTTTAGTCAATAGTTTGATGCTATAAAAGATTGGTTGAAATTTAGGTCTTTGAATAGGATATCAACGTGCTAATGGAACAGGATTCCCTCTTTTTGTCTTTCTCGCATGTCTCTTCAATACGAGATAAATAAAAAGGGATTAATTTTGTTGAGTAATTTCATATTGGGAAAGTGCTCGAGGCATTGTGGAGGATGCCTTGTATGCTATATCTTAGACCTTGCTTTTTTATCATCCATTTCATGCATTTAGTTTAGATAGATCTTTTGAATCCAATTTTTATTTTTGTTTTTCTGTAATGGTTATAGTCGAATCAAATTAGATAGTACAAGTAACAATTAATGGTTGTTTTTCTTAAGTAGTAGGTAATGGTTGTTTTGTTTTATTTGTCTTAAATTGAATTGTTATAGTATAATATTTTTCTTTCATTATATCTATTCTTTCTTTGATATCTTTGTTTAAGTAATAGTTATTTTTAGTAGTTATTTTCTTGCACAATTTTTACAATCAATATAGGATAACAACATAAGATAGAATCATAATGTGCATAAAGTGCTATTCCATTTCAAGTTATATGACCTTTTATTTCACAAGTAAATGCAGGGTTTGAACCATGAAGGATTGCTCAGCATGGATCATATCTTTGAGTTGTGAATACTTATAACCTGTCCCAAATCTCAATTGGAATTATAAGGCTTGACAACTAATGTAGACACCCATTTTTGTCCACTTAATTTAGACTATTAATTAAATAAATAATATATATTTTTTTAATTAATTCATCTTATCCCTTTGTCCCTTCTCTCACATTTAAATAAATATTTATTTATATTTCTAAAATCCCTCACCCACATGTATTTTCTAGAAAATGCAAGTTGCAAGTTAACCCTCCTCCTAATCATTTCTAAACCCCCTATCATTAGCCTAATCACCCTTTAATGGTCTGCACATTCCTAAACAAAATGTTAACCCAAAACCCATCAACTCAAGCCTTTAATGTCTTCCTTCAAAGTCTTCTTAAGCCTTTAATGACTTCCTTCAAAGTCTTCTTAAACCTTTAATGGCTTCCTTCAAGTCTTTAGGCATTTAATGCTTTGTCCCCCTCTCCTCTCAAGCCTTCCCTTGTTGACACTTGTCAAAATGTGATTGGCTTGAAGGAGAGCACATGGATTGAGGATCAACACTTCCTCAATCAATCCCAACCCTTCCTCAACCAATTCAATCTCAACCCTTCATTTGTCCATTTTTCCTATAAATAGAACTCCCATTTTCATTGTGAGGAGGAGGTTTTCCATTGAAGATCAAGTTGTCCATTGAGAATGATGTTTTCCATTGAAGATCAAGTTGTCCATTGAGAATGATTTTTTCCATTGAAGATCAGGTTGTCCATTGAGAATATAAGGTTTTCCATCGTGAAGAAAATTATGTTATTTAGGCTATCGTTGTTGAGAGTTTAGCAAGCATTCTCATTGCTTCTTTGCATAGATTAGATTATTTGCATCCAATTATCATAGCAACACTTCATATCATAGTCAACCATCTCCCATCCTCCATTTGACATCCTTTTGTGCTAGTGCTTAAGCTGAGGGCATACTTCATGTAGTGACATGATCTTGGAGAGGAGGAGAACAAGGAAGAGTTGTGGCATAGTGGAGCATCATGGGAAAGTATCATATTCATTTTGTTTATTTATTTCTTTACTAACTTCTTGTGCTAATATTCTTTGATAATGTTTTGAATGAATTTACCTTCATGTAATTATTACAGTTGAAGGCTTTTTACTAACATAATTTATATTGATTTATGCTAGTCCTATTTCTATTGCATTTCAGCTAACATGTGTAGCACTAACATTTTGTGTAAATGTAACCATGATGGAAGATGTATATGTAAGAACATTAGGAAAAGATGTGGGAATGGAATACTCATCGTGATTTCTAGGATTTGAAAAACCAAGGGCTTTGGCACAAATTTTCATTGACATAACATTATTGTCCATAATATGAGAAATACTACACAACACATTCACACCTTATTCATTACTTTGAATCATTTTCGTCAAACCCTCAATCAAGGAGACTACCTCACTATTCAAGTGTTCTTGACCCATCCATTGTTGAATCCTATCCAACTCATGGTCAACCTTACCCAATTGGTCAATAGTTACTCAAGTTGAAGAGTCATCGTTGTGATGAGAATTGTGAGGGAAATGGTTCTCCATAATGTTAGGTATGTATTCTATAGGAATAGATGACTCATCCTAGTTACCATGAAATAGGTTAGTCAACCCAGGATCAATACCTTTTTGGGAAGCCATAAGTCTATAACTTCTTCTCACTAGGACATTAGATATAGGATAAAGGGTAATAAAACTCATACACAAGGAGGTAAAAGCTAATGAAATGGATTTGTACTCACAATGCCTCTCATGTAAGCAAAATAAATGATTAAACAATGTAATTTCCTAATAGAATGATTGATTAACAAGTTACTTAATAAAAATGAACATTAGATGCCTCTAAATCTTTAAATAATATACAATGACAATCAGATCTAAGTATATAAATAAGAAATTATGTAACCCACAAGTCAATTTCATTATAATATTTAGGTTTTCTATGAATTTAATCTCTAAAATTATGTAATTTAAGTGAATAAAAGATATGTTTCATAAACGATTACAAATATGAGTAAATAAATTGCATACAAATCAGATCTGGAAATGTAAATTTAAATTCATTGTAAGCACTATGCCAGTTTTACCATAAATGTAAAGGTTGGAAATAGGGTTCACAAGTTTATGCATGCAAACAACCTGAATAAATTATATAATTTTCAAAATTACAGTTAACGAGATGGATGAATTCAATAGGTTTAATTTTTAATTTGATTGAAAAGGATTGAGCAAAAAGTGAATTCAATACTCCTTGATTGAGTTGAAAATGAGCTATGGAAATGATGTAAATTGAATGCATGATCTAGGGTTAAGGATGTTAAATTGACAATAATCAACATGCACTTATGGTTGTAGATCAGATATGCAGACATAAATTATAGATCTGAAGTGGGAAATAGAGAGGAATTGGTGTCTGAAATCTAGACTAAAAAATTTAGGATAATGGTGCTTGGGGGCCACTATCTAGGAGCATCGCATGTAAGCAACAAATATATTTTTAGGATCAAGATATTTTTTCTAAGTATTTCCCCAAAATTTTGCCAGGAAAGTGCTGGACAATGGTGTGCAAGCAACCTTGTCCTTTCTTTTTTGCCTCTACAAAAGCTAATTTTGTGAGTCTTTGTCTACTCTTTTAGAGTTTATATTTGTTATCTCTTGAATCTATCACCTACACACATTAAAGGGAAAATTAATATTAGGTTCATAGGGGTTTGCCTAGGTCAAACTTCAAGTTTGGAATTAACCCTATAATTGAATTAAAATTGAAATTGAAAGCATGCATTCAAAGAGTAGAGGCTAGATTTGAAATTAAAATGTTGAATCGAAATGTTATACCTTTATGAATCATGTATTGAAATCTTCTTGAAAAAGGTCTGATCTTTTCATGTATATGTGTCATCATAATAATTTTATCATGGAAGCCATCTTGAATGCTTGAAATCTGAATACTTGAGCTCTCCTTCACTATCTTGATAATTCTTAATTTATTGCTCACTTGAATTAGAATAATTGAATAGAAAACTTATGGAGAATGTAATCTATGGATGTCTCAAATGAGGGGTTAATTCTTACTTTTATACCTTACCTCATGAAGCATGTTTGGAATTTCTATGCAGGTTAACACAGAGAAGGAATTCCCACCCATATTTTCCAACCATTGAAGGGTCTAGAATTGGTCGTATTTGATGTGGACAAGGAAATTTGGGCACCCTTGTCCCATCCATCAGGGATGAACAAATGATCAAAGAGAAAGGAGAAAAATACAATTATATAATAGGTATCATGTATACACCTCATTGTAAATTAGGTTTATATCCCAAGAGTTGTATATAGTTCAATAGCTTACTTCATGTATCGTAAATTAGAAAAATAACATAGTATAACCCTATATAAAACTATTTTAGGAATTATTATCATGTAAAAATATAAAGTTTTTGTATAATATATTGTTCAAGTTTTTATCAAGTGGTGTGGTGAATACTCATGTTGTAGGAAGATGGTTTTCTTAATCCAAATAGATGGAAAAATCAACTTGATAATCACATATGTATATAAACAAATAAACCTTGCACCTGCTACCCAAATCTAATTTAAAAAATATTTCATAACTAGGAATTCACTAGACCCAAATAGTCTATGTTGTATACTTGATAAAATACAATCTAAGATATGATAGCTTACTAAGAACATGGTATACTTTTAAAACAATCAAGGTAACACATATAATCCATATATTACAATAATAAGGTACCTTGAGAAAGCTTAGGGTAAAATGAAACTTTTTTCTATGTCAACTAGATAAATGCAACACACATCATAGCAAATACAATCTTAATAACATTTTTAGTCTCCTAAGAAATATGCATAACTCTTGGAGAAACATGAATTAAAAAAAAACTATGTAATTTAAAACACTTTACATCTATTCATGGAAATTATAATTTCAATAGTGGCAACCAAATTACACTAAGGAATGAAGAGAAACCAAATATTCTTAGTAGTGACAAGAAAACTAGCAACCACCTCTTTATCAACTAAAATCACACATATGGCCCATTGGAGTTGCCCTAATACCATTGAGATTTTGAAAGATGCAAATCCTTTCAAGTTAAATTTATGGCATGCTTAGAGACAAATTCATGCAAAATACTTTCGGTGCATAAAAGCTAAGAACACTAGTCCTATGTTGTTTATACATCTTTAAAATATACATGGATGCAAAATCACCCTCTACTTTTAGGAGGAAAATAACACTTAGATCTACAATCATTCATATTGAATATAAATCTCATTTTGTGACTTATAAAAAAACATTGCTAAGAAGAGTTGCACAATTATAAATTGCATTAGGATCTAGTCTAAAATCATACAAGTCCAAAAATGATGTATAGTTTAAGATCAACTAATTTGAAACTGTATGACAAATGAGACTAAAGCTTACCTTTATCAATCTAGATTTATACATGTAGCTACTAAGAAGTTTCCGCCTTAAACAGTAAATGTGTGATATATTTATATTCCAACATTATAAAGCAATTTAATTTTTTTTTTTTTAAAAAAATTGAAGACAAAAATTTCACAACTTTAACCTAAATATCCTCCCAAATAGATTATCACTGAGAGACCAAAAAGACTATCGACAAACCGCTTGAACACACATAGACTCATCCCAAACAACAGTCTCCTAAACTTATAAAATTGATTCATAGATCCACATGTCAAAACATAACTCTCTAAACACTCCTTGCAAGACATAGACAACCATCTACATGATTAGACTATAAGACATTGATCAATTATAATATACAAAGGAAGTTGGACCACAAAGATACAAACATCTACATGCAAGTGGATAGCTCTAAATTTATTTATAACACACTAAAGTCCACAATAAATGGATAAATAGAATTGAAACCTTATCTTGGTCACATTTGGTAGGCTTTTGGATTTGTCAAGAACATGGTAGACTAACTTAAGATAACATGATGTATATAGAGCTTGTGTATGCCACACATGGGCCCTACAGTTTAATTTCTTTCATTTATTTATTGAAAGCCCACAGTTTAACTTGACAATTCTAGACTCCAAACATTTTGTTACGTGCTTACATAAACATGGGCAAAGCTCAAAATTCAAAGTGTGTTGCCGATTTTAGACTTTTCACAAAATGTGAGTTCACAAGGTAGCAGCCATTGTGAGTCAAACTATAGTGTTTGACTGAAAAAGGAGTCAAAATAGTAGGCGGAATTTCATTTGTTTTTCCTTTGACAATACATTAAGAGAAAAACGTGCTTTACAGAGGCATTGAGTTTTTTAAGTTTGAATGTTTTTTTGCCGTGTAAATTTTGGCTATTCATTCGATGGTCAAATTGGAAGAGCTTCGAAGAATGTGGCAACAGATTTAGAATTTACTTTACTTTGTTATTTAAAACCGTTTTTAATTTTGGAATTAATAAGGTTTATGTTAATGTATATTGCATTCATATGGATGCAAAAAGTCTATTAATAAAAATTACAAACATTTATTTTGACAGAAAATTAAAAACAATTATTTTATTATTATTTTATATTATTTATTAATTCTATTTTTCCACATGCTTCCTAACTTTAATCCTCATCCAACTCTTCATCTTAATTAATCTATTAACTAACATTGAGTTTTAGTCATTCCTTTTATTCTTTCCAGCCTCCTTTCCACCTCATATGTGTGTATTCCTAAATATCCTAATATTTGGAAATGAATCCTTTCATTCTTTTCAACCTCCTTTCCACTCCATATGTGTGTATTCCTAAATATCCTAATATTTGAAAATATCTTAATATTTGGAAATGAATCCTTTTATTCTTTTCAACCTCCTTTCCTCTCCATATGTGTATTCCTAAATATCCTAATATTTGGAAATATCTTAATATCTGGAAATGAATCCTTTTATTCTTTCCAGCTTCCTTTCCACTCCATATGTGTGTATTCCTAAATATCCTAAGTCATAGAAATATCATGGAACTAATTATTTAAATTAATTATATTTCTTCACATGTCTTCTAACTTCAATCCTCATCTAATTCTTCCTCTAACTTAACTCATTTATTAACCTTAGGTTTTAGTTATCCTTTTATTATTTCTTCCAACTTTTTCCCCACTCCATATGTATGCACATTCCCAAAATATCTCAAATTTCCTAAAATTTGGGGAAATGTTGTTGAATTTGGGGAAGTTTCCTAAAATTTGGGAAAATATCTCAAATTTCTTCAAACTGGGGAATACCATGGTTTTGTAATCTCTTTTGGAATATAATCTTCCAATTTGGGTGTCTTATTCCCAAATGGACATGTGTCCTCAAGGACACATGTCATTCCTTTGACATGTGTTACTCTCATGCCTCTCCATCTCTCATTCAAGCCTATTTAAACCCCCTATTTTCCTTCACAATCCACCAACTTTCACATTCTCATACCATTATAATGTCATTTTAGCTATCCATTTTCATTTTCATACTCTCATAATACATAAATGCTCACTCATCTTTTTGCATAATCACATTCATTTAGCATAGCATTTTGTATCACATCTTGCTTAGTTTTCATCTTTGCATTCACCATCATGGGGCACAAATCAAGTATCTACCATATAACAAGCACACATCGAATCAAGGGACAATCGAATCGAAGGAGGAATATGGAGTTTGCATTTTAATTTTTGTTTATTTAGTTTTTCTTCCTTCTTAGCGTCCTATTCTTGAGTGTGGTTAAAATATGTGTGTTGATTGTTTAGTTTATCTTTTCAATAGTTTACATTCACAATTTTCTACACACATTTATGGTATGCCCTGTGGGACCCACTTCATGGGTCTATCTCATGTTTTTTGTTGTTTTAATGTATTATATTGCATATTTTTGACACTTGCAGGCAAAAATGTGAGAATACAGGTGGATTTATGCCTCGGTGGGAGTTTTTTTCATCTCAATTTCAATTTCTAGAAGTAGTGGGATTGCTTTGCGAAGTGACGAGAATGCTCTAGTTTTTATTTTCTCTCATTTTCTCAAATTTAAATTTTATTAGCTTGTGCTAACTTGCTAATGTTTGTTGTTTGATTGGGATTTGCTAATGTTTGTGTAGCTGCATCTCTTGTCAAAGACCCCAAAGATCAAAACTCTAGCTTGTTTGTTGCAGAACCACTAAAGAAGGGTGCAATTGCCAAAAAAAAAATTGGGTTAAAATTAATCATGTGTTTTCTTGTAGTTAGAAAATACGTCAATTTAATAAGGGAATGAACCTTTGCCTTTCATGTTTGGCACGCTTGTGCATGTAGAGTGGTCCTATTGTTAACACACACTATCCTCTCCCCTAGCTCTCGTGGTCCTGGGTGCAAGAGAAAAGTGTTAACGATGCTCGACTTTTTACTTTTTACGTAGAAGGGTCTGCCTCCCGAGTAAGCCAATAAGGCCGGGTGAGAGAGAATGACCCAAGTGATACTCTTTCAGTCCACTATATAAATATTCATGATTTTGGTGAAAACCATAATCAACTAGTGCCGCTATGTTATACAGATGGTTTCCCTCAGTATCTACATGCAAATTCCTTCGTGGTCTTAACGAAAGTCAAAATCCCCTAGTTCTTGTTTGGCAGATGCGTAAAAACTTGTGTTCTACAGGCTGGGATATCACTTAAATGATCTATCCACCACATGTATAACCACCAGATTTACCTCAAAAGTACCTCCACTAAGAACCAAATTTTTCTTAGTTGCCAAAAACCTTCTACTTGTTGACTCAGGTGTTGTGATATGCACATAACGAAGAAACCCCTCATTTACCCTTCAACTTGGGATAGTAAATTTCTCGAGATCTTTAGGTCCTTTGAAATTCGAAGCTTGGCAAGCCCGAGAAGTGTGTGTCATGGAGTGGAGCCAGTGCTACCAAGCTTCTATCTATCCTATTGAATGTGGTATTCAAGGCTAGGGGATTCAACAAGTATTGTCTCTTGACCAACCTAGAAAGTGCATGAGTTCTTTTCATTTTTTGTACTCGCATGTTTGCCATGTTTGTTGTCAAAAAATAAATTTAAAATATCAAACATCTCATGTCACTAGGTCCTAGTTTGGTCTTGTTCTTCAACAAATTGTCCTCTCATTCTAGCAAGTTTGTGTCAATTGTCTTATTATGTTGTCGAAATTTACCTAAGTCAAGTGTCAAATCAATTCACCTTGGTCATCATCATTTTAGTTTTGGCATCTACTAAGGTCTTGACTTGCATGGTCATTTTATTCATTTCATTGGTTAGTCATAACTTTGGTTGTCATCATTTCAAAATTTGATGTCATTATTATCGTCTACTAGGGTTTCAACTTGTATGGTTAGTCTTATCATCTCAATTGTTAGTCTTAACCTTGGTTGTCATCATTTCAAATCTTACATCATTGTTATCATCTACTAGGGTTTCAACTTGTATGGTCACTCTTATCATCAAAGTTGATAGTCATATCCTTGGTTGTCATTTTCAAATTTGATGTCGTTATTATCGTCTACTAGGGTCTCGACTTGCATGGTCACTTTTATCATCTTAGTTGCTAGTCGTCACCTTGGTTGTCATTATCTCAATTCTTTTGTCATCACTATCGTCCATCATTATCTCTCATATCCTAATTTGCATCATCATTGCCTTCTTCCTAGGTTGTCAATTGAGCGTCAAACATCCAAAATTGAACATCAAGCTTCATCCTCTTTCCAACTTCCTCAAAGTTAGTCCCCATCCTAGTCTGAGCTTGTCATTCATCCTATTCCGGGCTTTAGTTTTCCATCTTTTTCATCTTTCATATCTCCAACTCATCAATTAAGCGTCATGTCACAATTCTATTATGATGAGTTTGGTTGTCCTTTATTTTCTTCCACTACATCCCATTCTGATGATGATGAGAGTATGGTTGATCAAGATGGATATGAAATTGAAAATATTGATGCCCTCATCCTTAAAATTCTTGTACCAAATGTCAGATACTAAAATCCAATTGTTCATCCTAGCTACTCTACCATTCTATCATGCGCATCCACTCATTATCCTTATCACACCTTTGATAAGGGAAACCCATCATGTCTTCCGCCCACAACTCCCTCATATCTCACATGGACATGTATCCCTCATATACAACATCCATACCTCCATCTTCTCCCATGGTCCTATCTAAACCCCCATGTTTTCCACACAACACTAGCACGTATATCCATAATCCTAATCCCCCATCCTATATCACTCCTCCATCCTACCTCAAACCTCCATCCAATCCTAATCCTCCATCTTACCTCTATCCTCCATCAAATCCTAATTCTCCATCTTACCTCACTCCTCCATCCAATCCTAATCATCTATCCTACCTCACTCCTCCATCCAATCCTAATCGGCCATCATATCTCACTCATATAGTGTCATAAATTGTACACCCTTAATTGGGTAGTACAATTCCATGCTTACATTAGCACCTGCGTTAGTGTGTTTGCATTTTGCATTTTGAATTCCCTATAAGCATTTAATTAATTAATTTAATTGAATCTAAAGTATTCTTTCATCCCTCTACACATCATAAAATTGGGCCCTTTACCCTAAGTGTGCCCCTTTTTATTTCATTCTTTCAATAAATCATTTCATCAAATACCCTAATTATGTCTTATTTCAACCTTCAAGGCACGATTTCGCATATCTAGACATCTCAAATTCCCATATACTCTTGGAATTTTCTCTAAAATCACAATACCTTGCTTCCCCAAAAATATGGCAAAAAGTTGGTCGGACAGTGTGTTCGGACCAAGTAGGTACCTACTTGGTCCTGACTTTTTCTCCCCGAATTTCAGGAGTATGTTTTGGCGGTATTTTAATATTCAAATCCAAGAGATTGGTGGAAAATATTATTTCTAGGTCGACCTATGACTCAAAACAAACATAGGGTCTCCTACATAAAGCCTTCCTTTCCTCGTTTGAAGGATCTAAGATCTAGCGATTGAAGGAGCCTCTTATGAAGTGAAAGTGCAAGTTTTATGAAGTATACAATAGAAAATTAATCATTCACCAAGTCTATATCAAGCATTTTCAACATCCCTTAGGAGCTTTGAAGATATTGATGATTGGCTTGTACCTCTCCCTTAGGGTTTGGTATGGTTTCATGTTGTTTTCATGCCTTTGTATGAGCTTCATTTTTAGATTCACATTCATGATTTATATCTCTAGTTCATTTGTGATTTGAAGCATTTGCATTTACATTTACAAGCATTTAGGGTTTTCTCTCCAAAGCATAGGGTAGAACTCTAGATTCTTTATTTCCCGCATTTAAGATCTTGCATACACACAAGATTCTTGCACACACATTTTTGGTACATCATCGGTTATTTGTGGAGGTAGAAATAACCAAAGAAAGGGGTTTGAATAAGGCAAAACCCTATATAGCCACATAGACACCCTTTTTCAAGTTGCAGGTGTAGGTACAGAAATCTGGCAGACACATGAATTTTGGGGCTGACGGAAGACACAAAGACAATCTTAGTGCCAAAATTTGATCTTGGATCATAGAGATAGGGGTGTGGCGCCCTGGTCCCCAGGGTTTTGTAATTTTTTGTGCCAGAACTACATCTTAGACCCTCAGGACCTCAGATTCAGAGATCTAGCCTTCTATCAGCACAAGGACCATGACACCCAATGCCCTGGTCCTCCCCATTTTGCATCAAATTTTAGCAGTAGGTGCACCTCTGAGCCTCTTTTCTAGTCCTACTTTATGTATCTCAGTTTCAGTTTGCACAAAATTTGTATTTTTAGTTTAAGTGTACTTCATTCTCATCTTGTAGCTTAGTTGATTGTTGCATCATATTTTTCATATCTACTCCTCATTTACAACAAAGGAATAGAAAACCTATGAGATATTCCTTGACCTTCTCTTCCCTACAAGAAGTAGTCAAAGTGAGATATCTCCCTAGGCTCTTTCGCATTCAATTGTGTGTACATGAGAGTGTGATTAAGTCCCAATCACCTTATTCCATTTTTGTGCTCCATATTTTCGTGAGCCCAACATGAACCCAATCTTCTTTAAATTTGTATTTCCTAGTTAGATCTAGTTATTGCATCTTTCTTTCAAAAAGCATAAAAAAAAAAAAAGGGAGTTGTCATTCATTGCATGCATTATGTGTTTTAAGTTTTGTTCTTCATTTCAAAAATTTCGGATCTTTACTTGCAAGACTTTCATTCCTTTGATAATGCATTTTCTTATGATGATTATAAGTTTATTAAGGAAGAACTAGACGAAGCTCTTGATGAGTTTGTATACCCTAAACCTTCTAAACCTACATTTTTCCAAAAGTTAATCAACCTTGTTACTATACCATTTCATAGTGATGAGAAAGATAAGTTGAATGGTTCTTCTCATGAATACATTCCTATCAACTCGTCCTCTAAATCTAGTAGCATGGTGGTTTATAAAAATACCCTTTATGAGGATCTATCTCCTTTTGAATCTAAAGACAAACCATTTAATAGATATGATCATGCTATTTTGGATGATTCTCTTGATGATTTTATGTCTTTTCCAACCTCTTCAAACAAACATCACACATCTAAAAGATTGGTTAACATGATAAATGTGAATGAACATGGAAAAACTCTTTTTGTGGTTCAAGGTGCTTGCCCTTCTCCAACATCACAATATTTAAACCAACCTCTCTTTACAGTTCAAGGTGGTTGTGGTAATAATTTTTTTCGCACTCCTAATAAACCCATTATCATTGTGCAAGGAGGATATCCCACTAAGAGTCCTTATGAATATGCTAAACAAATAACTAGAGAGAGTTATCATTTGGTTGCCCATACCTATAACACAAGAAACAATTGGTAGCCTAATCCTCCTCCAGTTATCCCAACTTCACTTCCTAATCCTCAACCCATTCCTCTTCATGCACCTCGCATTTCACAAGCTCTTGGTAAGGAGTACAATCTCATTGAACAACTCAAGGCCACTCCTGCCAAGATCTTTTTGGCAATTGACACTCATCTGGTGGCTTCTGATGATTGATTATTGGTTTAGGGTTGTCATTGATGGCAACTCTTCTTGAGATTCTTATTCGGTAATCACAGATCTTGATTTTTGGAAGAGAATGTCAATCGATAGCCAGTTAACTGGTATTTCAGGTTGTGCAGAGCAATTTTGGTCTGAAAGATTTATGGTGATTGTGGTGTTATGAATCATGTATGGGATGATTGAGCTGACATAGAAACATAATTTTATCAATGTTTTGGTGATCTACATTTACCTTTGGTGATTCAGTCAAGCTGACATATGACTACAAGCTACATTAGTAGGTCGACTTCATAAATGATCTATTTTATAATTGTGGATATATAAGACCGGTGTGGGAGATCTTTTTGATGCGTGGTATGATTGTATGTGAGTGAGTGGTGATCGAGAATCTATTTTGGCACAGTTTCATGTGCGCATTCTTGATCTGGTAACTGATCGAGACAAAGAACAAAGTAGAACAATAGAGGTGATATAGGCAGTGTATTTGGCACTTAACCGAAACTCATCTAAGCATTATAGATGCTATTTTAGAGTTCATTTGCTGTAATTCATCATTGTAATTAATCAGTAAGGCAGTGAGCCTTTCGGGGTTGTATCCATTATTGTATTTGAGCAGTGAGCTCTAGGCAATGTCCATAAATGCCTATGCATTCCCCATATTGTAATATTGTTTTGCTAGTAGCCGTAGTAGAATAATATTGTGGGTTTAAATCCCACCGTGGTTTTTCCCATTTTGGTTTCCATGTAAAAATTCTGGTGTTATGATTTTGTGGTTGATTGTTTTATGTTCTTGCGTTTCAGTTTCATGTGTATACTTCTGGTGGTTTAAAGTCAAATCAAAAAATTTAATAACTGATAGATCACTGATTTAGCCCCCCCTCAGTGATCCCTGATTCCAACAATTGGTATCAGAGCCTAGTTCCTTTAAGGAAGCCTAACCGCTTGAGAAAGGTCCATGAGATTGAATCAATGGATTCTGATTTTCAGAGACAACTCAATGTGGCACTTGAGGATCTTTATGCAGCAAGAAATGAGATTAGTTCCTTGAATTGAAAACCTGAATGTTGTTGATGACTCCATTAATGACTTGAAGGATCAAGTGAACACTTCAAGAGACAAGAGAAAGGAATTAATGGACAAGCTGAAGGAGAAAGAAGATCAAATCATAGAAAATCAGGGCAAAGTTGATGAAGCTGACAAGCTTGAGAGAGAGAATGTTGTATTGAATAATGAGATACAATCCATTGTGATGAGGCTGACTAAGGAGATTGAGAACCAAAAGAATAATGAAGAGAATTTGACTCAATCATTGAAGGACAGAGCAGATGAATGCTTTGGGCTTACTTATGAGAATGATCAGTTGAAGCTTGAGTTGACATAATCAAGGAATAATGGTCAAGAACTTGAAAGACAAATTGTTTCCTTAAGAGATGAAATTGCTACTACAAATGAATACAAAGACAAATTCAAAGCCATCTTGGCTAGGATTGATGAGATGCTCGAAAGTTAGAGACATGGAAAGGACATGAGAGGACTTGGAGTTGAGAAAGGAGAATCCTTTGGATTTGGACAAAGCAATGCAAAACCTAATTAGAAGAAGAGCAAGAATCCTCCGGTAAGACATCCTAATGCTCATAAATTTAATCGTAGATGCTTTACTTGGAATAAATTTGGTCATATGGTGAATCAATGCAAAAGTAGGATGAATAATGGATGAACAATATGAACAATGGTCCTACCTGTTGGCATTTGACACTCATCCGGTTTAGTTGCTTGTCATTGATAGCAACACATATCATTTTGGGTTGGACACTTAGCTAGTACTCACCGCTATTCATGATTCGACAACCGATATTCAAGGAAACCAACAAACTAGGAATCAGTACATGAGGCCAACATAGGAGATTGATCCGACAGGTCTACACGGTAGCAATCAACGACATTGGTCATGAAGTTTTATGTATTTATTTTTGTCTAGGCCGACATGTAAATAAATTGTAATATCATTGTAAGGAGACATAAGGCATTTATGTCTATGTTTGGGAAGGTTATTTAAGTCAATCCGGTTAGGATATTTTGGAGGTGATATGATATGATATCGAGAGATATACATATGATGTGAGATATAGTGATGTGATATTGTGCAAACAATATTGATCGACTGTATGCGAATATAATATTTTATAGTTGGTCTTGGTTATTGGTTTAAAGATTTGGGATGCAGAGCAAGTTACCAGTAAAGGAGGACACAATGGAAATCAGTATAGTTAGTGCTTGAACTGGAACTCATCTAGCATAGCAGATGCATTCTTGAGTTCAAAATTTTGTTTGTAAACCAATATTTGGTGTTTGTAGTCAGTGAGGCTCCTTTTGTGATGAGTAGTGTGCTCTAGGTTGTTGGCCTTCCTGCATGTGTAGGCCTCTATTGTAATATTTATTTATTTGGCCAGTGGATAGATATTGTGGGTCACCAATCCCATCGTGGTTTTTCCTCTTTGAGGTTTTCCACATATAAATCTCTGTGTTATGGTGTATATTCTTGTGGTGGCATTATTTATACTTTCTATTATATTCTTTTATGGTTACCGGTTACTAAATACTTTATTAGTAAGGTTAAAAATTATCTTACCGATAGAACACTGATTCATCCCCTCTCTCAATGTTCTTGGATTCCAACTATTGGTATAAGAGCTTGGTGCCTTGGAGCAAGTCTAACAACTTAAGGAAGATGAGTTGAACTTTGCAAAGGAATTCATTCTTATCCTACAAGAGAGGATGTCATCTGCCCAAGCTAGAAGAAAGGAACTTTTGCAAAATCAAGATGATAAAGAGAATAATGGGTATGTGCAGGATCATGGTGTGCCAAAACAGGCCCTTAAGTGGCAATGAAATTTCAGAAGACCAGAGTTATGCAACTTGACATGAAAATTTGAATAAGTTGTGAATATTATTTTTAAAATATGTAAGAAGAGAATCTATAGAAAATTGAATGTAGTTTCTAAGATACTAGTTGTTTCTTGAAAAAAAAAAATCCTATTTGATGAAAATTTCAAATTTCAATGCAATGGTACTAAAATTTCAGGAAAAAGATAAGAAGTAGACGTATGTCTGACCACAATGATCACAATCAAATCATAATATTTTTTTATAATATTTATATAAGTATTAGACTCATGTTGGATGTGACACATATTTTTTTATAATTTTTTATAAAGTAAATAATTATTTATGAATTTTTTACTACAGCTTTTCAGAAATTCAGAAACTCCTATGTCTGACCACCTTAACTTGGTCAAAACCTTATGATTTTTTTTTATAAATTTTTCCCTATAGTAGAAGAAGCATAGGATGTGCTGCATGTTTCAGATTCAAAAAATAATACCATTTGAAAGTTATGAGTGTTTTTCAACAGTCTATCAATCAGGACTATTAGCCACCAGTGTAAAGTCCTTAAAAAACCCTTTTCGTTTTATCAATTTTGGCTACAAAAAAGTCGTTAGCCACCAGTGTAAAGTCTGGAAAATCAAGGAATACTAAAAGCCACATTTTTTCAGTTAATTTTCTAGGCTTGTCACTTCCAAGCCAAATCCCAAAGCATCCCCGAGAAAAAATTTGAAATTTGAAAATTGTACAAAAAAAATCGGATATCCGATACAATCAGATATCCGATTTTAATAAGTAAATTCACTAACTAAATTTGCACATAATTAATCTATTTTTTATTAATATATTAATATATTAATTTATAAATAAATTAGTATATGATATTAGGGAGAGAGAGAGAGATAGAGAGAGAGACAGAGAGAGAGGGGGGGGGGAGGGAGAGAGAGAGAGAGAGAGAGAGAGAGAGAGAGAGAGAGAGAGAGAGAGAGAGATTAGGGGGAGAGAGAGAGAATAGGGGACAAGGAGGGGGGAGAGAGAGAGAGAGAGAGAGAGAGAGAGAGAGAGAGAGAGAGAGAGAGAGAGAGAGATGGGGAGGGTGAAAGGAGAAAGAGATGGGGAGAGGGAAGGGAGAGAGAGATAGAGAGATTAGGGGAGAGGGAGAGAGAGATTATGGGTCCTATGGTGTCCTAAGAGGTCATATTGTGTCCTACAACCCCTTAGGACTCCATATAACCCCTTAAGACACCAAGTTGTGTCGTTATGGGTCATATTATATTCTAAGGGGTCATATTGTGTCATATGACCCCTTTAAGACACCATATGACCCTTTAGGAAATAATGTGACCCTTTACGACTCTATACGGTGTCGTTATGGGTCATATGACCCCTTATGACACCATATGGTGTCGTCAGGGGTCAGATTGTGTCCTACAACCCCTTAGGACACCACATGACCCCTTAAGACACCATATTGGGTTGTTATGGGTCCCATGGTGTCCTAAGGGGTCATATTGTGTCCTATGACCCCTTAGGACACCATATGGCCCCTTAAGACACCAAATTATGTCGTTATGGGTCATATTATATTCTAGGGGGTCATATTGTGTCATATAACCCCTTTAAGACACCATATGACCCCTTAGGACACAATATGACCCTTTACGACTCTATACGGTGTCGTTATGGGTCACATGACCCCTTATGACACCATATGGTGTCGTTAGGGGTCATATGGTGTCCTAAGGGGTCATATTGTGTCCTGCGACCCCTTAAGACACCATATTGGGTTGTTATTGGTCCTATGGTGTCCCAAGGGGTCATATTATGTCCTGCGACCCCTTAGGACACCATATGACCCCTTAAGACACCAAATTATGTCGTTGTGGGTCATATTGTGTCCTAAGGGATCATGGGACACCATATGACCCCTAAGGACATCATACAACCCCTTATGACCCCATATTGGGTCGTTATGGGTCCTATGGTGTCTTAAGGGGTCATATTGTGTCCTACAACCCCTTAGGACACCATATGACCCCTTAAGACACAAAATTGTGTTGTTCGGGGTCATATGGTGTCCTAATGGGTCATGGGACACCATATGACCCATAAGGACAACATTCGACCCCTTATGACACCATATTGGTTCATTATGAGTCATATGGTGTTCATAGGGGTCATGTTGTGTCCTAGGACCCCTTAGGACACCATATGACCCCTTAAGACACCAAATTATGTCGCTAGGGGTCATATGGTATCCTAATGGGTCATGGGATACCATATGACCCCTAAGGAAAATATACGACCCCTTATGGCACCATATTGGTTCATTATGAGTAATATGGTGTCCATAGGGGTCATATTGTGTCCTACGACCCCTTAGGACACCATATGACCCCTTAAGACACAACATTGGGTCGTTATGGGTCCTATGGTGTCCTAAGGGGTCATATTATGTTCTACGACACCTTAGGACACTATATGACCCCTTAAGACACCAAATTGTGTCGTTATGGGTCATATTATATTCCAAGGGGTCATATTGTGTCATATGACCCCTTTAAGATGCCATATGACTCCTTAGGACACAATATTACCCTTTACGACTCTATACGGTGTCATTATGGGTCATATGACCCCTTATGACACCATATGGTGTCGTTAGGCATCCTATGGTGTCCTAAGGGGTCATATTGTGTCCTACCCCTTAAGACACCATATTGGGTCATTATGCATCCTATGGTGTCCTAAGAGGTCATATTATGTCCTACGACCCCTTAGGACACCATATGACCCCTTAAGACACCACCTTGTGTCGTTATGGGTCATATTGTGTCCTAAGGTGTCATTGAACACCATTTGACCCCTAAGGCAACATACGACCCCTTATGACACCATATTGGATCACTATGGGTCATATGGTGTCCATAGGGGTCATATTGTGTCCTACAACCCCTTAGGACACTATATGACCCCTTAAAACATGAAATTATGTCATTAAGGGTCATATGGTGTCCTAAGGGGTCATATTGTGTCATATGACCCATTTAAGATACCATATAACCCCTTAGAACACAATATGACCCTTTCTAACTCTATACGGTGTTGTTATGGGTCATATGACCCCTTATGAGACCATATGGTATCGTTAGGGGTCATATAGTGTCCTAAGGGGTCATATTGTGTCCTACAACCCCTTAGGACACCATATGACCCCTTAAGACACCATATTGGGTCGTTATGGGTCCTATGGTGTCCTAAGGGATCATATTGTGTCCTACAACCCCTTAGGACACCATATGACCCCTTAAGACACCAAATTGTATCTTTATGGGTCCTATTGTATTCTAATGAGTCATATTGTGTCATATGACCCCTTTAAGACACCATATGACCCCTTAGGACACAATATGACCCTTTACGACTCTATATGATGTTGTTATGGGTCATATGAGCCCTTATGACACCATATGATGTCATTAGGGGTCATATGGTATCCTAAGGGGTCATATTGTGTCTTACGACCCCTTAGGACACCATATGACCGCTGAAGACATCATATTGGATCGTTATGGGTCCTATGGTGTTTTAAGGGGTCATAGTGTGTCTCTCTCTCCCTCTCCTCTCTCTCTCTCTCTGTGTCTCTCCGCTAATCTCTCTCTCTCTCTCCCCTAATCTCACTCTCTCCCTAATCTCTCTCTCTCTCTCTCTCCCCCTCTCCCCTAATCTCTCTTTCTCTAAAATATGAGTAATAAAATCGGATATCGGATATCCGATTTCTGTCATTGCCATTAATGTGGCAACAGTAAAAAAAAAGGCAGAAATGGGAAAAATTTTTGGGACCACAAATTTATACATTAAAATCGGATATCCGATATAATCTGATATTTGATTTTATCAGATATTCGATTGTTGTAAATAAAAAAGAGCTTTGTGAACAATTTTGTGGATTCCAATGACCCACAGTCTGCATATTCCATTTTCTATCGATGATCATGGGTTTTCAGACATGTTGAGACAAATTTGTGCTTTTGAGAGATTCTTAAAGTCAAATCTTACATTGTCAATCATTTAGGAGCATCTTTGTGGAGGTAAATGGGGAGTAGTAGTTATCGGAAGTCTAAATACAAAAGAAAACTTTCAAATGACCAAATTGAAGTGTATCGAGAAAGAGATAGAGAAGGTCATAGGAGGAGAAGACAAGGTATGTTAAATATTGCTAATGTTACTTCAAGAGAAGAGGAAATTGAATTTGAAAATGTGTCACAAGTTATTGAAAATGAAAATGTAGATTTTGAAATTGAAAAATTTGAATATGTTGAAAATGTTGAAAGTGATAATGAAAATGCTTAACATGATGTGAGAATGGAAAGTGAAAATTTGGGAGTTGACAATGAAGGTGTCCATAATTTTGGTGTAAATATGATTTTTTTTTACATTGGAGGTGAAAACGTAAAACAATTTGACATAGGAAGTGAACATGTGAATTTTTTTGACATTGGAGGTGAACATGTGGAAATTTTTGGCATTGGAGGTGAAAATGTGGAAACTTTGACATTGAAGTTGGAATTGCTCAACCAAGTGAACAATATGTAACACCTAATTACTTTAGAAATGAAGACCCTCTCATGGATGAAAGACAAATTTCAAATCCAAGACCTTCAAGAACCCCAAAATGGTTACTTGAAATTGATGAGAACATTATTGTGAATCTTGAAGGCAAGAGGTCAACAAGAACCATTTGGTTGTGGGCTACACAACTTTTCGACCAAAATTTTAGCAATAAGAAATTGACCGAGCAATGCCAACTCTTTTTTAAATTGCTAAAGATGATAAAGATGAGACCATTGCTAAACAAATTAAATATTCATATGAACAAGAAGATGGAGAGAAATTCTATTATTGCCAAAAATATATTTGACGCTCTCAATTCTATTGGAAAGAATACCAAATAAAGAGATAAGAGAGCCGCTTGAAGAGTGATTGAAACCTCATTAGTAAGTCATCAATTAAGGAAGGATCATCAAATGAGACAAACTTGTGTTGATTTGAACATAAACCGTAAAACTTTGGATAGAGCACTTGCATGAAGACAAAGACTTGATAATCCACTTCAATAAGATACATGGGCTTTTGGTGGGAGGTTTCCATGTGTTGATAGAAAGTTGACTGACAATGTGAAGGAGGAGATTCAATAATTTGGGCACTCTAATTCTAGAGTGTCACCCAATGTAAATGACATTTTGAAATTAAGAATCAACAACCGACCAAAAATTTCTTGGAATAAAGCCAAACAATGTTGTATATTTTTTTTTATGAAGTACATCCAATTTTGTCAATATCACAAAGGTCCTTTGAATCTTTAAAGCTATTTTATTGTGTTCCTCTTAAGATTCGTAATACTTGTTGTTGCAAGTACCATGTGGAGTTTTCAATGTACCATGAACTTTTATGTCATATTCATTCTACGATGCATACTAATGAGATGTTGCGGGAGTGTGGTGCAATGCTATTTTCGAGATCATCAAGAGAATTGCAAGATCTATTTTTATGCCCTAGAGATGATGGATTCTATTTCTATAGAAATGATTGTTTGAATGAGAAGTGCTCAGAATGTGGTGGGTTGTCAAAGTTTGTTTCATTTTTTCATGAGGGCAGCGAACACAAGTTTGGAAAGAATTATGTTGAGAAAAAAGATATTAGACAGTGAAATATACTTTGAAGAGTGGAGGTGAAGGTTCTAGATGCGAATTAGTCTCAAGAGAAGTGAGTGTTGCTGATTTTATTTTGGATTTTAAGGAAAGTATTTTCTACAAGTATGCAAGGCACACCCATTGGTCTCAGTGGTTGGATCAATAGTTCAGGATGTGTAAGAACTCTTTCCCGATTGGCACTATTGTATCGGTGGTTGATTTTGTAGAGAACTATACATTGCAACCATAGAATGAGGTATAGTCTCAGTACTACAATTCAATCCAGATTGCTATTTTTGTTCACATTACATATAGGCATGTTTCTGATAGTAGAGAAGAGGAAAAGAAGATAATAAGGGAGTATCATTTTTATCTGAGTGATGATAGATCACACTCCTCCGAGTATGTGCAACATTCTTTCGAGATATTTTTTGAGTTCTTGCATGAGAAAGATATTGCAATTGATCGACTTATCATATGGTCAGATAACTGTACGGGTCAATTCAAGAATGCTCGTATGTTTTATTGGCTGAGTATAATGCATGTAGAGAGGCGTATACCTCATATTTGGTGTTTTTTTGAGGCAGGGCATGGGAAGGGGGAGCATGATGGAGCAAGTGCATGTTTGAAGAGAGCTCTAGTTAAGGAGAAATTGAGGATTTCAGGTGTAAATTTATTTGATGCACATTCTATTGTTGATTGGTGTAGTTCAACATTGTCACATGGAGGTACTCTTGATTCAGCATTGACCAGATTCTTTTGGTCGGTTGAGTAGAGCATAGTGGGAGATAGATTGGATTGTCAAACAATTAAAGATTCTTCAAAGATGCATTCATTTCTCAGCTCAGATGTAAGTACATGGACCATTTGGACATGAGTGTTGGCTTGTTTTTGTCAGAGTTGTGTTCGATGTGATTGGGATCAGTGCGAGTCAAGTGAGTGGGTTGATACATGGGTTCTCCAATATCTAACTCCTTTATCTCAAACAATATCCTTGTTAAATTATGACATGGAAAGTTCACTTGAGTATGACCATCTATCAGATCTTGTACAACCAGGACATGTTTTTGCAATGGTTGCACCACAAGGGAATGAAGAGAGATCAAAATATTGGTTGGCATGATGTGTACAGGGAAAACAAAAGCTAACACAACTAGTGACAAATGATGATGGGTTCACATATCCTACAGGTTCAGTTGTTGTTGTGGGAACTTGGTTGCGAACATATATGATTAGAAAGAATGACATACCTGCATTTGAAGACTATGGGAGACAAAAAACCATTATAATGTATTCACACCTTATTATAGCTACAAATGTCAAGTTGTTGAAGCATAAAGCAAAACCGAAGACCAAAGAGATATGGACAGTGACTACTGCTAATCATGAAGCAATACTGGATACTTTTAAGCAAAGAGATGACCCTTCAGGCATACTTGAGTAGTAGGTCTTTAATGGTGCCTTATTTTTTTTTATCATGCATTTCATTTCAAACAATGATCATTAAACCTTAATGTTCAATTTTGTTACGTGTATATTAAGGATGTGTTCAAAATGCAGGTCTATCGATGAACGTTTTTTTTGGCAACACGGTTTTTGCATGCACATAGTGGGTACACTTGATATAATTGGAAGGGACGTATTTTTGGAACACGACTTGTTATCATGCATTTGATGAGATTTACAATTTTTGTTATTAGATAACACTATTTGACAATTTTTGATGATATAATTATCGCAAAACCTTTATGCTCATGTAGGTCTTTTTTGATGATATACAACAATATCACATTATGATTTTTGTGTCAACATAGTGGGTTCTCTTGAAATAATTTGAAGGGATGTATTTTTTATGGTATATAACCCCACCTTTTCATTTATTATAATGCATTTCAATTGAAGTGATTATCATAAAGCCTTTATGTTCATCTATGCATTTTATGTGTAGACTAACAATTCTTAAAAATACAGGTTCATGCTAGAACATTCACCGTTGACAAGACCCTCTCTTAGTGATGGTACATATTCCTTTGTGCATTAATGAGATTAAATTTTGTGCATAAACACTAAGTCAAGTGAATGTATTTCTATTTAGAAATGACCATATCTACCATTGTCTTCAACCATGCAGAGAAATGCAGTGAGAAGGGCTTTAATCAACATGCGTCTTTCTTCAAAGTTATGCTTGTATACTTTGTAGAGAAACTGGTAAGTTTCGTAATTATACAATGTCGTACATCTTAAAAATGTTTCAAATGATCTATTTATAATTTGACAAAATAATTTGTATTAAGTGTTATAATTTGTTTCTTGTAGCACATTCATTCCACATAAAAAGGTTTCTTATTTTGGTTTTCATTATATGCTGGCATTGCTATACGTAAGCTTTTCTCTTAGGACATGAGGATGTCTGATGCAGATGAAGTGGGATGTTGTATTTGTATATGGATGTGAATTGATGTAACTTTGTTATGATGATATACAATGTCCATGAGAAAATTGGTTTAGTTATATTGATGATATACAATGTATATGTACATGAGTACATTGGTGTAGTTGTATTGATAATGAAAAAAATCATGTTTGCATATCCCTTCATGGATGTCACATGCAAGTGTAAAGGTAATTATGTGTATAAAATACATGGAAATATTGATGATCATTATGCGTCTACAGTGTAATGCTTGTTTATCTATATTTTTCAATGAATGAGACTGACAATTTTTTCGCCAACTGAAAAAATGCTGCCCTAATTAAACCATAGGGAAAATAGAAAAAACAAGATAGGATTTTGTAGGGACCCCTCTTGTGGCCCCGTAGGTTCAAACGGATCATTCGTAGGTGCCACTAAATCTGAGTTACAGCTTGTCAAAGTTTGACAATTTTTAGCACTTAGGGTGCTCAAGGGATGATGCCAGTAGGGTATGACCCCGAGCATTCGACTGAGTGGGGGGCCAAAATAGGAGCATGCATAGGGTAATAATGCCTAAATAGACATGTCAGAGCTGATGGTTCTTTATCATGATGAGTAGAATGATAAATTGGCCATGCGACAACATTCGATTGAATGAGACTGACGATTTTTTTGCCAACCGAAAAAATGCTGCCCTAATAAAACCGTAGGGAAAATTGAAAAACCGAGATAGGATTTTGTAGGGACCCCTCTTGTGTCCTCTCATGGACCTGTAGGTTCAAACGGATAATTCGCAAGTGCCACGAAATCCGAGTTAGGGCCCGTCAAAGTTTGACAATTTTTAGCACTTAGGGTACTCAAGGGACGACGCCGGTAGGGTATGACCCTGAGCGTTTGACCGAGTGGGGGGACAAAATAGGAGCATACATAGGGTAATAATGCCTAACTAGACATGTCAAAGCTAACGGTTTGTTATCACGATGAGCAAAACGATAAATTGGCCACGCGACAACATTTGATTGAATGAGATTGACAGTTTTTTTGCCAACTGAAAAAATGTTGCCCTAATAAAACCATAGAGAAACTTGAAAAACCGAGATAGGATTTTGTAGGGACCCCTCTTATAGCCCCGTAGGTTTAAACAAATTTTTTGCAGGTGCCATGGAATCCAAGTTAGGGTCCGTCAAAGTTTGACAATTTTAGCACTTAGGGTGCTCAAGGGACGACGCCGGTAGGGTATGACCCTGAGCGTTCGACCAAGTGGGGGGCCAAAATAGGAGCATGCATAGGGTAATAATTCCTAACTGGTCATGTTGTAGCCAAAGATTCATTATCACAATGAGCAGAATGAGAAATTGGCCACGTGACAACATTCGATTGAATGAGACTGATGATTTTTTTGCCAACCGAAAAAATGCTGCCCTAATAAAACCGTAGGGAAAATTGAAAAACTGAGATAGAATATTTTAGGGAACCCTCTCATGGACCCGTAGGTTCAAACAGATTTTTTGTAGGTGCCACGGATTCCGAGTTAGGGCCCGTCAAAGTTTGATAATTTTTAGCACTTAGGGTGCTCAAGGGACGATGCCTGTAGGGTATGACCTCGAGCGTTCGACCAAGTGGGGAGGAAAATAGGAGCATGAATAGGGTAATAATTCCTAACTAGATATGTTAGAGCTGACGGTTCATTATCACAACGAGCAGAATGAGAAATTGGCCACGCAACAACATTCAATTGAATGAGACTGAGGATTTTTTTACCAACTGAAAAAAATCTCACCCTAATAAAACCGTAGGGAAAATTGAAAAATAGAGATAGGATTTTGTAGAGACCCCTCTCATGGACCCATAGGTTCAAAAAGATCATTCAAAAATGCCACGGATTCTGAGTTAGGTCTCGTCAAAGTTTGAAATTTTTTAGCACTTAGGGTACTCAAGAGACGACGTTGGTAGGGTATGACCTCGAGTGTTCGACCAAGTGGGGAGGTAAATTAGGAGCATGCATAGGGTAATCATGCCTAACTAGACATGTCGGAGTTGACAGTTTATTATCACGATGAGCAAAATGAGAAATTGGCCACGCGACAACATTCGATTGAATGAGACTGATGATTTTTTTGCCAACCGAAAAAATGATGCCCTAATAAAACCATAGGGAAAATTGAAAAATTGAGATAGGATTTTGTAGAGACCCTTCTCGTGGACCTGCAGGCTCAAATGGATCATTCGCAAGTGCTACAGATTCCAATTTAGGGCCTGTCAAAGTTTGACAATTTTTAGCACTTAGGGTGCTCAAGGGACGACGCCAGTAGGGTATGACCCCAAGCATTCAATAGAGTGGGGGGCCGAAATAGGAGCATGAATAGGGTAATAATGCCTAACTGGACATGTTAGAGCCGACGGTTCGTTATCACAACAAGTAGAACGATAAATTGGCCACATGACAACATTTGATTGAATGAGATTGACAATTTTTTTGCCAACCAAAAAAATGCTTCCCTAATAAAACCGTAGGGAAAATTGAAAAGACAAGATAGGATTTTGCAGGGACCCCTCTCATGGACCTGTAAGTTCAAATGGATTATTCGGAGGTGCCACGGATTTTGATTTAGGGCCGGTCAATGTTTGACAATTTTTAGCACTTAGGGTGCTCAAGGGACGACGCCGATAGGGTATGACCCCAAGCATTTGACTAAGTGGGGGGGTGGAAATAGGAGCATGCATAGGGTAATAATGCCTAACTAGATATGTTAGAGCTGACGATTCATTATCACGATGAGCAGAACGAGAAATTAGCCACGCGACAACATTCGATTGAATGAGATTGATGATTTTTTTACCAACCGAATAAAATGCTGCCCTAATAAAACCATAGGGAAACTTGAAAAACCATAGGTTCAAATGGATCATTCACAAGTGCCATGGATTTTGAGTTAGGGCCCGCCAAAGTTTGACAATTTTTAGCACTTAGGGTGCTCAAGGAACGACGTTTGTAGGGTATGACCCCGAGCGTTCGACTGAGTGGGGGGGAAAATAGGAGCATGCATAGGGTAATAATGCCTAACTGGACATCTTGGAGCTGATGGTTCGTTATCACGATGAGTAGAACGAGAAATTGGCCACATGACAACATTCGATTGAATGAGACTGATGATTTTTTTGCCAACAAAAAAAATGCCGCCCTAATAAAACCGTAGGGGAAATTGAAAAACTGAGATAGGATTTTGTAGGGACCCCTATCTTGGACCCGTAGGTTCAAATGGATCATTCGCAGGTGCCACATATTTCAAGTTAGGGCCTATTAAAGTTTGACAATTTTTAGCACTTAGGGTGCTCAAGGGATGACGCTGGTAGGGTATGACCCCAAGCATTCGATCAAGTGGGGGGAAAATAGGAGGATGCATAGGGTAATAATTTCTAACTAGACATGTTGGAGAAGATGGTTTGTTATCACGACGAGTATAACAAGGAATTGGCCACGTGATAACATTCAATTGAATGAGACTGACAATTTTTTTGCCAACCGAAAAAATATTGCCCTAATAGAACCGTAGGGAAAATTAAAAAAATGATATAGGCTTTTGTAGGGACCCCTCTCATGGCCCCATAGGCTCAAACAGATTGTTCCCAAGTGCCATGGGATCTGAGTTAGGGCCCATCAAAGTTTGACAATTTTTAGCACTTAGGGTGCTCAAGGGACGACGCCGGTAGGGTATGACCCCGAGCATTTGATCAAGTGGGGGGGGAAATAGGAGCATGCATAGGGTAATAATGTCTAACTAGAAATGTCGAAGCTGATGGTTTTTTATCACGATGAGCAGAACGAGAAATTGGCCACGTGACAACATTCGATTTAATGAGACTAACGATTTTTTCACCAACTGAAAAAATACTGCCCTAATAAAACCGTAGGGAAACTTGAAAAATAGACATAGGCTTTTGTAGGTACCCCTCTCATGGACCTGTAGGTTCAAATGAATCATTCACAGGTGCCACAGATTCTAAGTTTGGTCCCGTCAAAGTTTGACAATTTTTAGCACTTAGGGTGCTCAAGGGACGACGTCAGTAGGGTATGACCTCGAGCGTTCGACTGAGTGGGGGGTAAAATAGGAGCATGCATAGGGTAATAATTCATAACTGGACATGTCAGAGCCGATGGTTTGTTATCACGATGAGCAGAACGAGAAATTGGCCACGCGACAACATTCTATTGAGTGAGACTGATGATTTTTTCGCCAATCGAAAAAATGCTGCCCTAATAAAACCGTAGGGAAAATTTGAAAATTGAGATAGGCTTTTGTAGGGACCCTCTTGTGGACCCATAGGTTCAAATGGATTGTTCACAGGTGCCATGGATTTCGAGTTAGGGCCCATAAAATTTTGACAATTTTTAGCACTTTGGGTGCTCAAGGGACGATGCTGGTAGGGTATGACCCCGAGCATTCGACCGAGTGGGGGAGAAAAATAGGAGTATGCATAGGGTAATAATGCCTTACTAGACATGTCAAAGCTAACGGTTTGTTATCACGATGAGAAGAACGAGAAATTGGCCACACGACAACATTCGATTGAATGAGATTGACAATTTTTTCGCTAACCGAAAAAATGCTTCCCCAATAAAACCGTAGGGAAAATTGAAAAACTGATATAGACTTTTGTAGGGACCCCTCTCATGGCCCCGTATGCTCAAATGGATCATTTGCAGGCACTACGGATTCCGAGTTAGGGCCCGCCAAAGTTTGACAATTTTTAGCACTTAGGGTGCTCAAGGGACGATGCCGGTAGGGTATGACCCCGAGTGTTTGACCAAGTGGGGGGGTGCAAAATAGGAGCATGCATAGGCTAATAATGAATTGTATAAATTATTGTTCATTAAATGAATTATATTGTATTGTTCATTAAATGAATTGTATTGTTCATTATACAAACAACACTTACGATGAAATGAAATGAATTGTATTGTTCATTAAATAACCATTATTAGCCATTGTTAATTATTGGAATGAAGATTAAAGATTTCCATGATAACACCATGTACATATGAGCAACAATTTATATGATCAAATATCAACTTCTGTATATATGAAAATGTCAAATGATTACAAGTGTATGTCCATACACAAATATGACATAATAACGCCAACTCAAACAAAATATATGTCTATATACGTGAATGTATGTCCATATACAAAATATACATGCCAAATAGACATGTAAGCATCCCAAAACTATCTATAACATCCTTAGCTACTGATGGATCATCAAAATTGATCCTCTTCGCCACACTAATCGGCTCTGAAGGATCCTGCACAAGAAAAAACAAACCACGATTAAGATTAGTTATATTATATAACTCACATTCTAAAAGTTAACATAAAAATGAACTATAATTGAACTATTCTTGTTTACCTCATCTCCACATTTTCTCTTCGGCTTTGAATGACTCTTGATGTATGTCTTCGGTAGAAGAGGTATGTTTTCAATATTTTCATACACAACCTACATATGTTCACAAACATGACATTGATACAAGTTAGCATATAATTATCACTGATAATAATAAATTATATCTACTAAACACAAAATAAAATAAACACACATGTACTTGAGGCATCTCTTCTTCTTCATCATCTTCAGGTATACTGGGTGTAGTCAACAAGGATGTGAAGCCAATAATTCTCTATACATATACACAACAAGTATATGAAACTATCAATCTATGTCTAGACATGTATAATCACTATAAGTTTTTTAAACGATTCATTCAATCATATTTACATTAAATTACCTTTCCCTTGTCTCCAACTGCACTGCCAGATCCTAAATCACACAACCCCGCACTCGTGTTGCTTGTGCCCTACAAGAGTAAAATAAGATATACATGCAAGTTACTACATAATCTAATTAATACCAATATAAATAATGAGCATGTATGTACAATAAAATATAAACAACTAGGTGCAATAATATATGTACCGTCAAGGTGCCCTCCTGAATCTGTGTCAACTTCTCCTTAGTCATCAACTGTTAAATAGACCATGTAAATAAAAATTAGTACTTAATATTATCTAGATTATAAATATTCATTTAAAATATAGCATGAACCATGAAAATACAAATCTTACCACTACATCATCAATGTATGATGACGGTGCCTCCTTGCCTCTAGCATGTGAGGACTCCATAGGGTATCCTCCAGTCTGTGTTATAACATTTGGTTCATCGTGCATCTCATGCACCTCATAATTTGCACTGTCTGCAGGAGGATCAATAGGTTGTCCAACTGGACCCAAGCATACATGCCCACACATGACACAACTATGGGGCACGTAAATGTGTGGAGCCAAGGATGACATGTCAGTGCCACCGGATGCACCACTACCATCAAAAGTAGGTTGAGTTACTGACCCAGCCTGAGAAACCAGAAGGCTACTCAAAGAGTGAATAGATGATATGGTCTATGATGCCGCCTCACAAATGATATATGGATGTTGCACTGTAGGTGGGGGATCAACAGAAGGAGGGGGGACATATGGGCCTTGAACTACTCTAACTACCCCAGGTCTATTTTGGGGAATACCTAAACCCACACCCTGAAAAGATTGGATGTCAAAGTAGTTCACATGTTTTCCTAAAACAAACTCAACATACAATTTTTTTATGAAGTATAAGGGGACATCAAGATTGTTGTTTGGTGGTTTTTCGAAAACCATCCACCAACGATCCCAAAATTTTTTCACAATACCATCATTTATGCACCATTTAATAGAAATTTGTTTTTTGGGGGTCTATGGGTTGACTAGTGCGAGGATTCACAAACAATGCGGTGATAGCGGCTTTGGATATCTCAAGATCCTTGATCTCCTTATAGGACAAGCCATCTGCATATTGTTCTCTCATAGAATCTCGCCACAAAAGAGCGGCATTGTGTTCCTCAGTCATGGTTTCCATACTCTTTAAGATCGACGTGAGGGGATCAAACATTGGGTTTAGGCGAGGGATCCTACGATATACATCTGCAATCCCCTTCAATTGGTTCAAATTTTGTGCAATTAAATCCTGAATTGAGGGGGGGTTTGGCAAAGGAGGGTTTGGTTGTTGTGGTTGTGGTTGATCAATGTTTTCACTGTTATCCCCCATGTTTAACCTAATTGAATGTAAACAATTGAATTTAGTTAACAAATTTAAATAATTTTGTATTTGATTTAAAAAACCTAGTTTTCATGAAAAAACCATATTTTCAATGAAAAACAAATAAACATTAAAAAAAATATAAAAATTGAAAAAAAATGATTGAAAACAATAAAAATCTTACCTTTTAATGTATTTTTTAGCAATTTTTGGGCGAAAAACCGGATATCGGATTCCTAAAAATCGTGTAGCCCATGGGTTAAAAATAACTCACGGGCTATCACAGTCTAATTATATTGTCTCAGAAAATCGGATATCCGATTTTTATACTTAAACTATTTTAAAATAACATTATATTATATAATATAATATATTATTATTATATTATATAATACGTATTATATAATAATATAATAACATATTATATTTTATTTATTATATATTATGTAATATATAATATAATATAATAATATATTATATAATATAATATAATATTTAATAATCTAATATTATATTATATATTATGTATTATATAATATATAATATAATATTATAATATATTATATATTATATAATATGTAATATATAATATATTATTATATTACATTATATATTATATAATTTGTTTTTTAATTTAAAATTACAAATAAAAATGGGATATCTGATTTTATCCGATATCTGATATTAGGTGTTTACATGCCAAGGTGTACGAACACCCAGGCCAAGCAAAAAGTCAACACAGATTTTTTGCATTTTTAGGCGAGTGGAGAAGGCTATTTTTTCACATTGCCACTTTTTGGTCCCCCATGATCCTGCACTAACCCTAATGCCCTTCAAGAATAATGTCAGAAGCCGAGTTAGAAGAATACTGTCATGAAGAATGAAATGGAAGCCCTAACTATGAGGATGTCCAAGGATATTGAAGACCGGAAAAAGAATGAAGAAAATCTTGGCAGATCTCTAAAAGACAGATCTGAGGAATGCATTAGGCTGGCGCATGAGAATGATATGTTGGAAATGGAATTGGTGCAATCCCAGAATAAAGAGATGAAGTGGAAAGATTGATAACATTCCTAAGAGGATATCTAGATACTGCAAACAAATACAAAGACAAGTTCAAGGATAGTTCTACAAAGCTTGATGAACTATTGAAGGATCAAAGGCACAAGGGAGACACTAGAGGTCTTCATTTTGAGCAAGGAGAAAGCTCTGGTACTGCAAATAAAGTTGAAACAACTGGTCAGAAGGAGAATCCACTTGTCAACCATAAATCATTGGTAAGGAAACCCAATGCACATAAATTCAATGGTTGATGTTTTGTTTGTAATAAATTTGGTCATATGGCAAGACATTGTACAAATAGAGAAAATAAGGATAATAATGCAGTTCCCAGTCAGTGTTCAAATTGTTAGAAGTATGGTCAGAGGACAAAAGATTGTAGAGCGAATGTGAGATGTCATGTAGGTGGAAAGTTTAGACATATGGCTAATCAATGCACGCCAAGGAATGATCAAGGATATAGTAAGGCAATTCCAAAAAATAATGTCACTTGCTATGTATGCAATAAAATAGGACATATTGCTAAATTCTGCAGAAGCAAGAACAATTCGGTAGGAAATGATGAAAAAGAAAAACATAAAGTTGATGATATCCAGAAGGAGCATGAGAGAAAATGGGTTATTAAATCTGAAGATCAATCGACAGAGACAATCAACCTGGTTACTCAATCGACATAGCAGAATGTTCCTACATCGACAGGAAACTCATTCGATAACTAAGACATTAGCCTTAGGGGGAGGAAAAATAATGATAGATCTTGCATTACCCCTAGTAGTGGTCTGAAAGCTTGTTTCAGATCTTTGAGAAGTCAGCCTAAAGGTTTCATCAAAAATGTCTACCCCAACTATAATGACAATAATACCTCTAATTGAAATCTCAATCCGAAGTTTGGACATTCATATGGTAGAGTTTACTATTCTCATGGCTGGTGTTCATTTAGTTGTCAATCTAGGAACGTAAAACTTGAAATGGGTCTGCAATATATATCCACTAAGCTCCTTAAATGATTATTCTTAATTACTGTAAGAAAGGTAGGAATGGAAATCATAAAGACTAAATGAAAGCTTTTCAAAACTTTGCTGAAATGAACTAATGGAAATAACATAAATCACATCATTCTGCTTTGGCTGTAGGAACAGTCAAAGGATCTATTTCTAGTGGCTGCAGGAACAACCCAGTCATGAACTTCTACTACAACTAAGTAAAAACTAACTTCAATAATCATAAACATAGGATCAATAACCAAGTGGGCCCCCTTGGATGAGTGATATCAAAGTCTCAGAAAAGAACTCTTAATAGATCAGAATAAGATATTTTTATTCATTTCTTCCTGAAAGATGATTACATATTCAAAAAGAGAAAAATTCAGAATACTTGACAAAAACTTTGCTCAATCCCTTTCCATTCTATCTAACTCTCAGAAAAGAAGGAAGAGCTTATTATAAAGAAAAGACAAACTACAATGGATAACTCTAATTACGCCCAGAAGAAAAGGCAGATCACTGTCAGATGAAGGGGATAACAGAGAGCTTGGCTGCAAGAACTGTGGATCAGAAACTGAACCACAGTCTTTGCACGCCAAAGAGATATTTTGCAGATTAAACATGCACTAGAGTTAAACTCCCATGGTGAAGTACAACTACTCTGATTATGCCATAGATCGCACTCGCTTGAATCTTCTTCAATTTGACCTCTAGCTATCTGACGTGATTCCCCAGTCCTTAGGCGCGAGAGAGAATTCTCCACCGCAACATCAATTATTATCTGCACTAAAATATAAACAATATACAAGGACATGCATATGTATCTTACTTAACTAATACATTTATTAATTCACATATGTAATCATCCTAAATAATCCGCATATCACAGAGACAAACCATTTGGCTGTAGGAATTAACAGACAAGGTTCAAACATGATTTCTTAAGTTTAGTTTTAAAACATGGATTGCATATAGTCAATTCACAATATTTTACTATCACAATGCAACCCAAAAGATACCAAAAACTTAAGAGTCCTGATAAAAAACATGTCAATACACCGACTTATCATGCCCCCCAACTTTAAGGGTTTGCTGCTTCTGTAGCAAAAGGAAAATTTCTGATTTTTGCTGAAACTCTGAAATCACCAACAGTGTTCTGTTTGGTTCCCTTGGAAGGCAAATTCCAATAAAATCCCTTCATTTTCTCCAACCTGGACCATCTAGCTGTTTCTTCAACATCTACATCATAATTCTATTCTGTTGGTTGGCATGCCAAAAGTGGCCACATTAAGATAGGAGGCTGAAAGATTAATGGTAACCAATTATTGGATTTCTCCTTTCCTAGCTGTATATACTTGGAGGCTCTCTGTATAGCTGCATGAAAATTCTGTAATGAGTAGGGTTCTCCCAGTTTTAAATGATCTGGTAGATGATTCCAGCGTTGAGTTAGTCCCTCTAGTGCTGTTGTCCTGTGGGTTTGAACTAATTGCTCATATGCTTGATAGACTTCCTCTCTTATTAGAAGTACCATCTTACTAACATCATCCCTTATTAGCAACTTTTGCCAATCATAATACAGAACCCTGGGTGCTTCTGATTCCCTCCACAATGGCAATGGACAGTCAAGTTCCAATTTTCCATACTCCTTGGCTTGTGGTCCTATAATCATTTCATTTTGTATCCAAGACATTAGTGCTCTGAGATGGATATCCCCAATGTACAACAAAGGATTCCATTCTCTATCCTAGGGTACAACATAATTATGTAAATATAATTCACATAACAGGTTCCTTACAGAATGTGGGGAGGTTTGATAAGCATGATAGAATTCCTCAGGTGTTTCCAAGGATGGATTAAGGTCCCTTACTATACGGTTTAATCTGAAATTCAGATACCATTCTTTCAAGTGCACTGCATAAATTCTTGGGGGAGTCCTACATTGCATTATCTCAGGAATCATACCATAGATCTCTTCTACCTTAGTCTACAATTCTTTAATTCTATTATATTTCTTCTCAATCTCTTTTTGTTGTTTATTAATTATTCCTTGGAACCTATCCTTCTCTATTTCCCATTGCCTAAAGAATGTTAAAGCAATTGATAAGCTAGTTAGGGATGAAGGAGTTCTTATGGGTCCTACCTTAGACCATGGAATTTCTTCAATAACTTCCTCATTCTGGATTGGCATATTTCCCACATTTTCTTCAGGTTGCTGTGGAACATCATTAATAATCTCCTCACATTGCAATGCCACTGAAGCCAAATTTGCAAGCTTATCCATTACAATTTCTTCCTAAATTGCTTCTTGGATTTCTTCTCCTGCAAGATTTTCTTGAATTTCCATTTCTACAGCATTTTCTTGAATTTCCTCTTCTATAGCATCTTCTTGAATTTCCTCTTCTGTAGGGTTTTCTTGAATTTCCTTTTCTGTAGCATCTTCTTCTTCTAAAGTTTCTACTGCAATCACCTCTGCTGACCTACTCACTGGTTGAGTCTTTTGTGTCCTCCTTCTTGTTCTCCTAACATAAACTTTTGAAACAAACGTAGGAGTTTTTATTTTTGCTCGATGCCTCTTGGCTATAGGAGGGATATGCACTTCTTGCGGCCGGATAACAAATTCTTCCTCTGACTCCTCCTTTTCCAATTCTTTTCCTTCCCTCTGCAAAACAAATGAACCTCCTTGAAGAGAGGTAGAGGGTTGTCCTTCGATTGGCTCTACTTCAACATTTTCTTCTAAAATCATTGCAGCTCCTTCAGCAACTAGCAAACCCTCATCTTCACTAGAAAGACCTTTTGCAACTATCTCTTCTTGAACAGACGAATTATTTTCAATGGGGTCTTCATTTACCCTAAATTGCAGAATATCTTCAAACACACCCCATTCCATCTGTGAAACATCTCTCAGGGACCGTTGTACCAGCAACTTCACCAGTCCATGGTGGCTAACAGAGTGATTTCCATATCTTTTAGTCTCCTTAGCACTTATAGAAATGAGATGATACAAGAAATTTGGGACATTAACTTGCCAGTCATGACGCAGATGACTGAGTAACTTGAAGTGAGGCAAATGGAGATTTGAATACCGTCCTTCACAGGTAATATATTTCATAATATACAGAGCTACCTGAGGCCAATGTGCTGGCAAAGAAACCCTTCTAGTCCCTTGTCTATCCACCATTAAGGGTCTGTCTGTAGAAATTGTGAACTCTGCCCTGGCACTCCTTGCATCCTTCGATTCTGGAAAGAGTTCTCCTTCCTGCAGCAACCCTGTGACCTTTGCAATTCGCTGCTCTGTAGCAATTACCCTCAACCCCTTAACTATAGCTTCTCCTTCATCAAAAGAATGCATAAATTTCACAGCTATTTCGTCATTGAAATCCCTAATCTTCAAGAAATAATCCAGCCAGACATGGTTTTGGAAATAATGCACACAGACAACATCGTGCAACAACCCTTCATGTACAGTCGGTTCATGGTGAATCAGATCACCTCCCATCTTTTACTCTGATACTTCCACAGCTTCACTAAAATGTTTGACAGATTCACAAAGGCTAAAATCTACATAGGTTAAATTTGGTGGTAGAACTTATTATTCACACGTGTGAAATAATAATTATCATAAGTAATGTCAGTTAGGAAATGAGTTCGGGATAATAAATCTTACTGGGAAAAAGGACCATAAAGTACCCCCCCCAACTTAACCTAGCACATGTCCACACAGGCTGACAAGATGTCGGGTTTGAAGCGGATTAAAGCAGGATTAAAATAATAATAAACTAATAAATGCAAAATTAAAATAAAGTACAATATACACATACCTGCAATTGGGCGAAAATGATGGCGAAATGAAATGAAGTGACAGATAAGAGAGTGTGATGGAATGTAGTGGATGGAACTTTATGTACAGAGAACAATATTTCACATGGAAATATTTGATTATGATACGGTAAATAAGTTCACTGCAAAAGCTGCAAGAACATCACCTTTATCAACATGGCCAAGTGCAACAGAAAGCTCATGAATTGTTACTGAATCATTGGCAGTTGTTGCAGGAACATCTCCAATTGCTGCAGGAACATCACCAGTTGCTACAGGAACTTGTATTTCATTTTGAGGAGCAAACTGCTGCAAAAACTCTTCTCTAGTAGCTGGCTTGTGATAAAGTCGTAGTCGGTGTCCATTCACTAAGAGTTTAAATTGAACAGGATCTATTGTGGACAACCGAACTGCTCCATTGTGAAAAACTTCTTCAACCTCATAAGGACCCAACCACCTTGTTTGGAGTTTTCCCATAGTATCCTTATATCTGGAATCATACAAGAGTGCCCAGTCACCAACTTTGAATTTCTTTTCTCTGATATATTTATCATGCCATCTGGCTCTTTGGTTTTGAATCAATTCTGTTTGTTGAACAACTATCTTTCTCCATTCATCAAGAGCATTTAACTGTTGAATGCGTTCCTTCTATGCTTCAGACAATGTCATATTCAGTTGTAGGGCTGTTCTCAAGGTTTTATGCTCAAATTCAATAGGCATCATTGCTGTTTTGCCATAGACCATCTCAAAAGGTGTGAATCCAATTGGTGTTTTCCATGTTGTTCTATATGCCCAAATTGCCTCTGAAAGCTGATTTGACCAATCTTTCTTGTGGATAGACATTGTTTTTGTAAGAATAGCCTCAAGCTCTCTATTGGTAACCTCTACTTGGCCATTAGACTGTGGATGGTATGGAGTGGATTTCCTATGTCTTATATTATATTTATTGATCAAAGCTTTTATCAATGTTGACGTAAATTGAGGTCCCTGATCTGAGACGATTTCTCTGGGTACTCCATACCTTGTAAATATTTCCTCATAAAGAAACTCAGCTACCTTATTATCTCTTGCATGTTGCATAGCTCTAGCTTCTACCCATTTTGTCACATACTCTGTACATACCAAGATATAAGATTTGCCATTAGAAGGTGGATCAATGGGTCCAACAAAATCTAATCCCCATTTATCAAATGGTGTAACAGATATTTGAGGATATAGTGGCATCTCATCAGATTTTGTAGGTCTGCCCATTCGCTGACACCTGTCACACTTCCTTTTGTACTGAGATGCATCCTTGTGTAGTGTAGGCCAATAATAACCAGTATTGAGTATTTTCAGTGTTGTCCTTTTGATAGCAAAATGACCTCCACATGGTTCATCATGACATGCATGTAAGATGTAATATGTTTCATCTTCTCTGACACAACTTCACATAACTTGATTAGGTCCAGTATAAAATAGACAATCAGCAATCCATGAAAAGTTAAAACTTTGTACAACTAGCAACCTTCTTTCCTTAGGAGAAAAAGAAATTGGCATCTTAGCTACAGCTAAATAGTTGGCAATATTAGCATACCAAGGAGTATGAGCCTGTATGAGAAACAAGTGCTCATCTGGAAAAGTGTCATCTATCATTGTAGAGTCTTCCTGCAATTGAAGACGTGAAAGATAATTTGCAACAACATTAGACTTCCCTGGCTTATCAACAACTGTGATATCAAATTCCTACATCAACAATAACCAGCGAGCCAACCTACCGGTGATGGATGGCTTATTCATAAGATATCTAATTGCAGTATGATCTGTATGCAAAAATATTGGGTACCCTATAATATAGTGTCTAAACTTGTTAAGGGCATATATGACAGCTAGCATTTCTTTTTTAGTAACTGTATAATTCAATTCAGGTCCTTGCAAATTCTTGCTGATATAATATATTGCATTTTCCAACTTGTCAACTTTTTGTCCTAACACTACTTCTATAGCATAATCAGATGCATCAGTATGGATTTGAAATGGTAGAGACCAATTAAGTCCTTTAAGAACTGGTGCCTAAGTCAAAGCATGCTTAAGCTTTAAAAAAGCTTCATTGCATGTTGAGGTCCATTTAAATTCTGCATCTTTAGTAAGCAGTGTATATAAGGGACTTGCAATTTTGCTGAAAGCTTTAATGAACCTTCTGTAGTATCCAACATGGCTAAGAAAACTTCTCACATCTTTCTGCTTCACAGGATCATTAATTTGCTGAATAACCTCAATCTTTGTTGGATCCACTTTTATGCCTTGTACAAATATATGATGACCAAGGACTATTCCTTCTTCCATCATAATAAAACACTTTTCACTGTTTAGAGACAAATTGTAGTCTTCACACCGCTGCAAAACTTTCTTCAAATTATCCAATGCTTGATCAAATTCAAAACCATAGGTTGTAAAGTCATCCATGTAAATTTTCATTATGTCTTGAGAAATGTCAGAAAAAATACTAATGACTGCCCTTTGAAAAGTGGTTGGAGCATTACACAACCCAAAAGGAAGAATAGAATATGCATAAGTGCCCCATGGGCAAGTAAATGTTGTTTTCTCCTAATCCTCAGGAGCTATTTGTATCTGATTATAGCCATTGAATCCATCCAAAAATGAAAAATATCTCTTACCAGCAAGAGAATCCAATACCTGATCTACAAATGGCAGTGGAAAATGATCCTTCCTTGTGGCTAACTTCAAGGCTCTATAATCAAGACATACTCTCCATTTGCCTCCCTTCTTAGGAACTATCACCAAGGGTGATACCCATTGACTGTCAGAAATAGGATAGATAAATCCAGCTTTCAACATTTTCTGCAATTCTTCTTTAACTATCTCCTTTAGGGCAGGATTGACTCTTCTTTGAGGTTGTCTGAGGGGACAACACTCATCCTTTATGTAAATACGATGAGTACAAACTGCTGGATCAATTCCATTCATATCCTTGTAATCCCATGCAAAGGCATTTCTATGGAGTTTTAGCAAGTCTACCAAGCTATCCTTCTGAGTATCTGCTATATTCTTGTTGATATTCAAATATTTATTCAATGCAACCTCTATCTTGATAGTAAGATCAATCTAATTTATATCAGAAACATGAGAATATGACAATTCCTGTGGCAACAAGGTATGCAAGATATCAGTGGCTGCAAGAAAATTCAATCTTGCAATACTTGGAACCAATTCCTGCAATTCTTGGTCTTTTATTAATTCATTTGTCATAACCTTATAGAGGATTGATTCTTCATCATATAACTACATGAGTGGCACCCGATTAATCATCATAATAGAGTCAATTTCTTTAGATTCCTCTCCTAAAATAGGCCAAACAACTTGCTGCTGCTCAAGCTGAGGTTGTGCAGGGGAATACAAGGCCAATGTTTTTGTGGAACTGCCATCTAAAATCGTCATGTCTCTTGATCTACACCCAATATATGCATCTGCTGTGGCAAGCCATGGTCTTCCCAAAATGATTGGATATCCCCCCAATGTTGCTTTTGGGGATAAAATCATAAAGTCTACAGGGTATTCCCAGGAATCTAGTATGACCACTATATCTTCTATCATACCATCAATAAGTTGAAGAACTGTGGGTGTAGACCTTAACTATCTATCTCTAGATGTTCCATTACTTCCCTTGTCATTACATTAATGGCTACCCCTAGATCAGCTAAAACATTCTTTATTTGACTGCCATTAATGACTATACTCACAACAGGACTGCCTGGATCATAATACTTTGGAATAGCAATTTTTCCTAACATAATATCAGCTAATTGACCCATAACATGAATTGTTTGTGGATCATTTTTCTTTCTGCCAGGTTTCTTTAGGCATGCCTCCCTCAATGCCTTACCATATATTGGAACATCCTTTATTGCTTGCAGCAATGGAATTTTAACACAAATGTGCTTCAGTTGATCAAGAATATCAAAGCTTTGTTGTTGATCAGTTGAAACTTCTTTGTCTTTCAATCTTTGGGGAAATGGTGGTAATATTTGATTCTGAGGCATTACATCATTAGGATCAGAGATTGGCTGCTCTTCTTGTACCTCAGTAATAACTGGCTAAGAGGGATTAGGTAGTGTTGTTCCAAATCAGAGGTGAATATCATCTAGTGATAAAGAATAGGTTGGGTATTGATTAACATCAGCTGAATAAGCTTGTTGTTGTTGTTGGGATTTGATATTTGGATTAGGCAATGATTGAGTAGGCAGTTGTGTTGGCTTGGGAGGTGGTGTTGTGGCTACAGGAGGTGGCATTAAAGCAAGAGGTTGTGGCTACTAAGTAGGAGGCTAATATCCAGAAGATTGGGATGACCATGATGGGTTTCCCCTCCATTGAGAGGTAGGTTGCCAATTCCCTTGAAACTGGTTCCCTGCACCCTGAGGTGGATACCAGTTTCCTTGTGGATGCTGCCACTGGGGTATCTGATTAGCAAATTGCTATCCTTGGCCTTGTGATCCATACCAATGTGGATAATTACCAAAATTTTGAGAATACTGTGGTTGCCATTGGTTATTTGGTGCATAAGAATTACCACTATAACCAGAAAAGGAAAGTGGATTAGGTGGCATACCTTGTCTCAGAAAATTTGGTCTTCTCTGAGCAACATAGAAGACTTGTTCATCCTCCCCTTGAATTGGTTTAAAATTAGGTACTTCAACATTTACAACCATCTTACATCTACAATCTTTCTTCCATTGCTTACAATGAGGACAGAATTCTGCAAGAAATGCATCAGCTTCCTCATGCTTCTTCTTAGCTGCCAATGTATCTAACTGAGTAGCCATATTGTTTATATTGTCCTCCTTGAAATATTTTAACAAATGACTAAGTTCCAGCCTATAAACTCCATTTCCAGATGATGATGATGGTACTCCTGGTTTAAATCTCCTATTCTTCTTAGAAGTAGATCTGGAATACTTCTTGCAAATTTGTTCTATTTCAGCCCAAGCAGATTGTGTAATGTCACCCCCCCCATTAGATCTAAGGAATCGGTGCATTCATCACTGATACCCCTCAAGAATATCAATTTGAGGGAATCTTCATTCAAAGTACTATGCTTGGACTTCTTGACACTAAACAAAAACCTTTCTAGATAATCCTCAAGGCTCTCATCTTCAGTTTGTGTCATTCTAAAGATATCATCCCCATGCCGATCAGTGCCTATACAATAATCTTTATATTTTGCAAGAAACAACCATTTCATCTCATCCCATGTATTGATTGTGCTACTACCGAAGCTCATGAACCATCTCAAGGATGACTCCTTCAAAGTGGCTAGAAAAATTTTGAGTCTATGGGCATCTGTAGTATAGTCAAAACTCCTACATAGAACATCAAACTCAAACAGAAATGTATCTGGATCCTCTATGACCAACCCATAGAACTTAGGAAGTGAAGATGCTGGAATGTTCTTGAGGTTAGCATTATCATGCTGGTCAGAGATGAGAAACTCAAATGTTGGACCAGGTGGTGGTGGTGGATTATTTCCACTAGGAGGTGGGTTCCCTTGCATTGGACTTATGGGGGTTATTACAATAAGCAACTCTTCTTCTTGTGGACCAAAAAGGAGCTGAAGACTACCTGTAGATCAGGAATTTGATTAACAACAAAGCAAATAGATATTAGCCAACCACAAAGCCAAATTTCAATGAAATAAATCCTAATTACAATCAATAGAAGAATTGAAAACAAGACATTTAAAATAAATGAAAATCCATCACCAATGTCTCTTCCAATTGACCTCCATTGTCCTTCTTTCTCCTTCAAATTATTTTGTTTGTGGATCTCACCTACAAGTGCAAAATGCAAGTATGAAAGCAAGCAAGATTGACAAGATGAAAATTGTAGCATAAGGATACTAGAAGCGTGGTTGATTGATCTCCCCCTTTTGATTGAAGAAACTCATCCAATTTATAGACAAATTGGAGAGAGGACAAGATTAGCATGAAATTGATATTAGAGGCAATTGATTTCAAAAATGGCAAAATTGAGTTGAAGAAAGAAGGTTATGACACCTTCTATGTCATGAATTATGACATATTGCCAATGCAAAGGTTAGAGGACTAAAAGCTTATGACATCTTGCTATGCCAATGGTATGACGCATGAGAAATTCATGCTTCCACCGAAGCACAAAAATAGGGAGAGACTAGAGAGGAATTGATTAGGTGGAAATTGAATTTAGAAAATGAAGTGGAAATTAGGAATTAGGAAAATAGAAATGACATGGAAATTAGGAATTAGGAAAATTAGAAATGAAGTGGAAATTAGGAATTAGGAAATTAGAAATGATGAAATAGAAATTAGGTGAATTAATTAATAGGTTTTCATCCATTAATTAATTCATGAAAGAGACCTAGGACTAAATAAATAGATTTATTTAACCCACAAAGAATAAGAAAAGGATTAAATGAACAAATCATAAAACCCTAGAAATAAGAGGACAAGGAATTAGGTCAAGACAACAAGAAATTAATATAGGTTCGATCATGATTCTGACTGACAAAGGACCAATGTTGATAAATGATTAAAATTGGTTGACAAAAATCAATGACAAATTGACCAAGATTGACAAGGAGATCAAATTGAAAAGCGCCAATTGACATGATTAAAGAGGACAAGGATCGATGATGAATTGATCACAAAATGACAAAATTGGCAAGGACAAGGATCAATGACAAATCGATTGCAAAAATGATGATATTTGACAAGGACAAGGATCGATGATGAATCGATCACAAAAATGACGTGATTGACAAGGACAAGGATCGATGATGAATCGATCGCAAAAATGACGTGATTGACAAGGACAAGGATCAACCAAAATGATGACTGAAATTTGCTATCGACAAGACCTAATTCGAAAGCGAGAAAAATAAGGAATGCAGAAGAAGGATTCGATGCTCGCAAATGATAAAGACCAAGTGCGCAACATAGAAGAAATGTTAATGCGACGCAAGAACCCTAAAATAAGGCAATGCGCAAATGTTAAAGTATGAATCTGCAAGCATTGAACATTTTTAGACGTCTACACTACCTTCTAGAAATTCAGACTCAGGGTGATTCAAATTTTGTGGGACTTGATACAGCTCAAAAAAAGGGTTTATATCTGAAGAACTATCTTCTGCTTGAGTAATATGAGTGGGTAAAAATCTACCTTTGGCATCTCTTCTACTATTATGCATGCAGATTCATGAAATTTAAACAATTAACTAGAAACTAAAATAATCATAAAAGGATCTTAGCTTGACACCATCCCCAGCAATGGTGCAAAAAATGTCTACCCCAACTATAATGACAATAATACCTCTAATTGAAATCTCAATCCGAAGTTTGGACATTCATATGGTAGAGTTTACTATTCTCATGGCTGGTGTTCATTTAGTTGTCAATCCAGGAATGTAAAACTTGAAATGGGTCTGCAATATATATGCACTAAGCTCCTTAAATGATTATTCTTAATTACTATAACAAAGGTAGGAATGGAAATCATAAAGACTAAATGAAATATTTTCAAAACTCTGTTGAAATGAACTAATGGAAATAACATAAATCACATCGTTCTACCTTGGCTGCAGGAACAAATAGAGAAAATAAGGATAATAATGCAGTTCCCAGTCAGTGTTCAAATTGTTAGAAGTATGGTCAGAGGACAAAAGATTGTAGAGCGAATGTGAGATGTCATGTAGGTGGAAAGTTTAGACATATGGCTAATCAATGCACGCCAAGGAATGATCAAGGATATAGTAAGGCAATTCCAAAAAATAATGTCACTTGCTATGTATGCAATAAAATAGGACATATTGCTAAATTCTGCAGAAGCAAGAACAATTCGGTAGGAAATGATGAAAAAGAAAAACATAAAGTTGATGATATCCAGAAGGAGCATGAGAGAAAATGGGTTATTAAATCTGAAGATCAATCGACATAGCAGAATGTTCCTACATCGACAGGAAACTCATTCGATAACTAAGACATTAGCCTTAGGGGGAGGAAAAATAATGATAGATCTTGCATTACCCCTAGTAGTGGTCTGAAAGCTTGTTTCAGATCTTTGAGAAGTCAGCCTAAAGGTTTCATCAAAAATGTCTACCCCAACTATAATGACAATAATACCTCTAATTGAAATCTCAATCCGAAGTTTGGACATTCATATGGTAGAGTTTACTATTCTCATGGCTGGTGTTCATTTAGTTGTCAATCTAGGAACGTAAAACTTGAAATGGGTCTGCAATATATATCCACTAAGCTCCTTAAATGATTATTCTTAATTACTGTAAGAAAGGTAGGAATGGAAATCATAAAGACTAAATGAAAGCTTTTCAAAACTTTGCTGAAATGAACTAATGGAAATAACATAAATCACATCATTCTGCTTTGGCTGTAGGAACAGTCAAAGGATCTATTTCTAGTGGCTGCAGGAACAACCCAGTCATGAACTTCTACTACAACTAAGTAAAAACTAACTTCAATAATCATAAACATAGGATCAATAACCAAGTGGGCCCCCTTGGATGAGTGATATCAAAGTCTCAGCAAAGAACTCTTAATAGATCAAAATAAGATATTTTTATTCATTTCTTCCTAAAAGACGATTACATATTCAAAAAGAGAAAAATTCAGAATACTTGACAAAAACTCTGCTCTATCCCTTTCCATTCTGTCTAACTCTCAGAAAAGAAGGAAGAGCTTATTATAAAGAAAAGACAAACTACAATGGATAACTCCAATTACGCCGAGAAGAAAAGGCGGATCGCTGTCAGATGAAGGGGATAACAAAGAGCTTGGCTGCAGGAACTATGGATCTGAAACCGAACCACAGTCTTTGCACGCCAAAGAGATATTTTGCAGATTAAACATGCACTGGAGTAAAACTCCCATGGAGAAGTACAACTACTCTGATTATGCCATAGATCGCGCTTGCTTGAATCCTCTTCAATTTGACCTCCAGCTATCTGACGTGATTCGCCAGTCCTTAGGCACAAGAGAGAATTCTCCACCGCAGCATCAATTATTATCTGCACTAAAATAGAAACAATATACAAGAACATGCATATGTATCGTACTTAACTAATACATTCATTAATTCACATATGAAATCATCCTAAATAATCCGCATATCACAGGGACAAACCATTTGGCTGCAGGAATAAATTGGCATGGCAACAGGAATTAACAGACAAGGTTCAAACATGATTTCTTAAGTTCAGTTTTAAAGCATGGATTACATATAGTCAATTCACAATATTTTACTATCATAATGCAACCCAAAAGATACCAAAAACCTAAGAGTCCTGATAAAAAAACATGTCAATACACCGACTTATCAGACACTAAGGTCATAGATTTTGAATTTGGTATGATAGACCTACACGTATTTACGTCAATGAGAAATTAGGGTTTTTCATAGAATAAAAGATAAATGTTGGTTCATTTCTAATCACACAACATTCAGAGTGAAGAAGAGTGAGTTTAAGGAGATCAAAAGTATTTTCAAGCGAATTCCAGTGCATTTGGTGTGGATTTTCAGGAACTTTCACTGGCGAAGGTTGTGAGGTATTTTATTAGTTCATAGACTATCTTTTGCTTGAAATGACTTCTAGATCTACTCCCGCTCTGGTAGGTGTGGCTACCCCTATTGTTGTTGGCATCAAGGATTTTCCATGCCATATTTTTATGCAATGCCCTCAGATTGCAAAGGTTGATGATTCGATCAGTGCATTTTCTAGGGTTCCATACGAAGTTCTGTATGTTGAAGATGTCCGTGCATATATCCACTGCACTCTAGAGGATTTGGGTTCAACTGAGACCAAAACAATGTACATGACAAATTTACTAGATAGGAGGGGATTGATAAACCAAAATTTTAAATTTTGAAGGATCAGGGTTTCACAAATTTTTTGGAGATGTCAGAATTTGAAGATGAAATGATCTGGTATGTACTGAGCCGTGTCCATGGGGAATTCATATGGTTGGATTGACCTTACAAAATCACCAAGGAGGATATTCGTACAATCATTGGTTTGCCCCAAACTGGTCAGACTCCCTAAAGGAAGAAAATACCTAGGAGTAAGGTTGAGAAGTTAACTGGTGCAACTTTTGAAAACCAGTCAATGAGGATAAGCACTATCAGAGACAAAGTTGTTCAATTTGCGAGCATGACCATCGATTACAAGGTAATCCAATCAAACCAATTGAACTCTTTTTCTAGTTCATGCATTTATTGTGCTCATCAGATGGTCAAAGGAAATGATAGGTATGATCTTTGTCAATGGATGTGTGAAGATCTTATTTTAAACCTAGGGAAGATTAAGGGTAACAAGAAAGGTGTTTTTCGACATGACAATCTTGTTGTTTGTTTGATGCTTTTGTTTTTGAATGAGTTACCAGGATCCCGTAAAACTCAATGGGCATTTGATATGCCGGTAGGAAATAAAATAAAGAATTGTATAAGAGGTTTAGGATAGGACAAGGAGAGAGACTCCATTCTCTGGGGTTATTTCAAATTATTTCTGAAGGCTATGAAGAAAAGAGAGAGAGTGCCTAAACATATTGTTGATAAGTACTCTACATAAATCTGCTTTATGGTTAAGAAGGATGAAACATTGATGAAAGCAGTGCAACCACGAAAGATCTAGATCACTAAGATGGGTTATGAGGTTGATGTTGATATCTTGGACTTATATGCCAAAACTCTTATTGATGCCTCGGTTGATGAAGCTGAGAAAACCTTTGGGATAGCAAAGCAAAAGGAATCTGAAGTTTAGATAGGTTTTAGTTAGAAGAAGAGGGAAGAAAAAATAAAGAAGGTTGGGGAAGCTGTGGAGAAGATATCCTCTGAAATCAAGCAAATCATTGGATTGGTAGAAGGGTCATCTTCGGTAGCAGTTTAGACTCCACCGATAGCAACAACCGGCAAGGGTATACTGAAGAGGAAGAAACTGGAAACTTATATTGCCCCTATTGAATCCGGTTATGATACTGATGTTGTGCCCCCAAAGATTCCCCAGACATACATCAAGATACAAAGGAAGAAGCCTATGGAAGGAAAGGTATAGAAAGTAAAGGTGACTCCTTCGGCAGCCCCAAAGAAAATTTTAAAGGAGAGGAAACCAACAAAGAAGAGGAAACCGGTTAAAGAATCTACTTCTACTCCCGACAAGAAGAAGAAATCAGAATTAGATATAGATCTTGAATCCATTAAGAGTATTGAGGTCACTCCTCTCTCAGTTGCTAAATTGATAGATCAAATAACTAAAGATGAAATTTTGAGTAATATCCAATATTATTATGAACATATGGATGATAAGGATCAAATTGAGATTGAGGAAGCAATTTTTCTTATATATAGATATATATAAGAAGGTATTCCTTGAGATTCAAAATCAAATACCAGGATATTTGTACAATAATCTAGATGCTAGGAGATTATCTGTAGTTGAAGAGGATAAAAATATAAAGTTGCAGGAGTTATTAACTATTTGTGGAGCCATAACTGATGAGGATTTGCAATAGTGTCTTGAATATGCTAATAGAATGATTTTTTGGAGCAGACACCAACATGTGAGTCTCATGGTAGGTAGAGTAAATGAAATAGTTAAGGAGACGCACGAGCCATGGGTAAAATTCTTTGTAGACAAACCATATTTTTTTACTGCACCGGTATTTTGTTTACCTTCACATAATATGGCCTTAACCTTTCAAACATGGTTTTTCCAATCTTTATATGAGGGTTTGTTTTAGTAAACAACACATACAATTTATGTTTTGGTGTGTCTAACCAATGTTTTACATGGAGATCTTAATGATCAGGGCCAATCCTTTGCTTGATAGCATCTATACTATTTGATGAAGGATGAGTATTATCATTCCCAAAACTTGTCACCAAGTTCCTAACAACTTCTTAAATTCTATCAGAACGAGGAGCTCTACACATAATTGCCCAATTCCTTTTTGAGGTAGTATCAGCCAAACTCATTCTTCTTTTCACATATTTTGATATTGTCCTTCTACTAAAACCAAACTTAGGTGACAGTGAAGAGATTTGTCTTTTTCGAGGCAATATTTCATTTACTAAAGATGTCAACACCACTCTTCTTGAAATGGTCTTATCTACTGTTTGAGATTTTTTACCAATGTTAACCAAACCTTTCTTAACATTCTCAACAATAGATTTTGTAGATAAGAATTTTTCCTCTTTTAAATTGTTGTATGTATACCCAACAATTTTAGTGGATCTATTAACTCTTTACGAGTAAGTACAATTGATAACAATTGAGCTTTCTCTAGTGTAGTATAAATTTTATTGAAATGAGACATTATTTCTTTTTCACTTTTATTCATTGACCTCCTTTTAGTATGTCTAGGTTCTTCACTGAGACATTTCAACTCATTCACATAACATTTCAAGTAAATGATCTAAATTTTTATAAGAAATATTTCTCTTCACCTATTTAGCTATATCCACAATATGCTCATCCATAACGGTGGTAGGAGGTAAGGAGCCTGGCCCCTCTCCTTTGACCTCCATTGGTTCAACTTGGGAAAGATCCTCCCTATGTTCTTTAACTATAATTTGTTCTTTAACAGGTTCATTTGCCTCAACTCCTGCTTGAGAACTCCCTTCTTCTCGAGCCCATTCTGCACATAATTTAAGATGATAGAATATTTTTAATGCAATGAAATTTCAAGTATAATTTAAACCCAAATTTCCAGGTCATAATAAGACCTAAATATTATGTCATAATAGGTGGACTATTATGTCATATTTAAGACCTATTATTGCATAATAGGTCCTAATGTCACATGCAATAGGTCGTAATATCTGCATAGTATAGGTCTCAAGGGGACTCTTTAGTATAATGTGAAATGTTTTTGCATACATGGTCATATTAAGCCATATAAATAGAACCTATTATGACATAATATGTTCTAAATTTATGTCATATTTAAGACCTATAATCACATAATAAGTACTTATATCATACAATAGGTCTTATTATTACTTAATACGACCACATATGTAAAAACATTTCACATTATACTTGACCCCCCTTAAGACCTATATTATGTGATATTAGGACCTATTATAATGTGATATTAGGACCTATCACGCAATTAAATAGGTCTTAAATATGACATAAGTTAGAACCTATTATGACATAATATGACAACGAATGCAAAAGCATTTCACATTATACTTGACTCCCCTTAAGACCTATATTATGCAAATATTAGGACCTAAATTATGTGATAATAGGTCATTAATATCGCATACATAATAGGCCCTAATATCTCATAATATAGGCCTTAAGGCCCGGACTCAAGTATATAATGTGAAATGTTTTTACATATGTGGTCATGTATTAAGTCATAATAAGACCTATTATGTCATAATAGGTTCTAAATTATGTCATATTTAAGATAGGTATTATCGCATATAATAGGTCCTAATATCACATAATAGGTCCTAGTATCACATAATATAGGTTTTAAGGGTACTCAAGTATAATGTGAAATATTTTTGCACACACTTGAAAACAAAGTAGACACAATGTTTATTTGGTTGAAAGTGTTTGATTGTTTAAATGATCATGCACACACAAATCCTAGGGCTGGTCGTGACAATAGTTGTTGAATCTCACTTGCGAGGTTACCCCTAGCTACACAATTCAGGGTGGATACTTAGGTTCTTGACCCCACTGGCTCCCCTCCACAACACTCGCTTCTCCAGGGCAGCCAAGAACCAGTCCCCAAGAAAAGTCCCCATGGAGAACTTTGCATCTCTACTAAGAACTGTATGTGTGTGAGCCACTCCAGAGGTCCGAACTCCTGCCCCAACAGCTAGAAGGTTTTGGGCTTCTAACACAAAAAGGCACTAGTAAGGGCATCCATTCAAGTAGGCATAGATCCAACGAGTTAGCATCGCTATACCATTCCAACACCCATTACTTACAACTTTCATTACAATCACTTTTATTTATAGTGGTTTGGAAGAGCTTGGCTTTAGCTTGTTACCACTTTGGGTCATTCCCTCTCACTGAGCCTTAAAGGCTACTTAGGAGGCAGGCCCCATTCTAAGGATAAAATAAAAAGAGCCTATTGCTCAAGACACAAAAGACAAGTTTGTTAAATTTAGAGAACCAATTGAAGTGTTTGCCAAAACATAAAGACACTTGGTTTCAAAATCTAAATCAAATTATATATTTATGGACTATCTAAATTAAATTATAAATTATAAATGGGAAAGAGAGGGGTCGTAAAGATCTAAATTTTAAATTAAAACCATGATCTATTATAAATGGAATTAAGGGGGGAGAGAAAATGTCAATTACACAAGCAAGTTAATGGAATTTGAAATGCAAATACACATATTATTTCAAATTAAAAAAAAAATTAATTAAAAGAAGATTATTTTTAATCCTGCCATTTCCAATTGATTTAATAAAAATAACATCATTTAGAATTAATTAAGATAGAATTATTATATAAATTAAATTAATATTATTTAAAATAATTTTCATATAAATATAACATAAAAAATATTTAACTAATACTAACAAATAAACACAATTTTTGGTACGTAATACATATAAAATTAAATAGAAATTAAATAAAAATACATACTTGCATCATGATATCTTTGCCTTCTTTGTTCTCGATATCTTTGTTCCGTTTTGGGTGAATAATTCCTTGAAGTCTTATTTTGACTTTTCTTCTTCTTCCCCATGCTTTTAAAATAACCTTCAAAATCTTCAAATTATTGCCCTCAAAATAACTTTCAAATGTCTCCTTTCATCCAAAAATGTGAATTGTTTTGATCATTGTGTGTAAAAAAATGAAAAAAAATTTATATTTATATGACATACTAGATTGTAAAAAAAATAGAAATTTGGGTTGGCTTGGGTTTGAACGAATGCCAACTGTTGCAAAAGGTCAGGTTCATTCAAACTAGGAGGTTACGTGAAAGTTTGTGCCATTATTTTGCCTAGGGGGTTTGAACGAAAGGGGGTTTTATCAAACCCCTTAGGGTTTGATCGAACCCCCCTTCGTTTGAACCCTTGTTCGTACGAACCACCTTTTTTGAGATCTCTCCTCAAATTCTTCAGAATTATGAGAAATTTTGGCCCTTAAACCTCTGGTTCAAGGCTCAAATGAAATAATCTTGATAACCCAAAAATATAAGATGGTAGTGCTCAGAGCAAGCTTTCCAATGAGTATAATTTTATTACATTGTGAATTTATTATGTTCTTGTTTTTTTAATTTTATAAAATATTGGTTTTTCACCGAACATGAACTTCTCTTTTCAATGCATTGGGAAAAATAGGAAACTAATTCAAAAAAAATATGAAAAATATCTATGCCCTAGGTATTGATGTCTCCTTTCTAACAAAAAAAACAAAATTAAATTTTGATATATATAGAACAAGTTATGTGTACAAACCTAAACCTATGTCTGAATTATAAGACTTCAAAACTTAATAAAATGAAAAATATTCAACATATCACTATCAAACCAACAACAAACCTTGGATATTGATGTTACATCACTTAAAAAATGTAGCTTGCTGTTAAAAAATACTTTTTGAGGGAGATGGAAAAATTAAAAAAAAATCTTCAAAAAAAATTGAAAAAAATATATTTAGAATCTACAAACAAAATGCTACAAATCACTAATTTACAACATCTTAAAATTATTAATAGTTTAAAATTTATAGTTGTCGGAAGTTGAAGATTATTTTAAAAATGTTAATCTTAGTGTCAAAAGTGGCAAAAAAGTGGGAACCAGTATTGTGAGTTCACCCTTGAAGATTGGAATGGTGGTTCAATGAGGTTTGGAGATAACTCATCAATCAAAATCAAGGGTAAAGGTACACTAAACATTGATGGAAAACTAAAAGCACATGATGTTTATTATGTGGAAGGTCTGAAACACAATTTGCTGAGTGTGAGCCAAATGAGTAACAAAAGATATAAGTTTACATTTGATTTCCAAGACTATGAAATTAGAAAAGAGAGTAATGGCAAACTAGTTGCAGAAGGTAAAAGGAAAGATAATAATGTATACAACTTTAAGGAATACTTTGAGTCTCAATGTATGACGAGACAAGTTGATAAGTGTTGGTTATGGCATAGAAGACTTGGTCACATCAATTTTGATAACCTTGTTATGGTAAGCAAGAAAGGGTATGTCAGACACATACCACAAAATATTAAGCCAACAAGCACGTTTTGTGATGAGTGTCAAAGAGGGAAGCAAACTAAGGTAAACTTCAAAACTAAAGAATACTCAATTATAAGGCCACTAGAGCTTGTGCATACTAATTTGTGCGGGCCTAGAAGAACAAGAGCCCTAAATGGAGAAAGATACTTTATGTTGCTTATAGATGGCTTTTCAAGGATGACATGGGTCACCTTCTTGCAAGACAAGTCACAAGAATTTGAGAGATCCAAGGTCTTCAAGAAAATGGTTGAGAAGCAAAGTGGATTCAAGATAAAATGCTTAAGATCAAACCGTGGAGGTGAGTTCACATCAAATGAGTTTGAAAACTACTGTGAGAGGCGTGGAATCAAAAGACTGTATTCAGCCCCTAGGACACCACAACAAAATGGTGTTATGAAAATAAAAAATAGAATAGTCAAGGAAATGGAAAGGACAATGTTAAGTGAAGTCAATCTGCATGATGTTTATTGGAAAGAGGCAGTTCACATTGTTGTATACACCTTAAATAGAGTACATAAAGGTAAACATCAATATGACACCTTATGAACTATGGTATAATAGGAGACCCTCAGATAAGTATTTCAAAGTGTTTGGAAGAAAATGCTTCATCAAAAGAGATGGATAGGAACTAGATAGTTTTGAATCAAGATGTGATGAAGGTATCTTCTTAGGCTACTCTACTCATAGAAAAGCCTATAAATGTTTCAACAAGAGACTAAAAAGGGTAGTTGAGAGTGTGCATGTGAGAGTTGATGAGGATATGCACAAAGGAAAGAAAAAATTAGTGATTTAGACTAAAGAACCATATTTTGAAGATGAAGTTCAATCTGAGAGACAACATGAAGAAGAAGCATCAAGTAAAGCCCCTAACAAATATGTACAAAAGAATCACCTAGAGGATCAAATTATTGGCAACAAGAAAGAGAGATAGAAATACTGAGCAAGTAAATTTTTTCCATATGACTGAGATGGAACCCAAAACATATGATGAGGCTAGCAAGAGTGATAAGTGGTTAAAGGCTATGGAAGAAGAGTTGCAATAGATTGAAAAGAATGAAACATGGGAATTGGTGATAGTTCTGATACTTAATATAAGTACAAATCCGATAGCCAACAAGATGAGAGGGGGGGGTGAATCATACAAACTTAATCATCAATGAAAACATCAGATTCAACCTCGGTAACATATATCAATCATAGAATAAAAATCGTCAAACATGCAAACTCAAAAGCATATGAACAATATAAACCTCATAACACCAGATTTAACGTGGAAACCCAAATAGGGAAAAACCACTGTGGGATTTCAGACCCACTAAGAAATATACTCTTCTAGAGTATGCTCGGTTAAAAGCCAATCCTGTTAAAGATTACAAAACACATTGCTAGATGTGACCTAGTTAAGGGATTTCCCTCAGATCTGTTAGGGTCTTCACTTTGTTAGAAGTGACCTTGTCAAAGGATTTCAAACACTCATTTTGAATGTCACCTTGTTAGAGGATTTACTTATAAGACTGTTAAGTCCACTCGGTTAAGAGATTTCCTGTTACTTTCACAAGCTAATAGTAATACAATCTATCTGCAACTTTACATCTAAAATGCTAAAGCAGATTCTTATTTGTTCAACACAATCTAGACATAGAACTATTCTTGTCTATCTGCTAGGCATCAATACTCTGTTATTCCAACAGGTCTTCAAGCTTCTGTGCTCGGTGATCACTATGTAGCATCCCTGTGCATACACTTTCCCGCATCCACTGTTTATCAACAGTTCCTTATTTATAAACAATTATCTAACCGCTTAATCTCCTTGATCACATTTCCCATGATCAATCATAGCCATCAGATCTTCAATCTTGTCCAGGTTCATTGTATCTTACGATCTGAAAAATGTTTTACCCTGCCTCAGAACTTGCACAATCATCTTGGAACTTGTGTTAGGGTAATGCAGTTCAATCTGAGCTGTAGATCTTCTTGCCGACTTTCCATTGCCTTAGATTTGTTAACAAACTTCTTCCACGACTTGCCAATCATTGATCCGCTCCAGCTCATCAGCTTATTTCATTAAATATCACATGTAAACATTTAATGCATTCTGTTATAGCTCGGTTACAACTCGATGAATACTAAACTTTACTTGGTAGACATTCTATCTTCATTAACCGACTGTGATAACCTTAGGGTTTACCGACTAGGTTCCTTAGGGTTTACCGACTAGGTTTTTTGCCGGATAACATAGTGTAGTATTAACCTTTACATTTTACAACATATGTATGATGTTAAAACAATCTAAAACATCAAGATCTCATCATTGTCTGACTCGGTAGAGTTGGCCATTGAATAACTTATCCCTTTATTCATCATATTCTTTCATGTGTCTTTACCAACTTCTTTATAATCTTCATATCATATTTCTTAAGATATGGCAACATCATACTGAATTAGAAAATCAATTTCTTGACATCAATGACAAAATAATAATATCAAGACAGTAAAACATCTTTAATCAGTTATGTCCATAATCATCAACAACCTTCTCAATATCCTTGTTATATTGCCAACAATCTCCCCCTTTGGCATTGATGGCAAAACCAATTGATTTGACCGTTAAGAATTCGGATTACTGTGATTCTGAAATGCTGAAACACTCTCCCCCATACATTAGACTTCTCTTCTGGTGTTCTCTCAATCTTCTCAGGTCTTCTCCTCCTAGTAGTCTTCTCCTCCTTGGGTAGGTCTTCTCCCCCTGGTAGTCTTCTCCCCCTTTGACAACAATGCCAAAAAGAAAAGAACTAAAACATTAGTTGTTTCTGTAAGAAGTTATTTCCTGCTGATGTGTATCAACCGAGTCTCGGTCAGAGCATTTGTTTACAATTCCTGTTCCGTGTATCATTTTTTGTATTATCCCAATATTGTTCCAATACACTTTCAGAAAAGCATTCTTAAAGTGTATCACTCTAGCATCAGCTCCCTAAAAGATATTCAATAGATTCATCAAAGTGATGCTTTCACCGAACTCAGTCAGTGAGTAAGAGATAGGGGTAGGACCCCTAGCTTACTTCTGAGATATTCAAAAGTGTCCTTTGGTAGTGGCTTGGTGAAGATATCAACTATTTGTTCCTTTGTGTTAACATATTCCAACACCACTTTCTTTTCATGAGCTTCTTCTCTAAGATAATGATATTTGATAGATATGTGCTTTGTCTTAGAGTGCATAACAGGGTTCTTTGAAATATTAATGGCACTAGTATTGTTACAGAATATAGTTACTGGCTCGGTAACTTTCTCATTTATACCTTCCAACAATTGTTTGATCCATGCAATGTTGGTACAATTCAGTGCTGCAGCAACATATTCAGCTTCGGCTGTTGACTGAGAAACACATCCGTGTTTCTTGCTAAGCCAACTCACTAGTCTTTCTCCTAAGAAGAAAGCTCCTCCACTTGTTCTTTTCCTGTCATCAATGTTGCCTGCCCAATCAGCATCAGTATAGACTTTCAAATCAAAATCATTTCCTTTCTGATATACTAAGCCATAATCTTCAGTGCCTTTCAAGTATCCAAAAATTCTTTTGATTGCTATCATGTGTATTTCCTGAGGATCTATAGAGAATCTTGCAACAATACGTACTGCATGTGCTATATCAAGCCTGCTGTGAACAACATATTGTAGTTTTCCAATCATGGATTGGTAGAGTGTCTCATCAACAGATGCAGATTCATCATTCTTTGATAGTTTGTAGTTTGTAGTCATAGGATTACTTACTGGCTTTGAATCCTCCATTCCAAATTTCTTCAAGATTTCCTTTATGTATTTGGATTGAGTAATGAAAATTTCATTTTTCATTTGCAGTATCTGTAAGCCTAATAAATACTTTATCTCACTGATTAATGACATCTCAAATTCTTTGCTCATTTCATTACCAAAGTTCTTGCATAAAGAGTCATTTCCACAAAATATAATATCATCAACAAATATGGTTGAGATTAGTATTCCATTTTCATCATTCTTCATGTACATGTTGTTGTTCTCACTTGTCCTTATAAAACCAATCTTAATCAAATAAGAGTGCAGTCTTTCATACCATGCTCTAGGTGCTTGTTTCAGACCATATAAAGCTTTGTTCAATTTACATACCCGATCTTTATTATTGTCTTCAACAAATCCTTCAGGTTGTTCAATGAAAACTTCTTCTTCTAATATTCCATTCAAAAATGCAGATTTGACATCCATTTGATATACCTTGAAGTTTTTGAAAGCAGCATATGCCAGCAATGTTCTAACTCCTTCAAGTCTGGCAATAGGTGCAAAAGTCTCACCATAATCAATTCCTTCTTCTTGGGCATAACCTTTGCAAACCAATCTTGCTTTGTTCCGAATGACCTCTCCTTTCTCATTTAGCTTATTTCTGCAGATCCCCTTTGTATCGATTACATTTTTGTCCTTAGGTCTTGGGACTAGTGTCCATGTGTCATTCTTCTTGATTTGATCAATCTCTGCAGTCATAGCATTTATCCAATCTTCACTGTTAAATGCCTCTTTTACTATTCTTGGTTCAAATTCAGATATCAAACATGTGTTCTATCTTAGTTTGTTCCTTGTCATCACTGGATCATCCTTATCTCCTATAATCTGACTTGGTGCATGATGTCTTCTAACATATTTGGCTAATACAGGCTCGGTAGGCTCTGTATGATCCTCTTCATCACTCGGTAAATAGATATCTTCCTCATTTCCTTCAACAGTTATCTCGGTAGGACTTTTTGGTTGCACATAGGCAAATTCATCATAGTCTTTTGGTTCTTTGGAATTCCTGTCATCAGTTCTTTCTGCAAATTCATCAATTTTCACATTTGCCTTTCTACTATTTTGTTAGATGATTCGATCAGACATTTAAATGCTTTTCTTCTAGAAGAATATCCTAGAAATGTTCCTTATTCACTTTTTTGATCAAACTTGCCATTTCTATCATCTTTATGAACATAGCATTTGCTTCCAAAGATCTTAAAATAACTTACGTTAGGTTTCTTGCCATACTAGATTTCATAAGGTGTCTTCAAAGTACCTTTCTTCAATTGAACTCAATTCAAGGTGTAAACAGTTGTGCTTATTGCTTCTCTCCAAAATGTTTGTGGAACCTTCTTCTCAATCATCAGTGTTCTAGCACAATCCACAATAGATCTGTTTCTTCTTTCAGCTATTCCATTCTACTGTGGAGTCCTCGGTGCAGAGACTTGTCTTTTAATACCATGATCATTGCAAAATAGGTTGAACTCATCAAATGTGAACTCTCCTCCTCTATCTGATCTAAGACATTTTAGTTGTTTTCCTATTTCATTTTCAACTCTAGCCTTGTACCACTTAAACATTTGAAAAGCTTCTGATTTTTCTTTTAAAAACATTACTGACATCATCCTTGAATAATCATCCACAAATAATATGAAATACTTATCACCATAATAACTTTGAACTTTCATAGGACCACAAAGATTAGTGTGCACAAGATCTAAAATTCCCTTAGAAGTGTAGGACTTACTTGTAAAGCTGGATCTTGTCATCTTGCCCATTTGGCATCCTCGACATATAGCATTCTCAGGTTTTTCAAGACTCGGTAGACCTCTTACTCTATGCTTCTTACTTATCTTGATCAGATTATCAAAATTAACATGACAAAACCTTTTATGCCATAACCAGGTGTTATCGATCTTTACATGCAAGCACTTGTTGTGAGTGGAGTCAAGATGAAATGTATTACCTTTTGTTTGTGTCCCGGTAGCAGCTAACTTTCCATTTTTGTCATGAACTTTGACAATTCCTTTCTGAAATTATATTCGGTAACCTGTGTTGTTTAGCTGTGCTACACTCAACAAATTATATTTCAAACCTTCAACCCAATAAACATCATTGCATCTTGCTTTATCAAGAAGTGTTATGGATCCTTTACCTCTTACCGGACATGGTGCATCATTACCAAATCTAACATAGCCTCCATCATAATCTTCTAACATAACAAACTTGTGTTTATCTCCTATCATATGATGTGAGCATCCACTATCTATACTCCAAGAAACATTAGTGTTTATGTGAGATATTAGGGCTTTTTCTTCATACCTTTCTTCATCTGATCCATCCTTGATAGCCACATAAACAACTTCCTCTATATCAGTCTCATCTGATTTATCATCTTCAGATTCCTCATCAGCAATTAAGCAGGTCTTTCTATCTCTTCTTCTAAAGTCTCAGTGATCTCTGTAATGATTATCTTTCTGTCTTTCATCTCGGTAATCTCTCTTTTCAGTGAAATCTTTGTCAGGACAGTTAGAAGCCATATGCCCAATCTTATCACAATTGAAACATTTCAAGGGTAGTTTTCCCTTATACTTACCTTTGCCTCTTGGTAACCTTTTGGCAAATAGTGCTTCAAACTCTTCTTGCTTTCTGATTTCTTCATACAGTTTGTGTACCTCCTCCATGTTCTTCCGAAATCTTTCACTTTCTCCACTATGATCTCCTCCAGAGTACTTATACTTTCTTTCATTGTAATCATTAGATTCATTCAGATGAAAAGAACTAAATGCATATTCAACTTTATTTACTGATGACCCACTGTTATCAAAATTACTTAACTCAAATGCATGTAGCTTACCAATAGTAGCATCCAAGGAAACTAGCATATTAGGTATAGACCTCAATTCATTGATTGTAGAGACTTGGATTGCATAGGTAGGTAGAAGGGTGCTTAACAACTTACTTGTCACATCCTTTTCTTCAATAGTTCCTCCTGCTCCCTTGATTTGATTTACAATCTCCTTTAGTCTTGTACTGTACTGGGTTATGTTCTCACCTTCATTCATCCTTATAGATTCAATTTGTCCTCTTAGACTATCAACTTTTTCTCTTTGAACATGTTCATCTCCTCCATATACGGATATGAGCTTAGTCCACATAGCCTTCGCATCATTGCAGCCTTCTAGATCATTAAACTCAGAATCAGTTAATGCAGATGTTATTTCAATCATTGCTTGAATGTGTTCTTGCTTTGCCTTTATCTCTTCCATAGTCAATGGATAGGTGCTTGGTGTAACAAAATCATTCTCCAGACAGTATATAGCATATTCTCCAACTCCTGATAGATGTAGCTTCATCCTTTTCTGCCATGTAGAGAAACTTGACTTGTTCAGCTTAGGTGCATCCCTCTTATACATCTTTGGATCTTTAACTCAAGTGCCTTTAAACTTTCCTTTCAGAGTCCAAGGCTTTGATACTAATTGATAGTTCTGATACTTAATATAAGTACAGATCCGATAGCCAACAAGATGAGAGGGGGGGTGAATCATACAAACTTAATCATTAATGAAAACATTAGATTCAACCTCGGTAACATATATCAGTCATAGAATAAAAACTGTCAAACATGCAAACTCAAAAGCATATGAACAATATAAACCTCATAACACCAGATTTAATGTGGAAACCCAAATAGGGAAAAACCACTATGGGATTGGACCCACTAAGAAATATACTCTTCTAGAGTATGCTCAGTTCAAATCCAATCCTGTTAAAGATTACAAAACACATTGCTAGATGTGGCCCAGTTAAGGGATTTCCCTCAGATCTATTAGGATCTTCATTTTGTTAGAAGTGACCTTATCAAAGGATTTCAAACACTCATTTTGAATGTCACCTTGTTAGAGGATTTACTTATAAGACTGTTAAGTCCACTCGGTTAAGAGATTTCCTGTTACTTTCACAAGCTAACAGCAATACAATCTATCTACAACTTTACATCTAAAATGCTAAAGCAGATTCTTATTTGTTCAACACAATCTAGACATAGAACTATTCTTGTCTATCTACTGGGCATCAATACTCTGTTATTCCAATAGGTCTTCAAGCTTCTATGCTCGGTGATCACTATGTAGCATCCCTGTGCATACACTTGCCCGCATCCATTGTTTATCAACAGTTCCTTATTTATAAACAATTATCTAACCACTTAATCTCCTTGATCACATTTCCCATGATCAATCATAGCCATCAGATCTTCAATCTTGTCCAGGTTCATTGTATCTTATGATCTAAAAAATGTTTTACCCTGCCTCGGAACTTGCACAATCATCTTGGAACTTGTGTTAGGGTAATGCGGTTTAATCTGAGCTGTAGATCTTCTTGCTGACTTTCCATTACCTTAGATTTGTTAACAAACTTCTACCACGGCTTGCCAATCATTGATCCACTCCAGCTCATCAACTTCTTTCATTAAATATCACATGTAAACATTTAATGCATTCTGTTATAGCTTGGTTACAACTCGGTGAATACTAAACTTTACTCGGTAGACATTTTGTCTTCATTAACTGACTGCGATAACCTTAGGGTTTACCGACTAGGTTCTTTGCCTGATAACATAGTGTAGTATTAACTTTTACATGTTACAAAATATGTATGATGTTAAAAAAATCTAAAATATCAAGATCTCATCATTGTCTGACTCAGTAGAGTTTCCCATTGAATAACTTATCCCTTTATTCATCATATTCTTTCCTGTGTCTTTACCAACTTCTTTATAATCTTCATATCATATTTCTTAAGATATGGCAACATCATACTGAATTAGAAAATCAATTTCTTGACATCAATGAAAAAATAATAATATCAAGACAGTAAAACATCTTTAATCAGTTATGTCCATAATCATCAACAACCTTCTCAATATCCTTTTTATATTGCCAACAATTGGTTCCTAAACCTACTAACAAAAATTTAATTGGGACACAATGGGTCTATAGGAACAAAATGAATGAATAAGGAAAGGTAACAAGGAATAAGGAAAGACTAGTGTGCAAGGGATATGCTCAGGTAGAGGACATAGATTTTGAAGAAACATTTGCACCAGTTGCTATAGGAGTGGAGAAAATACAACACCACAGGAGCCCAAATAATCTCTGCAAGCTGAAAAACCTGTTACAAGGAGAAGCAATGAAGCAAGTCACAGAAAGAAAGAATAAATAGGAAAAATATGCTCCAAAATGTATTGTCAATAATAATCCTTCTTCATACAATGAAAAGAAAGAACTCTACCTTTAATAGGTCAAGAAACCCTAAAAGGGAAAACCTAGGTTTGCACATAATAATTAATTATATGCACCTAAAGTTAGCTTAAGTGTAAAAGAGATAAAGGGAACTTAAATAATTAAAAAAATATTGTTTAATTAATCAAGTAAATACCCGAATACTCTAACACCCCCTCTTAAGCAAGACTTAGGGAGAAGCTAAAACCTAGAACATCTATTGAAAGCAATAAAGATAGGTCCCGACAACAAGCCCTGATCAGGTACCCAAATACAATGAAATCTCTATGAACTAGAGAAATAGAGAAAACCACGTGGGAACAAAACTCTACTCCAAAAAGAGATGAAAAAGAATATCACTGAAGCATGAAGAACCTGCAAACTCTGTCAAAGAATAACTGCTGATCTGAAGAACATCCACTGAACTAGAACTTGACTAGGTAGAGAAGACTGTAATCTGCATGAGTGCCCTCAAATGACACTACTCGAATTAGTAGGAAAACAAGGAAAACAATTGAAATCGAAGATACAGATGGCATGAGAAACCAAAGCCTGAAGAGCTGATCAATCGAACCATGGAAGCAATAGAACCAATAAGATAAACCTCCCCATAATGCGGAAGTGGGAGAGGGACAGGAACATCGAAAATGACAGCCAAAAAAAACTACATGATGAAGAACCAAGAACATCAAAGGTGTTGAGACAAGTACATGGTGTCATGGAAGGAACACTCACTTGACACACTCACTTGACAAAGGAAGATGGCAAACAACAGGCAAACATCAACCCCCTCAAGGCACTTGATCAATAGTGCATGCATAACAAGACACAAGATATGCAAGATTCCAAGTAAACAATGCATGATGGCACTTTATCTTAGTGTGTTTACATAAATACAATCTACAATGATAAGAAGACTAGAAATAGAAACGTGAACCAAAATAGAGACATCCTACTCAGAGAAGAGATCCCAGGACTTGAAACAACCACGACATCCACCAGAGTGCTGAAAAGCAAAAAACTGAATAAAATATGCATGGAGTAGAATATAGAAATAAAACTCTAATGGATGGAAAGTACACAGCACACGCTTTCCAAAAATATAAAATTTTCAAAAAATTAAGGTCGGATGCTCATTCTATGGCTCCCGGAGTGCAAAAACTAGACGTCACTTTGACTAGAAAAAAATATAGTCAAACAGCAAAATTGGAAAAAATTACCAACACCATGAGGTCGACCTTGGAACCAGCTTTTTGACGCCTATTTGTTTTCAAAAAAATGACTTCGTATGCCCAAGATAGGGCCAAAAAACCAAACGCCCCTTGGAAAAGGCCAAAAAAGGAGATCTGGTGGCTCTTTGGTGGCCCGGTGGCCAGTGGGTGGCGATCGGGTGGCACTTCGGTGGAGGTCAAGCGGAGCTCCTCGGTGGCTGGGTGGAGCGGGCCGATGGTTGGGTGGTGGAGCCAGGTGGCTAGGTGGTGAAGTGGGCCGAGCGATGGAGGAGGTCGGGCTAGGAGCTGGAGGCGGCGACCGGGGAGAGGAGCGACGATCGGGAGCGGAGCTGTGGCGAGCAGGGTGGCGCGGGCTGCAGGTGGTGGCGACAGGCGGAGTAGGGCCACCGGGGAATGCAGGGAGGTCAGTAGGGGGCTTGGGAAAAAATGCTGGTGGTGTTGTACGGGCCTACAACATGGCAGGGGGCCCCATAGTACCTTGCATACTGTGGGGTTGCCCCCCTAAAAAATTTTTTTGCAAAAAAAAAATAAAATTTTAAACCCTATTTTTTCCTTTTCTTTTTTTTGAAAGAATTTTTTTTAATAAAAAAGAAAAAATTTGGCTTGCATGCCGTAAAAAGGCAAAATAATGTTTTTTGAAATTTTTTTCTCGAACTGCATGTCAGGGCTGTACGACCTTGATTTGGAGAAAAAAATGCTCCCAGAGGCTTAGGAACCAAAATAGGTTGAATTTTATATGACCATAAGGGTTTTCGAGCCTTCTGAGCATGATGGTGAGGTCCGTTTAGGCCCAAAGTGCTCAGAAAAAAAGGTCAAACCCTAGGTACATAAGAAAATTCCTGAAACCCCAGATTTGCTTCCAAAGCAAAAAATTCTCAAAACAAGAACAAGTAGCTACAGATCTCAAGCTCTAATACCATATAGGAGTTGATAAAATACAACACCATAGGAGCCCAAATAATCTCCGCAAGCTGAAAAACCTGCTACAAGGAGAAGCAATGAAGCAAATCACAAAAGGAAAGAATACACAGGAAAAATATGCTCCAAAATGTATTGTCAATAATAATCCTTCTTCATACAATGAAAAGAAAGAACTCAACCTTTAATAGGTTAAGAAACCCTAAAAGGGAAAACCTAGGTTTGCACATAATAATTAATTATATGCACCTAAAGTTAGCTTAAGTGTAAAAGAGATAAAGGGAACTTAAATAATTAAACAAATATTGTTTAATTAATCAAGTAAATACTTGAATACTCTAACAGTTGCAAGGCTAGAAACTATAAGGATGTTCTTGGCATTTGTAGCCTATAAAGGATATAAGGTCTATCAAATGGATGTCAAATCTACATTTTTGAATGACAATCTTGAAGAAGAAGTCTACATAGAGCAACCTGAAGGTTTTCAGCTGCATGAAGATGAGGACTTTGTTTGCAAATTGAAGAAAGCATTATATGGTCTAAAGAAAGCATCTAGAGCATGGTATTCTAGGCTGGATAAGTACCTCCATTAGCAAGGTTTCAGAAAAGGAAATGTTGACAATAATTTATATATCAAGGTAGCTAGAGACCACATGATCATAGTAGTGGTATATGTGTGTGTGAAAAAGTAGAATAAGTATCTATAAGCTATAAGACACAACACTTAAATTAAGTCATTACATGTATGGTTAGATAGATATAAGTATGAGTAATAAAACCATCACAAATCGACCAATTGCCTTCTAAAAGATGTGAGTATAGACTTTCTCTCAGATTTGAATAAGGAATACCTGTGACTAGACTATACCAAGATGAAGGATTTAATCTATATGAGAATGATATTAAGCTAAATGGATGCAAGATTATGCTAGATGGATGAATAGTAAGCTATATGAATTCAAGCAATCATAATTGAAATAAATATGCATAAATAAATTAAACTAAGATGTAATAATCTCGAAAAGCAAGCACAATATCTTCAATGACTCCAGAGAAAAAACTGCATAATAACAATAAATCTCCATGGTGTTTTGAATGAGAGATGAAGGCTGAATTTATAGAGAATCACAAGAAAGATCAAGAAAAAGAACAATTTAGGATAATTGAAATAATTGAGAGATCAGATTCAGTTAACCTTGAGATAGATTCCAATTATAGTTTGAATTGAAATGCATTCAGATTATAAGTTTGAGTTTGCATTAGAGATATAATTCAATTCTTTTATTTTATTTTCAATTTTAACTCTTGCTTTGCATATTGATTCCTCTTTTGTAATAAATTAATTCATTTTTTATGATTAATGAAAAATTTATTAATTAATTGAATATGCTAGGATATTTAATAAATTAAAAAGGATAATTGATCAAAATGATTTTCTTGGAATGATTTAATTAATTAAATAAATATTTAATTAATATAGAATAATTCACTTGCCATGTGACATTTGATGATTGAAGAATTAATTAATTGTGTGCCTAAAGTTTATTTAATTGCCTTTGGTTAGGACCTTGGTGATGTTGTCGAAATTAGGGGCCCATGGTTTAGGTGACCATTTTTACGGTATTACATTTGCCACTTTGAATTAATGTGTGAGCAGCACGTTGGTTCAAAGAATAGTTGATGTCTAGGAGATACCATTTCTGAACTTGATTGATCACAAACCAGATGAAGAGCAAGGTGTTTAGCTTATTTTGAAGCGATGAAACTAAATATAGTTGATTAAAGAAAAATTGATCCTAAACTTGATTGAACTAGGACCGATGAAGAGAAAAGATACCGAACTTGAACTTGATTGATCAAGAAGCGGATCTTACTAATCTAGAACTTGATTGAACTAGATGCAGTGAGCAAAGATAAAATAGATCTTGAACTTGATGGATCAAGACACGATGAGTGAAGATAAATTGTCCAACTTGATTTGATGCGATGAAACTGAACATCTGATTAGATTGAGCATGTGATCAAAGATACTCTTTAAAATTTTGATTGAGTTTAAACGAATAATCAGCTTGATGAAAAGCGATGAAACTGATTAACGTTAAGAGACTGATTCGGATGAAGGAAAATATCAACTTTATTTGAAGCAATGAAATCGATATGCCCCTAATGATTGATTCAATTCAGATGAACAAGAAATCTCAACTTGATATGAAGCGATGAAGATGAGATGCCCGTTAGCAATAAGAATTTGTTTGATTTTCTTTAGTTGAAAAGATTTTTTGCTTGACTTTTAATGAACATTTGAAAATTTTCTCGACTTTGAAGATGTGAGGTCATGAGATCACGAGTATGCCCCATCGGGAGCGAAATCGAAAAAGAGCGAGGGCACATGATTTTAGGCTATTGTTGGCGATGATAATTATTTGAGCACAAAGGTTGAGTCGGAGAAATATTTGAAGATTTAGCGACAATTGATGTGAAATTGAGTGCAAATTGAAGAAAAGAATGAGCATTTGAGGAAAGCACTAAGTGATCTCAGTTGTGCAAAATTGACTAGAAGAATGATCTCGGATTTCAATTTCGATCCTGAAAATGGAATCAGAACAGGCAAATTAGCTAAGGGTACAATTTTCAGGTCCATCGGAGCAAGTTGAAAAAATAGGGTTTGGGTTATATAAGGGGTCCAAGTGTCATTTTCAATTCATTTTAACCTCTCCAAGTTTCAAATTTGAAAAGCCTTCTGCAAAGAAAAATGGTCATTCCGATCCAGGAGCACCGATTCAAGTGCCAGAGACGTCATAATCGACCGCGGAATTACAAGCCAATGGTGAGTGACTAATCTTATGCCTTTTTATTTCATCAATTTCGAATTTTTTTGTTGAATTTTTTGCTTTTTAGTCATTTAAAATTTGGTCTGTGTCATTTTGTCATGTGAGACAACAATGTGTCTCATACGACAAATTGTCCTTTAGTATTTTATCATTTGAGGCCATTAGTTTTGTTGTTTGAGACCCGCCTGTGTATCATACGAATGTTTTCTTAGAAGACCATAGTATCGTGTAGGTATATGTCTTTTGTCATATAGGAGTCTTTTGTCATGCTCTAACTATTTCTAACTCATACGAGTTTCTTCCTACACTGTGAAATGTCGTATGAAAAATAGTGAGCTTTTTTTAAGGGTGCAAATATGAAAATTTGATTTGGCAATTGATGTATTTGGATTTGCGTGATGTTTACTTTGTTTTGTAGCAAAATTTGAATGAATTTACGATACTCTATTGTTTGATTCTTGCAAGTTCAATTTACACATGTTCTTTTCTGATGTGTCTATTCTCCTACTATGAGGCTAGTTCGTGAGTTATCCGATATAGATAGAGCATATATTGACTTATGCGGGTTTACCCACCTTTTACAGATGCCGGATATCCGTGTGAATCACTGGATGCTTACTACACTAGTTGAGAGATTCCATTTTGAGCATAACACGTTCCATTTACCAATTGCGGAGATAACCATCACTCCAGAGGATGTTTACAGGATATTGAGGATTCCATTTGTTGTGGATAAGGTTGATTATGATTCGACTTAGCATCTTGGTATATTAGCCTTGAGATGCATTTTTCATGATGAGGACAACCTTACGTGGAATATTAGTTGGGATGATATGATGGCCAGGTATAGTGAGCAGTTTCCCTTGGCATGTGTCTTAGCAAGATTCACTGGTTGCTTTGTTATGCCAGACAGGGGACAACATGGTTTCTTATGCGGTTGGGCTAGGATGCTAGAGAGACTGTTGGATCATCCTGAGAGATTAGGATGGGGTTCTTCTCTATTAGCTCACATGTATCATGAGATGAATGAGGTTGTATATAGAGAGGGGAAGAGCATGGCAGCAGGGGTCTTGATTTTACAGATATGGGCCAGGGAGTGTCTCCCAGTTTGCAGACCAATTCTGGATGATGCTAGAGATCCACAATAGTCGATAGTTTATAGATATTCTGGATACATTACTCAACCCCATTTGGGCAAGACAGAGTACTGGCGACGATAGCTCAATGACCTGATTGTTGTTGTATGGAGACCGTACAGGGGCCTTGAGATTTGGGACGACTGGAGAGCTATGTGGAGATATGTTCATGATTCGTCCTCTTATCAGCAGATCTGTGATGGTTATTGAGTGATTCTTTGTATGTCCGATCATGAGGCAGTATGGTAGGCCTTAGGGGATTTCACGTGAGTTCACTACCTACACTTGTTATGCAGATGAGGATAGACAAGGATGGGCCCCTAGGTTGTCATACGCATTGAGCATGTAGGCGCTAACAGGGTTAGAGTGACTTCGGTGGGATTATTTGGATGACATTGCAGATGCGGGGGTATTGCCCCAGTATAGGGATTTGTTCCAACTAAGCAGGATCCTCTCATAGAGGAGATTGAGGATTATGCCCCTGCACAGGCACAAGGACATGCATAGGGAGAGAGATAGGGACAAGGACAAAGAGCAGAAGATCCTAGGCGGGCCGGTGGTGATCCTAATGCAAGCAACAATAGGGTACTAACTGGGGGGAGACAATAGTAGAGAGGAGAGGGCGGATCCCTAGGAGCTATTGGTATGAGGATGAGTGGTGCTAGGGTAATTTAGGGTGGAGGAGAGGAGGAGCGAGTAGCTCCTAGATAGGTGCAACAATAGAGGGATGAGTAGGGTGGAGATGGTGGTGGAGATGGAGGTAGAGAGCCTGTGAGGGATAAGGGGGAAACTAATGTAGCATGATCGATGAGAGGGAGATTAGCAGGTCTACAGTCACAGTTGATAGTGGATTAGACACAACTTGTAGAGCGGGACCGATAGCTAGCAGAGCTCAGAGCGGAGCATGATCATCAGGTCACAGAGATGAGGGAAGAATGAGATGCTCTTCAGCAAGAGGTATTGCACTAGACCAGCTAGACAACATGTTATGTGGTAGCATATAGCGTAGTTGTTCTATTAGCTCAACAGGTTGTCCCCTACTCTTAGTACATGGCGTGATCTGAGGGAGCTCAGACATCGAGGCAGGATGTCGGTCAGCATGCTCCACCTCCTCCACCACCTTGCGATGAGGGAGAGGAAGAGAGCTAGATTTTTATAGCTCTTAGATTTTGTTAGATACCCCATTTTTTGTAGCCCATATGATTCTTGCTCCGATGGGGGATTGTATATGACAGTTATAACACTTGTACTCTGAGATATTGATGATTATATATACGAGACCTTGATTTGATTTTATTATACTTGTGTCAATTGATTTATGAGATGTTTTTCTATATGCTTTATTCTATATGTATACATATTTGTTCAGTATGGATGTATGTAATGCAAATGAATATGAATATTTGTTTTTATTTCTTTTCATATGCAAATAAATGATGAAAATGAGTAATGAGTAATGCAAATTTTTTTATTTTTCTTTGTGAAATAATATGAATGTAAATGAGTGTATGAATCTATATAAAATTCTTATATATGCAGCTAACATCTCAATACACAAGTACTCGATTGGAGAAATGATGAAACGTAGACCACTTAGTTGAGAAATGATGATACTTCAAACTCTCATTCAGAAGATAAAGAGATCATTGTTATCATGCAAAAATAACTTGAAATGCAGAAAATGTAGAATGAATGCAACTTAAACTAGTCACTCGATTTGGAATGCATAATTTTCATCACTGAGCATTTACAAACATAGCAGGCAGAATAGAGTTCCTTTCTTTTCATGTGCAATATTAATTATCTTGTCTGCAATGACAATTTTTTTGCTCATATCCTTGTACATATTATGCATGCATTTGGATTGCAAATTTAAAAAAATTCCCTCCAAACAGACAAAGAAATGATGCCAACCTCCTTGTAGCATACAAATAAGCGGAGTCAAGGTATGTGTGGCGATTTCATCTTCATGTGAAGGCACTTATCACAGACACCTTGCTGATTAGACGTTTCCAGATCATTAGAATCATTCCTACAAGTAGAAAACAAAGAAAAGTATTATGCCCCTAATCCTTGCTCCTCTTAGTTAAGATAGACTTCCTCGAGTTACTTAGAGAGAATAATAATTGAAAACCAATATAAAAGACAACACACAAAGAAAATTTCATGCATATCTCAAACTGTCTAGTGATTGTTTTCAGTAATTTTGTTTTTCTTATGTACTCAGTGATAAAACTCTTTAGTAGTTAGGAGATAGGTGACTGACTCAGATTGGATGACTGGGTATCACTGACAAAATGATGACTTGGTTGATACCACTTAGGACACATAAATTGCTTAGTCGATTACCCTAAGACTAGGACATTGATCAATTTCAAGCCATGAGGGTTCTAAAAGAACCAAAATGTCACAAAAGTGACTAAAAGATATGTATAAGCGAAAGAGTAGATGCAACACTTCAGTACAGGAGATAAGACTAACCTGGACAAAATCCAACAGCCATACTGATCTATGTCATTTTTTTGATTTGATGATCATTGATAGGAATGTCAGGTTTCAAAGAGTAAGTACCCCGTATAAGACCGATCTGTCTAGTTTCGGGTGTACCCTTCCCTGTATAAGACATGTTGATGTTTGATAGAGTTTAATACATTGATTAACAAGACATGTGATAAGTTTGATTTCAGACTTTGAGAGTTTGTCTATGGTTGATTTGGTTTGAAGGATAGTTTATGCTTTCTTGCTTTGGATTTTTAATTTTTAATTTATTTTTATTTTTTTTGTAGGACATTTTATGATTTTTTTTTAATAGGATTTTCTCAGCTATACCCCTAGTATGCAGACGTATATGACATGATGATCTACAAAATGCATGTAGAGATAATGCTTTTCAATATGACCTATGTTAATGAAATATGCATGATGAAGATGCATTTCCTATTTGAACATGGATGACCATGTTTGTTTAGCACTTTGTATTACACCAATTGAATTGGAGGTACAAAACATTTCATAGATAAGCGGTCAATCGATCCTTAAAGTCCCTTGGGATATCCAAATTAACACACTTAGTGACTAGGATTTACAAATGGAGACGCACAAAAATTCCCCATAGATTCTTGAAACTTTGATCTTCTTTTGCCCATGTGAGTGCAAATGAGTTAATTCCCACTCTTGTTTTCACTAAAGATCCTTAGCATCCTATATGACTAGCTACATGGATTATTCTAACTTCAAAAGCATCCTGAATAGAGCCTTGCTACCAACAAGCTTTTAGAGCTCCGACGAGGTTATAGACTGTAATTTCTCAAATATTGCTCTATTGCTAGTAGGCGTTCATAGCCCTGATGGAGTTACTCGCATATTCCCATAGTCAAGATTTTCTTCGCACTTGATATGCGTGATATTTTAGTTATATATCATTGCTCTTTTTCCTTGAGATGAATATCTGGAATATCACTTTTTTTTTTGCCTTGACTTGTAAGTAATGAAACCTACTTGGGTGTGACGATTACAACGACGTTGAAGTATAATTATAGATTTTTCACTAGTCATATGATCAACTAGGTGTCTAGAATGAATTAGAGATTTTTTAATGTGTTTGAGATATAGTAATTGATAGATTTTGGGTTAACAAGTCTCAAATAGTGAAATCACTACCCAACCATAAGTAAAGCGCCATCATAGGGTAATGTTGAAAATGAATGACCTTATGACCTCAAGGACTTCATGTCTGAATATCTAAGAAAGGAGACGAACCTTGTTTGTCTTGAATACAAACAAATGATAAACTTGGACAATTGCCTTGTTTTATTGATGCTGCTTTATGCAAATGCAAAAATTGTATGAATGAGATTCATTTGAAAAAGAAACTATATGTGATGCATTTCTTTTAAGAAAATGATATGCAATGTAAAAAAGAAAAACTTGAACTAACCCAACCATTAGATAAAATATCATTAAAGGTGCATGTTGTTCATAGGGTCAGGGAGTTTTGTGTAGGTAGTTCACTGGTCCAGCATAAAGATGGCTTTCCAAGAAGGACTCAGCTAAGTGTACATTTCCAGCATCTCCAATGTTGATTTCCTTAGTTTTTTGGATTTTGTGATGAAACTAGGGTAAAGTCTTATGCAAAGGATTGGATAAGAGGTATGGAAGGATGAAAAAAAGGTGTTGGATAATGGACCAGATATTGAAATTTTGGTGCATAAGCGAGTGGAAACATTTGCAGGATCATCATTGGCACACATCTTGAGGGATGGTAGATTGATGGAGGAAAAATGGATCTCAGATTTTGAGATTTGGAAGGGGGAACAACTAGGGATTTTGGGGCATAAAGATCAAAAATGGATGAAGGAGGTGATGGAGAAATAGATTTGGAAGGTTTGGATGGAGGAACAACAATCTTGGCTATGGATTTGGATTTTTCTTTAGACTAATGTGCTTCAAGGAGACGCTTAGGGATCCACATGGTTTTGATTTTTCATGCTTTTGCAGTTTCTTGGAATGCATTGCTTCTACCAGTGCCTTAGGAACCCATATAGATTTTGATTTTGCTTTCTTTTGCTCAGTGAACCTTTGTGTCCTTCTAGATGGATGGAAGGTACACGAAGATGTACGCCTTTGTTGATCTTGCACAAGGGATGGAGGAATATAGGGTCCTAAAATGGATGGAAGAGATGAAGGGGAAGGCATGTGCCTGGGTTTTGGTTTAGTAGAGTGTTGTCCTCGATTTCAGCATGACCAAAATCATGAGGCAACCCTACAAAAATGGTCTATTTCGTACCTTACGACCTTTAGGAGAGCTTGATCGACTCCGTCAGCTAGCTCATTTAGCTTCTTCCTTTTCATTTTTAGTGTTTTCTAAGTTTTTCAAAGTTTGCAATTTTACTTGCAGGTAGGACTTTAAAGTCCGACCTGCAGGGTCTTTCTTTGCAAAGTTTTGTGCACATCGGACTTTAAAGTCTGATGTGCACATGTTTGGTTTTTAGCCTGTAGATCAGACTTTAAAGTCTAGCCTGTAGTTCGGACTTTGAAGTCCGACCTGCAGGCTATATGGCCGGAGAGTGGATGTCGAACTTTAAAGTCCGACTTGCAAGGGTTTTAGCCTGCATGTCGGACTTTAAATTTTGACATGCACTATGAGTTAGCAATTAATGCAGTATTTATTGTTAATCAAAGGGTTTATTTAGTTAATTTTGCATTTCATTTCTTCATTATTGCTTGTGATTTTTCTTCTCCGCGCGTCCTCCTCTATTTTTTCACTCACCGCTTTGAAGATTTGATCACATCACCTTCGGATTTTTCAATCATTTGTGGTAGAGAAGGTAGGGTTTTTGTGTTTTCATTTTGGGTTTTTTCTTCTTGTTTGCGTTTTCCTTCTTCGTCTTAATTTTTTTTTTTGGCTTGGTGATGTATCGAGAGGTTAATTGAACTTTAAAATCCGATTGCCTCCCTGGTCTGTTCTTCCCTTTAGCCTTCATATTTTAAAATCCGATATGCAGGCTAATCATTTAAGCCCTCTTCGTGTATCAGACTTTAAAGTCTGATATGCCTAACCTTCGAATATCGGACTTTAAAGTCTGATACGCGAGGGGAGAGGATTTGATTGACATGTCATGTTTTAAAACCCGACATGTCAATTAGTTGTTTTTCCCCCAATCTGCACATCGGACTTTAAAGTCCGATGTGATGGTTTTTCCAAAATGTTTTACCCTTGCACATTGGAATTTAAAGTCCGCTGTGCTAATTAAGATGTTTATCCCTGCATGTGCAAATTTTATCTTTCTAAAGAGCATGTTAGACTTTTTTCCTCGACCTGTTGTTTTTGGTAGTTTTACTCCCAAGCCTATTATGAGTCCGATTTTTTGATCCGATTGAGAAAAATTGATTTTGATGATGATGATAACTATCAAAAGAGCTAATCCTCAGTGTTGAATGAAGTCATCATGAATGTCAAATCTCCCTCAAGATAAATTCGAGCTTTCCATGAGTCAGTTGAAATCTTCTTCGGGTAAAACATCAATGAAAAAGATGAAGTACAAGTATGATAAGTACCTGAATATGTACCCAGAGAGTTCAGTGGACTCAAATATCAAGGAGATCAAAGATACTAAGATTGGACATGTCAATATGTAGGAATTCATTGATTGAGATGAGAAAGCTCTTGCTCATCTAACTAATCTGATCAAATCTGAGTTGCATAAATATGCATCTTTCTCAGTTGCAGCTCATGATCCAAAATTTGTACTTGCAGCAGTGGATCATTTTGATCCAAATACAAGACAAGTGAAGGACGCAGATCAAAATGTCATCATGACTCTAGATAGTGTATTCTTCAATAGTGTCTTTAAAGGCTCTCCAGTTGAAGAGGTAGCTAACATTTCTCAAGAGAGTGCTTAAGAGTACTATGAGAAAAATGAAGTTAAATGCAAGAAAGTGGTCAATACTGTGTACCTCTCTGCTGCTAGGCATTCTACTACCTCACGATGGCCCAAGTTCTTTCACAAGAGTGACTTCAATGAGGAGTATAATGACATGGTTACCATGTTGTCGAGAGTGAAGGGGCTCAAAGACTCTCATTACTTTAAAACCTGGATGTGTTACTACATGAATATGATCAGAAAAGGGGCTACAAGAATTGACTAGGGTGAATAGATCAATGATGCCCTCTGTGCTCGATTGAAGGAGGTCAAAGTAACACTGAAATTTTACATGACCTCATACCTGGTTTATGCAGCTACTTCTATGAGGCAATATCCAGGTTTATCTACCAAGGGTGATAGGAGATTGGTGCCTGTCTGGGAGTATTATTATCAACTTACCATCAAGAATCAAGGTAGTCACTTCAGAAGAGTTAATGATGCCTTCTTTGTTGTGTGGAAGTGCATGTTTGATAAGAACCTGTAGAAGCAGAGATTATCAAAGGCTTCTTATAACAGGGTATCTCATTTCGGATGTGTTTTCCTTCAATTCCCTACATTCACTTACATCCGAATTGGATGTTTCTCAGGTGAGCCTTTTATTCTACCAAGGTTTCCTTTTGACAAGACCATTCTCATGGAGTTGTGTAGACAACTAATTTATGTGCATGAAAAACAATCACAAGCATATAGGACTGGGTTGATGTTTCCAGAATCAATCAGAAGGTACGCAGTCCTAACCAACCCCAAGGCCAAAAAAATGGAAGAATAAATACAGTGGAATACCATGAGAAGATTCAAGGCACGAAACAATTTTGACTTTCGTGGCATGAAGAACAAACTCAAGAGGAGTTATACCCATGTTTACAGGTTTGAAGATGTTTGGGCAAACTATCAGAATGAGGAGGATATAAGGATGGATTTCAGTCATCTTACCTTGGAACAAATTGAAAACTTGGATTTAGCAAAGATCCTAATGACCATGGAAGACACAGATGACATAATAGACCTTGTCTATTATGAGAAGAAGATTGTTGATTCTCTGCTTCCTCCTGTGCAATGGTTAAAGTAGGAAAGCAAATATATCACTCAAAGGATTGCTCCCATCCTAGCAAACACCAATGCTTGGCTGATAAAGAATAATCTTAGGATAAAACAAATTCCTACTAGTTCAGGGGATGATGATAATAGTGATGGCCCAGTTGGCAAGATGGCTACAGCTGAGACAAGAGCAAAGAGCAAGGCAGATCCACAAGAACTATATTCAACTCTTGCGGTACAATCTAAGGGGAAAGGGCCCAAAATTAAATTCATGGTTAAAGGGTCCAATAAGGGTGAATCATCATCGACAACACAGGAAGTAATGGCAAAAGAGCTAGAATAGCCGCCTGCTAGTGAAGTTGAAAAAGAGAAGGGGGTTGAAGAAGGTGAAATTCCTCAACAAGAGGAAGCAGAGGCTGAAGAAACATCACATCCAGTTGGAGTTGATGCCCTAACCACTTCATAGGTAATCATCCACTCTATTGATTCTGACTCTGATCAAGAGGATGAGGATTTTCAAGATGGAGATCTAAGTATGGGCATGGCGCAGTCAGAGGCCACTCAACAGTTTTTCACACTAACCAACTTCTCCAATTTGGATGATATCCCTTCATCTACCATTGAATCTATAATGATGGATTTTAATGAAGCCTTGGAAGACGTATTTGCAGAACAGGCTTTAGTGGACTTACCTGTTACTATAGTCACAAGATAAATTCCACCATTGGTAAGTACTGAAGTTGCATCCACGACGCCTTCAACTCTCCCATTTGTAACTGAAGAGGTGTTAGCAGCAGCAAATATTGTAACATCGACAAGTGTTCCACTAGATACCTCAACATTGGTGCCATCAACAATGCTCATAACTACCCCGAGCTCCAGTCAACCTGCTCCTGAAACTTTAACTGAAAATCAGCAAGGAGCTACTACTCCATCGGCCAATCCATAATTACCACCTTGGATGGAAGTAGTGGCCCCTAAGAGGAAAAAATAGGTGATTTCCCTAGACGAGTTTGATTTTGAGTAGTTGGTTCCTCCGAAGCCTAAGGGAACAAAGAAGCCAAAGACCGTATCCTGGGTGTTAGTAGACCCAACTTCTAAGAGAAAGTATGTTGAGGTCATGGTGCCATCATTAGATAAGGATAAAGATAACATACGACCTGAGGACTATACCATGCAAACCATAGAGCTCGGGGTGGAAACACATGAGAGTGTTAAATTGGATTCTCAGATAGCTTTTGATTCTCTGTTAAGGAGATTTGATTAGGAGAGGGATGAGAAGAACAAATTGAAGCATAAGTGTGAACAAGTGGCCAATATTGTTCTAAAGGTCACACAATCTTCTCAAGAAATTGAGCCCATAGGATCCTCAATGGACACCGAAGCTCTAAAGAAGATTGAACGGGTAGGAGCTAAAGGTCGAGTAATGGATGAGTGGATTTCATGGCTAAGGTTAGAAGGTTTTCATCTTCTAAGTTCAATAGTTGGACTATTGGCAGATTTCGAAGTAATCCAGAGTTAGATGCAAGGACTCATAACTTCATTATTGCAGGAGATTGAGGAAGTAGAGAAAAGTACTACCTTTTGGAGAAAAATGGAGGACTTCATAATAGATGTCCTTGTTGAAAATAAGGTAATTCCTATGAGGGAAAAGTATATCCATATTTTGTCATTATTGTCTCATAAGAAAGAGACAATAAGGTTGATGATTGCGGAGCTGGACCGAGAGAAGAAAGAAGGCGATGACGAGATTGATATCATTTTTGCTAAAGTGGCTGATCTTCCCTGTTATTTATATGATGGAAATCAAAATCTCGTTATTGGTGAAGTTATCACATAGGAATTCCTTGCCTTAATAGATCACTGTACAGGATAAGATTTCTCACTTGATACATTTGATAAGCTAGTGGAGATCCAGGTCAGTTTTGAAGTCCTTGCATCTATGCTGAAGGACGGGAAATAGAAACAGGTAAAGATCGAAGATGCAATTTCTCGTGTTTCAGTGATCACAAGTTCTACCCCAATGCCAAATGAAGCAGAGATGAAAGCCATCCTAGCTAAGTTCAAATATTTTCAGAAATCCAACGAGGAGGAGAAAGATGAATAAAGTGTCCCCTTTTTGACACTTTCTTTTTATGCAGTTGCATCATTAGATGCTGTTAATTTTCTCTTAGCTGCATGTTTTCTTTATGTTGTAGTTGTAGCAAAGTGGGACTGTGCAGTTGAATTATTCAACTGTGCCCACATTTTTCTCCATTCTTTTCCTATTTAAGGAGGACCTCATTTGTAAATATTTATCTTTTTCATGCTAAGCAAAACTCTGCAAAATTTTTGCCTCAAAGAAGACTTTGTGCTTTTGTTGTGAAGATTCTATCAAGCAAATAAAGAAAGCAATTTTGTTTGATCTCAAACTTTGTGTTGTGTCAAGAAAATTGTTTATATGAGTTAATATTCTTATGTCCATTACTTATATATGTTATTTACTTCTTTGATATTGGAGATATTGTTATGTGGGTAAAAGAGCTCTTGAATCATGCAAGTAGACTGTGTTCTCCTAGCATATTTGAGAAATCTTTTGGTAATTAAGTAATTAGTGGTAGGCTTCGTATTGCTACAATTACTTGTAGTTTAAAGGATTAGGAATTTATACTTGAAGACTTTGAGCTACAAGTTAAATTTCTAATTATTTGTAATAATCAGTTTGAGGTAGTATTACATTCAAGGGAGACTTTGTGCTACTTGATAGTAATTTTTAGTGTAGTTTGTTAGATTCATTGTTCTTTTCTTTAAGTATTAAAGAGATAGAGAAATTGTAACAACGTAGAGGGAGAATACATAGACTCAGAAAAAAGAGATTTATATGCCCAACACCAACCCACATATTTTAGTTTCTTATCAATTAGAGAAGAAATTTCAAAGGGAACCTCCCCTTGATGAGAGGAGAGATTAACTTCTCAACATAGCTGTGTGTGAATGATATATTTTGTCATTGGTACGCTAGTGACAAAATATTCACCCAACATAGAGATACCACCATCTTGAGGAATTTCACTGAGGCCATGACCCTTAATAGTTTCTTTAACATGGATGCGTTCTTGCTTGTAAAGGTTTACCCCTTTACGTTTATAAATATTTTGACTTGTAGCATCATGAGAGGGCTTTGTAGGAATGATGGATCCTTGAGGTGAATGTGGAGGATTATGACAAAGAGATGAAGGTATACTTTGATCTTTACATGGAAGAGGACCATTGGATAGAGTATTTGACTCTTCATTTTGAATAGGATCATTTGAAAAGGTAGAAGAGGCATCATGATCTTGCTTAGGAATTATGCTTTGCTCTTGAGATGGAAGGGGATCATCTTGGAAGAAATGGAAAGGTTTAATGGGATCCTCATGGGATTCTAGGGAGGTGAGATCCTTTCAACCATTGGATATGATGGCCCTTGAGATAGCCCTTGAGGATCAACATGAAAAGTTTCATCATTAGGTTCATTATTTGAGGGATATGATAGGGATTGTTGTTGAGAAGCCTTAGGAGATGAAGGCATCATGGAAGAAATGGAGACTACATGTAGGCCATTTCTAGATACAGGTTCATCATTTTGATCATGCCTGGTAATGACACCTGGTTTCTCTTTAGGTTGAATCATTAGGATCTTCGACTTCAATAACACCATCATCAAGGAGGTCTTGAATTTTATGTTTTAATTCCATACACATTGAAGTCTTATGTTTGTTATGCCTATGGTATGCACAATATTCACTGAAAACTTCACATCCCCATGTGGTCTTTTTAGGTAATATAATAAGATTGTTCTTAAGAAGCTCTTCCAAAGATAACTCAATAGATTGCCCTAATGGTGTAAATTGTTTATCTAGGGGATATATGCCTTTTTGTCTTGGTGAAGATGCCTTGTGATCTTGTATGAGATTTGGATTTTGATTTCCAATTACTTTTGGTTCCAACTTATGTAATTGTTTTAGCATTTCTTGAATTCTAGTGTTCTTGATATCATGAAATTTTATCTCAAGAGGAGTCATTGAATCTTTTCATTGAGCTTGAATGTCATATATTTCTCTCTTGAGAACTTGAATTTGTTGGGAAAAGATAGCCATGGGAATCTTACTTTTGTCATAATTTTTAGAAGAGCTTCTAGTTTGAATAGGCATTTATAACTGTGTTAGTTAATAGATTTGTCCTTCTTAAATACCTTTCAAAAATGACTCCCAAATGCCCAAATTGAAAGACAAAAATAAGAACCAATAGTTGAGTCACTTGGAATGGTGAGTGCGAGTGCTCTCTAAATTTTGATATGAAGGTACAACTCCCTTCATTGGATAAAAATGTATATTTTCTGAATATTCTTTTAATCGGAAAGCAATAAAGGCAACTAACATCTACTCATAGCCATGACAAAGATGCAAATGGCAGATTTATAATGAAATGAATGAAGATAAGTAAAACACAGTTAAACTATCCACACTCAAGAAAACACCCTTTCCAATAAATCAAAATGCTCAGGACTTTGATCGAGTCTCTCTCATGCCTCAAAGGACAAGGGGGATCAGAATACCCAGACAAAGAGCTAACATCACATTTCTTTCCAACATACAAATTGTTTCTGAAATCAAAGTTTCAAAATTAAATGTATATACATAGTTTGATGTAATAGAAAAGGAAATGAAAAGTAATCACAAAAGAAAGAAAGTTCATTGTAATCAAAAGAAAATATTGACAAATCCATAGATCAACAAAATATTCTTCATTCCATCAGTGCCAAAATGTGAACTCACAGACTCAATTTTTCTGAAAAATGAAACTATGCAGTCCAGAAAACAATGCTACCCCTTCTTCTTTTACAATAGAAAGAGAAAGAACAGAAAAAAAGAACCCCTAATATTTTCTTTCATTACATATATATAGCCTTTGAGAATTTCAGTTATCAATAATTGATTCTTGAAAATATTATTAATTAATCTTTTCCTTTATCTTCTAACTTCTTCCGACAACTCTTTTTTTTTTCAAATCTTTTATCTTGAAATTTTAATAGACTCGTACTTGGAGATTAATAAATTTTGAAGGAGATAATATTATTCCAATCTCTCTGGTGAGAATTTAGAAAACTAGGTTTTCTAAAACATATAAAAAATTTAGTCTAATCCAATAGTGCAATTAAAAGTTATGACCCCCGCACCGAGACTGATTTTTTTGTCTTAGAAAATTCGTGGTTACGAGTTGCATTGAAAAACTATAAACAATATACATGCCAATGTTATTGGATTTTTGAACTTTCTGAATTTTTGAACTCACACACTTTGAACCTGCATCTGATGAATCTATGAATTCTAAATTTTCTAACCTGCAGAGCTTGAACCTTGAACCTCTGAAATCGAACCTTGAACTTTGAACCTCTAAAATCCAACCTTGAACTTTGAACCTGCAGAGCTTGAACCTTGAACCTTGAACCCTGAACCTTGAACCTGTGAGGTTCAATCAGAAGGTTCAAATACATAAACTACACCCATATGCTTCATTGAATGCTTTGCCTTTCCATTTTGGCTGCACGTTGAACCTTTGAATCTTGAACCTTGAACCAAAAAGGTTCAAAGTTCAAGTTCAATGACTAAAAATTACAAATCTTGCTCCAGTTGAATTCAAACTTTGAACTTGAACCCGAACTTTGAACTTTTTGAAAAGGTTCAAGGTTCAAGTTCAATGACAATTATTCTTTTGGGCTGCCATAGAAAAACCTACACATCTTTTACTGAGGGCTCCATTTTTTATAAAATTTTAACTATAGAATAAATAAGCCAAGTAGAGCATAACCCAGAAATCATTTTTGCATAGGACACATAAAACTTGGGATTTAATTGTTTGGGCATATGGGTAACCCAAAAATAAAACAATTAAAATCTCCCAGCTGACATGGAGTTTGGCCATAAAAATTTCAGCATTAAAACATTAAAAATTACTAATTTTTAGCTGATTATGAGGCTTTAGGCATGAGCAAAAATATAGGGGTAACAAACTGACGTGAACTAAAGTTTTTTGTGATGAAAAAGTCAAGATCAAATTTGGAGCTAGTTGTTCATTTAACGTATCGATTGAGAGAAGCAACTAAGATTGGGTCTGGTTTGAGGAAAGATTTATCCTGTGTAAGATGTTTATCTAAGTTACCTAGTTTGATTTAAGAGAAGTGACTAAGACTCAGTCTAGTTTCAGGAATGATCTATCCTATGTAAGACATTATCTAAGTGACTTATATTTGATAAACGATTGATTGAACTAGTTGAAAGATGATCGACAAAATTGTGCAACACCACGGAAGAAGTGCACTGTTTAGATTTGTTTATGCTCAGAATGATGATAACTAGTTTTATGCTCGCTGTAGAATGTTTTAGGCAACTTTGACTTTTCTAGACTGACAAAATTAGAGATTCGTACGACAGGTTTTACAAGACCAGACGGCAGTTTAATAGTTTTAGGATGGTAGAAACAGAATTTGGTACGAGTTGCTGCCTATGTTTGCATGACAGATGGGTATACCTCCGATGACAAATTGATGAATGTAATGGTTTTTTGTATGACACAGAATTAGAGATCAGACTATAATTCCTTAAGTAGGATGATAGTTTATCAGATATCGTACAACACAAAACAAGGACCCACACAAAAAATTGTTAGACCTAATGAAATTTCATACGACACTGAATAAGGATCCAGCTGATAAATTAGAAGACTCGTATGACAGTTTACTAGATAGAGACAAAGTTTATGATATAGCAAGTTTTTAATGATTGATGATGATCAGTTTTGAGATGGATTGAGTTTTTGGACTATTGAGATAGACTAGTTTTTGACACGGACAAAGTTTTGACTAAGATAGACTAGTTTTTGATACTAACAGAGTTTTGACCACTGAGTTGTTTATTGTTTTCTCCAGTTTTTGTATTTCAGTTTCAGTTTTAGGGACAAAAATACAGTAAACACGCAATATGTATAATTACTTCAATCACAACATGCTAACCCTATGGAAATCGGTGAGAGAAGAAAACCTTTGCTTGCAGACTCAGGTACACACACAATAGCTAATTAGAATACGATGACTGAGTCTCACGCAATGGATTCTCAATGCTAATGGGGGCACAAAATGGAAAGTATCTTGGGAGAGTTACTATCTCTCTTGTATAAACATTATCCCCCCTTTCAGAGGTGAACCGGGTAGCTTCTAATCTTAATTGAAACTAGTAAGGGATTCGTTTGGCATGTTAGGGTATAAACTTAATTAAGAGATCTCCCAGCCTTGAAAACCAAGGTTTGATATACCCGAAGGTATAAAGGAGAGCTATTCCTGAGCACTGTCGTTGACTTTATTTTCATCAAATCATGTTTACTTTATAGTGGGTTGGAGTACTTGGCGTTTAGCCATTCCCCTCTCACCGACCCTAATGGCTTTGGCCTTATAGGCTCCTCGGGAGGGCAAGCTTGCTAAAGTTATACAAATCCCAAACCTAGAAAAAGCCTAAAGGGTCTGGATTTCTGATTGTCTATGTAGACAAGAGCATACTCTCCTACCTCTTAGAATTTTCTTAAAGCACAAAAGACAAATTTGTTCATTAACCAGATAGCAAGTTAGGTGCCTAAAAAATGAATTTAATGAATACACAATGTTTGCTCGAATCTCCTCAGGCAACCTGCAAAGACAATGAATAAGTAGTCATATTGTCTTTGTTTGACAAGCATATTATTCGACAAATGTTCTGCAAAAACTAATTAGGCTATGAAAATATCTTAGACAGATGAACAACAAGCTAGGGGCAACATTAGTATGATAAAAATTGAATGAGAAAATCCGAAGAAAGAAATTTTCTTTTAACCCAGAAACACAGAATATCATACGATGATTCTCACCGAGTCATACGATAATTCATATGAAATTGCACGATATCTGCAGTTTGTCATTTGACACTATGGGAAAACTCATACGATATTTCACAGCAACTGTACAGACAAAAAATCCAAAAAAATAAAAAATCTGAAAAATAAGAAAAAGTTAGTCTTTGAGGCCGAAAAATGTAGGTTTTTGCCCCATGGTGGGTGCCAAAAATGTGTGTGTGAAAAAGTGGAATAAGTATATGTAAGCTGTAAGACACAACACTTCAATTAAGTCATTACATGTATGGTGAGACATATATGTATAAATAATAAAACCATCACAAATCGACCAATTGCCTTCTAAAAGATGCGAGTATAGACTTTCTCTCAGATTTGAATAAGCAATATCAGCGACTAGACTACACCAAGATGAAGGATTTAATCTATATGAGCATGATATTAAGCTAAATGGATGCAAGATTATGCTAGATGGATGAATAGTAAACTATATGAATTCAAGCAATCATAATTGAACTAAATATGCAGAAAGAAATTAAACTATGATGCAATAATCTCAAAAAGCAAGCACAATAACTTCAATGACTCCAGAGAAAAAACTGCATAATAAAAATAAATCTCCAGGGTATTTTGAATGAGAGATGAAGGCTGAATTTATAGAGAATCACAAGAGATATTAAAAAAACACAATTTAGGATAATTAAAATAATTGAGAGATCAGATTCAGTTAACCTTGAGATAGATTCCAATTATAGTTTGAATTGAAATGCATTTAGATTTTAAGTTTGAGTTTGCATTAGAGATATAATTCAATTCTTTTATTTTATTTTCAATTTTAACTCTTGCTTTGCATATTGATTCCTCTTTTGTAATAAATTAATTCCTTTTTTATGATTAATGGCAAATTTATTAATTAATTAAATGTGCTAGGATATTTAATAAATTAAATAGGATAATTGATCAAAATGATTTTCTTGGAATGATTTAATTAATTAAATAAATATTTAATTAATATAGAATAATTCACTTGCCATGTGACATTTGATGATTGAAGAATTAATTAATTGTGTGCTTAAAGTTTATTTAATTGCCTTTGGTTAGGACCTTGGTGATGTTGTCAAAATTAGGGGCCCATAGTATAGGTGACCATTTTTAGGGTATTATAGTATATATAGATGATTTCATCTTCAAAGGCAACAAAGATGTTTTATGCAAAGATTTTTCTGATCAGATGCAGTAAGAGTTTGAAATGTCCATGCTTGGAGAGTTATCATATTTTCTTGGTTTGCAAATATCATAATAGAATAAGGGCATATTCATTTCTCAAACCAAGTATGCTAAAGACGTGTTGAAGAAATATTAGATGGAAGATAGAAAACTGGTTAGTACCCCCATGGTGATAGGATGCAAATTAAGCAAAGATGATGAGTCACCTAGTGTGGATTAGATGTTGTATAGATCCATGATTGGAAGCATGTTGTATCTTACAGCATCAAGGTCTGATATAGTTCAAGTTGTGTGCATGGTTGCAAGATTTTAGGCATCCCCTAAGCAATCACA